>NC_057713.1:40519423-40544643 GCF_004010195.1 Chiloscyllium plagiosum | reverse complement strand
TCCCCAACTCCATCCCAGCGCCCACCCACCCCCCAATCCCCTTCCTACGCTCCCCCTGCGCGCCCCCCAACCTCATCCAACATTGCCCCTCCATCCACCCTCACCCCCTCTACGGGGCAGCTGGACCGGGACACCAACAACAAGACTGCTGTTGCTGCTGTCTTTGGTGGGGGGAGGGGGTGAGTCTCCAAATAGCGCGCGCGCGCACACGCACACACACCTTTTTACAACGTTTTGACAGGTTCCACCTGTGCCCTGTACAGGACAATATTGGAGAGCTTATCTGGGGAAGGAGGGTTTAGGGTCCATCCCTCTGTAGAACTCCAGGGAAAGTGCGGGGAGAGAGAGAGGGCAGGAGATCAGTCATTTAGAGACGGTGCCTGTTTGATCATTGTAAACAAAACACACGATCAATGTTGGAAACACGCTTTGATGTAATATTTCTATTGGGACCTCGAGATCTACTTCATATAATCCAATATTTGGATTATTGATATTCAGATAATTGCGGTTCCTCTGTATTCATCAGTGAGTAATGCCTTTGAGCCAGAAACCCTGGGTTTGAGTCCCATTGGAGGATTTCAGAGCCATGGGTTCTCACAATGCATTCATTATACAACAAAACAGATTGATTATCAACCTGCAAATCCATCCAGCATGCCTGAAACAGGTGGTAAGAGTGAGAGCATCCTTGTCATCTATGGATGACGCAGTGGAGCATACTGCAAACTTATAGCCTCTGGTTGCAGGTTAGTGAACTGTTGCCGGAAAAATTAAACTCATAAGTTGATACAAGGGAATGGAGTCTTTGACCTGGGGTCTAAAGATGGTGGCTTCAGGTCTTCTCAATATTCAATTAAGCAGACATAGTTGGGTTTTGAGGAGTAGACTAAGGCTCGGCTGAGGGGAAATTTATAAAGTTGAAGCAAATATGGCCTGAGGAGGGGAAAATGGTAAAAAGAAAGAATTAAATTCTCCTCATGTGAATATGTGCATCATTCAGCAAATAAAGTAATCGATGGCACAAATAGAAATAAGTGAGTATTAAATAATTGTCTTTATAGAGACATGTTTGCAATTAGCCAACACTGGGAACTAAATCTTCAAGATTATTTGTCATTTCAAGGTTATAGGAAGAAAGGAAGGAGATGGGGTAGCTGCGTTAATGAAGGATAGTATCAGCATAGAATTGATAAGACCATAAGAAATCGGAGTAATCGCAGGGTGCTTAGCTCCTCAAGCCTGCTCCCCATTTAATAGAATCATGGCTGATCCGACATTCCTCATATCCTCTTCCCTGCACTTTCTTTTTATATTAATCATTCATGGGACAATGGCATCACTGTCTGGACCAGCATTTATTGCCCATCCCTAATTGCCCAGAGGGCAGTTAAGAGTCAGCCACATTGCTGTGGGTCTGAACTCACATGTAGGTCAGACCAGGTAAGGATGGCAGATTTCCTTTACTAAAGTATATAGTGATCCACATGGGTTTTTCCAACAATTGACAGTGGATTCATGGTCATCATTAGATTCTTCATTCCAGATTTGGGGTGCCCAGGACATTACCTTGGTCTCTGGATTAACAGTCAAACAGTGTGGGGCTATAAAAGCACAGTTGGTCAGGCAGCATCCGAGGAGCAGGAGAGTTGACATTTTGAACATCAGCTCTTCATCAGGAATGTGGGATGTGAGAGGTGGGGGTGTGGGGTTGCAGGAGGGGAGGTGGCTCAAGGAAGCTGAGAGATAAATGGAGGTGGGTGGGGCTGGGGGGAAGTAGTTAGGAATGAGATAGGTAGATGAGGGTGAGGGGTGATGGTGATCACTTCAACTCCCCCTGCCACTCCACCAAGGACATGCAAGTCCTGGGCCGCCTCCACTACCAAATCCTAGCCACCTGATGACTGGAGGAAGGACACCTCATCTTCCATCTTGGGACCCTTCAGCCACATGGAATCAATGTCAATTTCATCAGATTCTTCATCTCCCCTCCTCCACTTCATCCCAGATCCAACCCTTCAACTCGGCATCAGCCCCTTGACCTGTCGTACCTGTCCATCTTCCTTCCCACTTATCCGTCCTATCCTCCCCTCTGAGCTATCACCATCACCCCCTACCTACATTTACCTATCGCATTCCTAGCTACCTTTGCCCCAACCCTAACCCCCTCCTATTTATCTCTCAGCACATTGAGCAACCCCCTCCACATTCCTGATGAAGGGCTGATGCTTGAAACGTCGACTCTTCTGGTCCTCGGATGCTGCCTGACTGGCTGTGCTTTTCCGGTGCCACACTTTTTGACTTTGATCTCCAGCGTCTGTAGTCCTCACTTTCTCCTCTCTGGATTAACAGTCCAGCATTAATACCACTAGGCTTTTGCCTCCTCTTCTCTACAACCCTTTACTTTCCTACTGAGCAAGAATCCATCTCTCCCAGCCTTAAATATACTCAAGGATTCTGCCCCTACATCTCTTTGTGTCAAGGAGTTCTAGAGACTCGCAACCCTATGAGAGAAAAACATTCTTCCTTATCTCTGACTTAATTTAGCAACTCTTAATTCTGAAACTATGCCCTTTGGTCCAAAACTCTTCAATGAGGGAAAACATCCTCTTAATTTTTTGTCAAGTGCCTTAAGAATCCTAGATGATTTAACAAGATCACCTCTCATTCTTCTAAGCTCCAGTGAATAGAGTCCCAAACAGTTTAGCTTTTGCTCATAAAACAATCCCTCCATACCAGGGATCATCCGAATGAACCTGCTCTGAATAGCTTCCAATGCAATAATATTTTTCCTTAAATAAGGGGACCAAAATGCTCACTGTACTCTGTGGTATGACAAGCACCTTGACCTTGGCTCAGAAGGATCAGTACAGATTCAATGTAGAATCAGTTGATGGAGAGATAAAAAAGAGCACTGGAAAGGAATCACTGGTGGCAGTAGTTTATAGTCCCTATCACAATAACTGCCCTGTAGGATAAAGAGTAACTCAAGAAATAATGGGAGCTGGTAAGAAAGATACCATGGTAATTGTGGGAAATTTTAATATGAACATAGATTGAACATCAAAATTGCAAAGACAACCACCTGATGAAGGAGTGGCGCTCTGAATTTTTCAAGTTTGGTGATCCTTCAACCGTTTGGACAGCTGGAACCTCCCAGCGTTCCCGACTGTGAGAACCAATGGGGCCAGATTGCTGTCACTGGAACCCGATTGTGGCAAAGCTTACATGATATAACAGGCTCCAAAGTGAAGTCAAGTAGAATCACTGACACCAATGTATCCCTCCCCGACAGGATCAATGCATTCTATGCTCATTTTGAACTGAAGGTCCGTGAAATGATGTCACCTGCCCTGACAGCTTCGGATTCACCTGTACCCACAGTCGCTGCCGCAGACATTAGATCAGCCTTCTTGAGAGTGAACCCAGGGAAAGCAACTGGCCCTTTGGAGGCTCTGGCCGTGCACTCAGATTCTGTGCAGATCAGCTAGTGGGAGTATTCACTGACATCTTTAACCTCTCCTTGCGATGATGTAAGATTCCCACTTGCTTCCTGAAGATCATTATCATCCTGGTAAAAAAGAAAAATCAAGAAACATGTCTTAATAACCATCTCCTGGTGGCTCTGACATCTATCATTACGAAGTGCCTCATGAGGTTAGTCATGGCGCACATCAACTCCAGCCTCCCAGACTGACTTGATCCCTTACAATTCAACTAGCATTGCAGCAGGTCACAACAGATGCCATCTCCCTGGCCCTACACTAATCCCTGGAACATCTGGATAATAAGGACATCAATGTCAGACTCCTACTTATTGACTATAGCTCCACCTTCAACACCATAATTCCACATACTCATCTCCAAACTCTGAGACTCAGGACTCTGCTCTGGATCCTTGACTTCCTGACCCACAGTCCAAAATCAGTAAGGATAGGCCACAACACCTTCAAAATAATCCTCAAAACCAGTGCCCTGCGAGGGGCATACTCAGCTCCTTAGTATACTCTTTATACACTCATGACTGTGTGGCCATATCTGGCTCTAACTTCATTTACAAATTAACTGATGACACCGCTGTAGTGGGTCAGATCTCAAACAACAATACAACAGAGTGCAGGAAGGAGATAGAGAGCTTAGTGGCATAGTATAAAGGCAACAATCTCTCCATTAATATCAGCAAAATGAAGGAGCTGGTCATTGACTTCAAGAAGCAGAGTGGACGGCATGCCCCTGTCTTGGTCAATGGGTCTGAGGTGGGAGTGGTCGAGAGAGTCCAGTTCGTAAGAGTAATGATTACTAGCAATCTGTCCTGATCCATCCACATCGATTATAAAAGCACACCAATGCCTCTATTTCGTTAGAAGATTAAGGAAATTTGGCATATCTGAAATGACTCATCAATTTTTATATATGCACCACAGAAAACATCCTAATAGATATATCACAGCTTTTAATGGCAACTTCTTTGCCCAAGATCACAAGAAATTACAGAAAGCTGTGAACACAGCCCAATCCATCAGGAAAACCAGCCTTACTTCCATCGATTCTGTATATTTTTCCTGCTGTCTTGGGAAAGTTGCCAACATAATCAAAGACCCCCTTCCACCCCAGTTATCTGTCACCCTTTTGTCAGGAAAAGATACAAAAGTTGAAAACACATACGAAACAGATTCAAGAACAGCTTCTTGTCCATTGTTAGCAGAGTTTTGAACAGACCTCTTAAATATTAAAGTTGACTCCTCTTTGCACCTTCTCTGTAGCTGCAGCACTATACAGGGGAACCTCAATTATCCAGCATTCAATTATCCGAAAATCAGATTATCTGGCAAGATCGCAAGGTGCCGATGCTTAGCTAAGCTATGTTATCCAGCATTCAATTATCCAGAATTAACCAAATGAAATACTGCCCGTCATTGTCCTTCGGATAATCGAGGTTCCTCTGTATTCTGTCTATTACCCTGATGTACTTATGTAAGGTATGATCTACTGGTTAGCAAGCAAAACAATCCTTTTCCCTGTATCTTGGTATGTGTGACAATCATGAATCAAATCAAATAAAATTAAATTTGAAGTCATAATCAGATCAGTCATTATCTTCTTGTATGGAAGAGTAGGCTAGAGGAGCCAAATGGCCTACTCCTGGTCCTAATTGATACATTTTTATCGATGTCAAGAAAAGCAGTTTGACCATTTGGAGAACATGGGAAATGCAAGTTTGTGCTTTTACCTAAATTCTATTTGAAAATTCATCATTTTACAATTGCTCAGTTTCAGGTCTGAAAAATACATCCTGAGGGTAGGTAGGTAATCCAAACAAAAGCATTTGAAAACAGAGTAGACAGTGTTTTGGCTTTTAAGATAATAAGGATTGCAAATAGCAGTTGACTGCCGTCAAACAAAATCATTGCTTTTATTTTGATGGACTGTAAGTTAAGCCAGCATTTATTGCCCATTCTTAGTTCTTGTTGACAGCGTGAATATAATGCTGAGTGGGAGATTATGGTGATTATGCTGAGTTTATTTAGTCAGTTTGAGATTTTCTGTTCATTTTGGTGCTTAGTTGGGTTAGTATATATTTTAAGGTGAATTTAAATTCTTTGAAATATTTCCTGGAATTTGCTGATGTCAAGATTCATTCTTGCAATTCAGCAATAAATGAGGACAAGGAGCTACCCACAGTACCAAAAAACATTTTGATTTTAAGGAACAAATGATGGGTAGCTGAAAGTAACATGAGAACAAACTCACAAAGGGGAGTTCATCTAATGCTATGAGAGTGTAGCATGAATGTGACCTGAAGCTCATTTTTAAAATATTCCTTTGGAGTGCCTTCATGATGGGCTTAATCAGTATTTTTTCCATTTGTTGCTGACAGTAGGAGTCAGATTTTCAAAGAGCCATGGATTCGGGACCCAGTGCAGGCAGCATTTGAAAATCATGGCCAAGGAGGTTACCTCAAGTTTGCAGTTTTCAAAGGGCTGGTTGAGAGAGCTGAAAGCTGGTTAGCTGTCAGCCCACTGAACCCCTTCAGGAGCTTGTTAAGGAGCTGTCTGGTTCAGAATTCAAACTGAGGCAAACCTGAGGAATCTAATGCACTTTAGTGCATAGCTGTCAAGTTCAATTCAGGTCTGATAAAAGTATTCTGGAGAAGAGTCATACTGGACTCGAAATATTGACTGTGTTTCTATCTCCACTGATGTTGCCAGTCCTGCTGAGTTTCTCTATCATTCTATGTATTTATTCCAGTAAAACATTATCTGTTTTTTTATTACTTGTTTTATCCTGGAACATTCTCTGCTAGAGCAAGCACTGAACTATCTTTATTTTTGTTTCATTTCCCCTGCTACTGCTTTAACAGAGTGGATATAATGCTGGATGGGAGATTATGGTGACTATGCTGAGTTTGTTTAGTCAGTTTGAGATTTTCTGTAATTTTGGTACTTAGTTGGGTTAGTATATATTTTAAGGTGAATTTAAATTCTTTGAAATATTTCATGGAATTTGCTAATGTCAAGATTCATTCTTGCAATTCAGCAATAAATGAGAACAAAGAGCTACCCACAGTACCAAAAAACATTTCGATTTTAAGGTAGCAAACATGGCTGCTGCCTGCCTTCACTGCTACTGCCAGTCAGCTCCCACTACCTGGCAGTGCTAACTGCCACTAATTAGACATCAGGTTCATAGCCAGAATTTAAAATGTAACCTTGCTCATAGGTATGGAGTCTTTAGTGACTGGAATGATGTCAACCAGGTGGATCTCAGAATATGAGTTCCCTGATTGGGGCTGTTAACCTACTCCAAACAGGGAGTCCTGGCTCACAGATATAAGCAGGAGTGTCAGAGGTTATATTCACTCTAGGAGCCGGCTCTGAGCTAGCTGGGACAGTGTCATGTACTACGCACCTATAAATAAAGGGTGACTTGATGATTGGTAACCAGCCTTTGTGAAGTTATTTCAGAGTTGAGTGTAGTATCCTGATTGAGCTTTGAAAATATGGTGTAAGGTATCAGCTTGAAAAGGTTAATAACTTTGACAACAGCACAGGTGATTTATCAGTAAAGACACAAACACAACATAGTGCCTTTTGCGTGCTTAGGATGTCACATCTGAGGGCAGGTTAGAGGACCTCCTTGGCATCCTGATGATAGTGTGTTGCTGGAAACGCGCAGCAGGTCAAAGCGCTTTTCCAGCAACACATTTTCAGCTCTGATCTCCAGCATCTGCAGTCCTCACTTTCTCCTCCCATCCTGATGATAGTAACCATCAACCAGTTCAGGCAGTCGGCCATGGTCATAATTCCCAACTCCTACGCCTCGTCCTCGGTTATTCCTTGGCCTGGGTGCCCTTGGACAGGAAATATACAGTACCCACTAGTAGCCTTGAACCATTTATTGGAAAGTGGGCACTGTGGGGCTGGGGTGCATTATCACCATTTTGTTTTCTTCCTTTTTTGATTTTTGATTTTTTTTGTTATTTTTTGTTACAAACAGAGCAGTGTTTGTAACTTATTCACTAGCTGAATTGTAAATTTGACGATGGTTTTGTCTTGTATATTAAAAAAAAGTTTTTATAGCATGGTTATTTTTTTCACAGTACCCAATTTGAAAACAGGCTCCCGTGAACAGAAGTAAGTTGAATGAGCAGCTAAATAGTTTTGCAGGCGATAAATGAAAGTGAGGCACAGAAATAGGGAGAAAATAAATGTGAGTGATACAGAGAGAAAGTGATGATCTACGAAGTTAACGAAGCAAAGAACAGAAATTGAAGAAAAGGAGGGGATGTAACATAAATTTATGTAAATGTGGAAGAAATATGATTTTTGACACTCAATAAAACAAATATTTTTAACACCTTGAATGGTGTGCAGCTAGCTAATCATGGCCTAGCCTGGAATTGTCCTAAAACCAATGAATCAACTTTTGGTGTAGCTACACTTCATGGGCTGTAGCAGTTCAAAAAGGATGCCTTGATTTGGAATTGCAAAGCTGGAGAGGTGGACGTACCCACCGCAGTCAGACCATCTGGTCTTTGCTGGTGCTATGTTTAAAGCTCAGGTGCACACTACCTCATACTACATTTCAACAGTGATGCTCGAGCCTTTTCATTCATGACATGGTTCAGAGGAGAGGGAAGCTTTCTCCCTGCTTCCTGGTCCGGGAATTAGAGGTCATTCTGGATGGGATGGTGGAGAGAAGGGCAATTGGTTTTCTACCTCACTGCCAGAAGGGACCACCAAATCTGGTCCTAAATTGCAGCTGGGGCCAGTGTTATGTCCCAGGTGAAGTGGGATACAAGGTAGAACAGGAAGACATGCAATGATCTTCTGCACTCTGCAAGGGAATGCACTTCTGAAGATCATCTCTCTGTTACCTCAAGGCCACCACTACTCACTCTTACTCTGCCATTGTACCCACCTCTCACCAAGGCTCATGAACTGCAGGCCTCACTATTGCATGTATCATGTCATTGCAATGGCTTTTGCCCACCTCATCCTCCCAAATTACCAACCCTTCCTTCCTTCTGTGCTTCCTACTTACTCACTGGAGCTATCTCATTATCTCTCTTGCTGCTCCATTGTTGCCAATTTCTCAAGGGCAGCCAGGAATGGGCACCTGGCCAGCGTGTCTTCATCCCACACATGAAAAACAGTATGAATAATAATTGTTCTACCATTCACTTAGGTTAGCTTCATCTTTTTCTTTGTCTTACCTGGACTGATTGGTAGTGACTCAGTTTCTGGACTGTAAGAGTCTGAATCACCAGATTCTGGTAACCATGTGCCTGACAGATGATGGCCAAGTCCCTAGACTGGAAAACCCTTGACTATGTTGGACACCCAGACTGACCATTATCCCTCTTCACCTTTGTACTTCACGCATGGCCATTTGCTTGAAGAACATACAATGTGTTTTCCATGTGAACTATTGGCACACACTACAGGTATGAGGTTGAGTTAGCAAATTCTGTGCAGCAACATGTGGAGTCCCTTGACTTTTGTCAGAAACAGAACATTTGTCTCTTCCTTTGTGCTAAAAAGGCCCTGCACAGAAGCTGGCAGCCTGTAAATGAGCACTAAAGACCCAGTGTGCTAAGAAAACATGACCCACACAGAGGTTGCCAGCCCATATGCCAGTGCTAAAGTCAGTGAGTGTGTACTAAGAAAGCAATATGAAGTAGCCGCCTCCAATTAAGAATAAGGTTATGCCTGAAACATTGACTTTTCTTTTCCTCAGTTGCTTTCTGACCTGCTGTGCTTTTTCCAGCGCCACGCTTTATCAAATCTGACTTTCCAGCATCTGCAGTCCTCACTTTCTCCTAGCTGCCAAATAAGTGGGAACTGAATAAGCACTAAGAAAGCAAGCTAAGAGCCATAAGATGTATTCCATCTCGATGTATAAGATGTGTACATTCCTCAGTGCCCAAAGCGAGTTGGCAGAATCGTGCAAGTTATAGGTGTCACTGAGCTCCAAAACAAAATACTGAAGAGCTGAAATGGTTTCTGAGTTGCTCTGAAAGCCCACCTGATGCTGTGGTGAGGCTTATGACTTGCCAAAATCAACTTGTTTGGACAAATGTTGAGGAAGATGGTGGCCAGGGAAGATGAGGGATGATGTTGTGAAGAAATCATTTGGAAAATGAGCAGGCCATGCAACTGAGCTGCAGGAAACCAGATATCTGCTAGGACTTGCACATTAACGCATTGCCCCACCAAGCTTATTGAGGAAGGAGATGAGAATTGGAAGTCATACATAAATGAAGTAAGTTAGGATACTAATAAGCTACAAATCTGAGAAAAATAAAATAGCCACTGCTCAATGGCAAGAATCTGAAGTCACCATTTAAGGCTTGAGGGGAAGATTGGACTCAGTGGGTTAGATTGAATTCACACCTGAATACAAGGTTTTAGGCTTTAAATGAGACAACATGAATGCTGAATATCCACCACCACAAACTTTACCAGACAGAATTCCTTCCCAAAATAATGCTAGTTTCCTTCAAGGTCCATCTCTAAAGACGATTAGAGCACACTGAATTGAGCGCTACTCAACGTGTACTCAATCCTTCCACTGCATTGCTCCTGACTCCAGCCCAAGTAATTGTCTCTGCAAAGTATTGCCATATCATCCTGCATGGCTAACAAAGTACAGGGAGGGAAGAAAATGGTGGCTTCATATTGTGAAATATTTTGCTAAAAACACCAACTGAAGGAGAATTCAAGCCCAAATTTTGAAACAAACAAGCTATAGTCAAGTATTGTGGTACCATTAGTCATCAATTATTTGTCAAAATTTTGGCAAATATTTTTGAGTCTGTCAGTTGCCCTACTGGCTTCACCTTGAGATTCAGGTAAGCATAATGCATTTAACAGTCTGCAGCTTTCCCCATTAGATATAAATTGGTCTCGGTATGAAAGAATATATCTTCCACGTCTTGAGGTGGTGACACAGATTGTTCCAGGGTAATCACCTTTAAATGATCTATGTCACCTCCTGGATCCAGTTTCATTGCTTGTGTGAACTGCCCCTGAGACTGGCGATTTGAGAGATTGACAAGCTGTAATTCTCAACCAACTGAGGATGGATCAAATGACACAATTCCCAAGCACAGGACCTATTATATCCTGCAAGCTCCATAAAACTGATGTTGCATGAAACAATAGTTCCTGTATTTGGGTATTCTATCAGCTTCCAATGGAAAGCTGAGCTGAGAAACAGAATAAACCATTTGGGAATAAAGCAAAAAAACAGTAATAACAGAGAGCAAGTTAACATAAGAAATATGAACAGGAGTAGGCCATTCAGCCCCTCAAAACTGCCATCGTTCCATAAAATCATAGCTGATCTGCCCAGGCCTTGAATCCTCTTTCATGCTAGTTGTCCATATCCTTAACTCCTTGATATTTTGAAAATCTATTGATACCTTCTTTAAATACTTTTAGTGATATAGCCTGTGTAATTCACTGAGTTAGAGAATTCCAGACATTTACTATCCTCTGGGGAAAGAAATTCTTTAACAACTTGGTTTTATATGAATGTCTCCTTATTCTATAATTACATTCCCTAGTTTGAGTTTCCTCACGAGTAGAAACTTCTTCTCAACACCTATCATATCAAATCCCCTTCATCCCAGGAATCAGCCGAGTGAACCTCTTTCCAATTGCCTCTAATGCAAGTATATTCTTTCTCGAACTGTGCTCAGCACTCCAGATAAGGCCTCATTAACAACTTGTACTGTTATAATAATATTTCCCTACTTTTAAATTCTAGCCCCTCCAGTCAACATTCCATTCACCTTTTTAATTACTTGCTGCACCTTTATGCTAACTTATTGTGTTTCAAGCATAAGAACACCCAGAGATTTTTTGGTGTCTCCAAACATATAATAATACTATTAAAATAAATATGATATAATATAATAAAAGAAATAATACTCTGTCTTTTGAACTTTTCTACCAAAGGAGATAACTTCACAGTTTCTTATGTTAAAGGTTTTTGCCTAATCACTCCTCAACCTATTTACATCCCATCACAGCATGCTGTCCCATTATTTGTATCATCAGGTTATAGTAATACATTAGACTTTGCTCCCTTTGCCAAGTCATTAATATAGATAGTAAATAATTGAGGCCCTTGGACTGTTCCATGGGAAAGAGACCCAATAATCCTGACTCTCTGTCTTCTGTGTTAACCAATCCTCAATCCTTATTAATATATTACCCCTTAAACTGTGATTTTGTGCAATAACCTTTTATGTAGCACCTTATCATATGCCTTCTGGAAATTGAATGCACTCCATCTATCAGTTTGCCTTTATCAACTCTGCTTGTATATCTTCGAAAAACTTGAGCAAATGTGTCAAGCATAATTTTCCTTTCACAAAACCATGTTGACTCTGTTTGATTGTGATAAGCTTTTTCAAATGTCCTGCTATTTCCTCCTTAATAACAGCTGTTTCCCATGAATGATTTTAGGCCAACTAGCCTTTGGTTTCCTGCTTTCTGCCTTCTTCTGTTCTTGAACAAGGATGTCACTTTAGCAGTTTTCCAATGCATTAGAATCCAATGCATTAGAATCCAATGAGTTCTGGCTTATTTTGATGACTGTCTCCGCTATCTCTGCAGCCAAACGTCATTTAAAACCTTTGGATGTAGACCATCAGGTTCTGGTGACTTGTCTGCCTTTAGTCCCATTAATTAATCAAATACTCTGTTCCTTATTACAAGACCTTTCCTCCCATTAGCACCTTGCTTATGAAATATCCTTGGTATCTATATATACATTGTCCTTTATTATGTAGACTAATGCAAAATATTAGTTTAAATTATTTGCCTTTTCCCTGTTGCCAATATAAATTCTCCAGTCACATCCTCCAAGGATCTAACACAGTTTAATTACCATTTTTTTATACACAAAGAAGCTCTTGCTGTTTGATTTTATATTTCTTATTAATTTATTTTCTTCATCAGTTGTCTCCCTTTTTATTCACGTTTTAGTCATCCACTGTTATTTCCTAAAAGGAATTGCCTACCATTAGTTTCCACTTCTTTATATGCCATTATTTTTGATTGGATACAGATCTTGACTGCCTTCTCACTGAGTCCTTCCTTTTGACCAGAATTAACTTTTGCTCAGCATTATGAAATGTCTACTTAAATGTCTATATATGATTTATGTGGAGTAAATTTTGTTGTTTTGAACAAAAGATGAGAATCTGACTTTTCTAGTAAAACTCTCAGATGTTTTCTCAGATATTAAATCAATTTAACAATTTTAGCTTTGATCAACAAAACCCGTATTTTTACAAAGAAATTCAACCCATTTATAGAGACAGAATTGTGTTTGCGTCTGAACAGGATGCCATCTGGAGGCCATCATTTCAGCATATGTTAACGCTATGTGATCATATATGATTACTCTGACAAATGGGTTTCTCATCTGCATTTCACTATGTGGATAAATCCATTTGAAGATGTTCCATTTGAAGATTATGAAAGGGTAACAATTCTAAAAGCTATAAAGTAGAAGTCTTCTCTGGTCATCAGTTAAATAGAGTTAAGCAAAGCTCAGGTAGAGAAGAAAATCAATAGAACCAACACCAGAAGGAAATCGGTTTTGATTTCTGTTGGTATATTTTTATGCATCACCACCTGGTAGCTTGCTGGAATGGCACTGGAATAACCCTGAGAGCAAGAAAGCAGCAGTTTAAGATTAAGAAAAAGCCGATAAATAAAATAAGCCCTCCTAACTACCATGGCAAAAGGATTAAACAGCGAAACAAAATCCAAACATCATTTTTCCTTCTGGTTTTACCTGTGTACCTCCCAGAAACTATTTCTTACAAGTTGCCCTGTTGGATTGCCAATCTCATTATCTGCTTTCATTAACAGAGCCATTGCCACTTAACACTCCCCTGGGTAAGTAATTATGTTTATATGTACACAGATGACAAAGCCAGCACTTACCAAGACTATTTGCAAAATGTTAAAGTTAACCCTTTCTCTCCTGGTGATTCATGCTGGTTCTTTTTTTTCTACAACCATTTCCTATGGGCGTGACTCTGAATGTTGAAGGACAACAAACTGTTTAACTGCGAGATCATTAAAATTGAGCTTCAACTTGATTTCACTTGACTTGTGTACAGATTTCCAGCATCACTAATGGGGCTACAACAACTTAGCTGAAATCAGCTAATTAGAATCATAGAATCTTTACAGTATAGAAGCAGGCCATTTGGCCCATTGAGTTCATATCGATCCTCCAAAGAGCATCCCAGCCAGACACAACCCTCCACCCTATTCCTGTAACCCTGCATATCCCATGGCAAATCCACCTAACCTGCCCATCTTTGGACTGTGCAGATTTAGCAATTTAGCAGATCAACAACTTAGCAATTTGCGTACCTTAGTACAATATCACAACTTGTATTTATCCATTAAAACATTGAAATAAATGAATTATTTTTAAAGTCAGTTTTTTTAAAAACATCTTGGACAGATCTGCATGGTAATGAAATGATTTCTAGGATTACTTTATTAGCTAAAAGTGATATCTTTCACAACCTCATAGCACCACAACCAACTTTAAATTGATAAAATATTGTTTTGCAAACTAAATCAGATGTCCTTGCATTATGACAGCAATGGTTGCTATTGAGGCAGGATAAGAACTAATACAAAATATATATCCGTCATTGAAATAAGTTATTTCTGCAATTCCTGCACCATTCAAATGTCAGTTTGAATTGGTGGTTGTTTCTCTTTCTGTTTGATATTGAGGGTTGTAATGCTATGCCAGAATTAGAGCATAGACCCCCATGCTGAGATTTTACTGCATTAATGAGAGTGTTGCATTTTTGGAAGTAGTGTACAGTGAGTGAATGTTACACCAAGACTATTTGCTTGTTCATTTGAGTGCTAAGATCTTGTAACAAAACAGGCAGTTCTCCTGGTGTTTTAGTCAACACTTCTCTCTCAATCAACCCCACTGAAGCTATTTTCACTTGTCACGTATCACATTGATAAATCTCTGCTGACTAAAAATGGATTGCTGTATATATCCACATTATAATATTCAGTATACTTTGAAAGTATGGAAAACATTTTAGAGCTTTCAGAGTACACAAAAAACTATTTAAAGCATTTTGCATTTAAATGATCTTAATTAACATTAATGGGCTGAAGAATGTATGCCACTCACAACCAGTACAATGCAATTTGCATTGATTTATAATGACATAGATGTTCAATGAGAATGCTTTATGATAATAGATCTGTGTACAAATCTAAGTTTAGTTATATGTTATAAAATCTCTGGTCCTAAGTTTATTTTTAAGATTGAGGATCATGTTTGTATATTGAATAAACCTTGTTGTACCATCACTTCATTCCGCATCATAACTGACCTTAAGTAGAGTAGTAAGTTATTTTGGGAATGATTTCTATCAGCATGACTTCTTTTGTGACTGTGGTTCCTGATGAAAAGCTTATGCTTGAAACATTGATTCTCCTGCTCCTCGGATGCTGCCTGACCGGCTGTACTTTTCCAGCACCACACTTCTGATCTCCAACGTCTGCAATCCTCACTTTCTCCTGCTATGGTAAACTAGCCCACTTATCCTTCTTGATCAGTATGAAGTCTTTGACATAGCTGGTCACACCTTCATCCTCTTGGATGAGAATACACTCATCTAGTTCCATTTTCATTTCTCTAGTCTAACCAGAGAATCACCAGCAAAGATTCTTTTACCCCTTACTGCTGCTCTATTTCTATTGTCGTCTGCCAGGGAACTATCCTTGACTGTGTCCTATTCCTCCACTACATGTTGTCCTTTGGTGACGTAATCTGATATGTCAGTTTTTACATTTATGCTAGTATCCAGCTCCATCTCACCACCAAGCCTCACTCCACCTCTCCACTCTTTATCTAATATCAAAGATTGTTTCCTTTAATTAAATTTCAGGAGACCCAAGCCACTCTTGGTAGGCTTCCCAACTTAAACCCTCCATGAATTTAAGCTAATCTGCTTCCAGGATTCTAACTTGCCCCAAATCCTATTTCACTGGTGCTTGCAGACTGACATTTGCTCCATCAAGTGATTCCTGGAGTTTAAAATTCTAGTGCATCCATCTATGACTTCACCTTTGTTACCGCTGTCACCTCCTCCAGTCTTGCAGCCCTATGAGGTAGCTGTCCTCAAATTTTGGCCTCTTGTGCGTCCCTGGTATTAATTGTTTACCATTGAAGGCTGTGCCTTCAGTTACAGTGACTTTAATTTGCATCATTCCTTTCTAAACCTCCATCTCTATCTACCTCACTTCACTCAATTTTAATGCGTCTTCCATTCTGCTTCATTGATACTGCCTTAATGTCACCTTACATGGATCAGTGTCATATTTTGTCAGCCATTCTGTTACATCACTGCAACTAAAGGCACAGCCTTCAATGGTAAACAATTAATACCAGGGATGCACAAGAGGCCAAAATTTGAGGACAGCTACCTCATAGGGCTGCTAGACTGGAGGAGGTGACAGAGGTGAAGAACATTGGGACATTTTACAACATGAAGGATGCTCTGTAAAGGCTAATTGTTATTGAATTGCTGTGTCTTACCAAATGTGATTTGAGAAGCTTCATGAAACTGATTTTGTAGTTAGTTAGTTGAGAGGAGCAGGTGTACTGTTACCCACAAGCAATCCTAAGACCTATCTAAAGGGGTACTGTGAGTCCTTGGCAATAGTACTTGCTATGAATCAACCTTATTTTACTTCCTTTCATAATGTTTTGCTTCTCAAACAGAGTCAACTGAGGGAGTCCAGGGAGGGGTATCTCAATTTTCTGAATAATATTTTTCTAGGTTTGTACTGATTGCCAGTACGAAATTCTGTTGGACTTTGGAAAGATTTAACATCGTGAAAAGCCTCAAATGAATTGGAGTAGATGTTCAATTAACAATGAACAAGTATAGTTTATCATGGCTTACTTAGATGATGCTGCCTGCCTTTTTAACCTGAGGTTCTTAAAGGAGAAAGAGCACAATTCTGTTTCCTACTGAGACACGTATGGCAGTCAATAATGGAAGGTGCTGAAAGGGAAAATAAAGCTGTGCTGTCAGCAGGGATGTTAATCAGCATGGCATTTCAGAGGTGCCAGTTCTGAGCAGCCAGACGCTGAAGACCATTAGGGAGACATGTCACGCATAATTTCACAGCAAGTTTCTCAATTAACCAAGTCAGCAGTACAAAGTTTTCTTCGAGGAAAACAATTTTGACAGGACTCCACTTATTTTAAAATGTGGATGGAATGGAAGTCTTTAGAGAATTGAAAAAACAGATGATTTCATATCCTAGTTACTTACCTTAAAATACACTGCCCATTTCATTCCTGAGAATTAGAAAGCTTTGCAAATGCATTTTCTCTGACACATAACTTGAGCTTGAACATGAGAAGTTGTGAATCACCATTATTTAAAATAAAATGCCATTTTTCATTTTTTCTAAATCATTCTTACTTGAAGTATAGAAACTGACATTTTTGGGTATGAGGTTTGGAATGCCCTTGTTTGTAAGGTGTATCCAACGAGTTCCATGTGGTGATGGTGGTGGAAGAAATGGTGTTGGTACTGAAATTTGGAACTACACCATTGCTACCTAAAAGCCTTGATTTGGAGACAGCGCTGAACCTGAATGATTAAGAGAGAAAACATCATATTGATATGGTAAGAATTTGGATTTCCAAGTGGTACTGAACATACCATAGACAAACCAATTTTTCTTGCATTCAACACAGATGTAAAGTTAGCAGCTGAACAACTCACTGTTTTCCGTCTGGTAAAATTGAGTATCAATGTCCCAACTGGAAATGTGTTGCTGGAAAAGCGCAGCAGGTCAGGCAGCATCCAGGGAACAGGAGAATCGACGTTTCGGGCATAAGCCCTTCTTCAGGAATGTCCCAACCCAGTCGGAGTTCATGCTGCTCTTTGAGATTGCCTCAGGATGTCCACCATAACTGATCTTAGATATCTTCTGACCAGTATAAGTTTTATATTGTTTCCATTTGAGCTGCTTGACTTTTTTTTGTTCCATATGCAATATTAATTAAGATGCTACCAGAGTTAAGGAAAGGGAAGAGTTCAATAAAGTACGTTCCCAGTTGTTCTTCATTTCTGGGATAAAACAGTATAAATGTTCAACCTCCAACAAAAACCAATTCTCCCTAATTTATATTTATTTAAATTGGTCATCTTTCAAGGAAGCCAGGAAAAGGAAAAAAAGGTTTCATTATCTTATTCCCCACCCCTGACCCCCACCATTCCCATCCATACCTTTTGTCCTACTTAGCTATTCTTTATAAATGAGTTTTAACAATAAGAGTTGTCAGTCTTTTTGAAGGGGCATCACAGCTGAGTTCTTACTTGATATTGATATACATACTTTATGGAGATTAATCAGAAAAAATGGCAGGTTTTACTCCCCCGTTCATATTGCAGTCAATTGTAGCAACACAAGTGCTTCTTGTTTGTGATCAACTAACTTGACAGATTGGAAATAGACCCTTTATTTTGTAAATCACAGCTACTCTTCCTGATTTTAACTGAGGTTTATTGAGAAATTTTATTTAACTGCTTAAACTAACTGTGAAGGTGGTTATTAACATAAAGGGTATCAGCAATGGGCATTTTGGAGAAAGAATGCTGCTGTGTTTCTGGGTGAACATGTGCTTAAAAACACAATAGGAAACTTTAAATGTTTACTTTACTATATCTCCTAAAGTGGCTCATGAAAGCTGTTTCAATAGTTTTGTAAGTGATATACACACTTCGGATACAGTGAACATAAATATCCAAGTAGTGTTTTTCAGTGAAGCTTTAATTCCAGACCAAAACATAATTAGTTGTTAGCTTCTATCTACAAATGCATCACAAAATAGTAAAGATGTGTTTTTTGAAGTGTGCTGCCCCAACATCAATGAATACAGAATGCTAATGATAATTGGACTGTAATGAATGTTCATATCTAACAGGGGCTGAATGATGGCTGCTTATACTATCCTGTGGTTGGTTGATGTGTTTTGTATTACCTCAAGCATCAGCTTAGAATATCTCATCTCACTTTTTAATACTATAAACCCTTTAGGCAATGATACAGCAGATTGCCACTGGAATGCATTTCAATCACAGGAAGTGATTAATAAATGATGTATTGGCTTTCGGAGAATTGCTGTATTAAATGTTTTAAAGCGTTTGTTTCATGTAGTTGAAATAATTTTTAAATAATAGATGGTTGTGTCCAGGGTAAACAGGGCCTCACAGCTACGTTTTAACGTGCTCACAAGTGGGATGCCATGTCTGGGGAATACTGTTTGGGTTTGGATGTTACAAATTATTTGGTATATTAATGTGAAAAATGTCTTTTGCCTTAAAACAGAGGAAGCTGAGGGGAGACTTAATTGAGGTATGTGAAATAATGAACTTGGATAGGGAAGATTTGCGGAAAGGGCAATTACCAGAGAGCACAATTTTAAGGTGATTGATAGAAGGATTAGAGAGGACAGGAAGAAAAGCTTTTTATCTGGAATTTTAGTTTGCTACCTAGTTTACTAGCTAAGGTGGAAACCCTTAACTCACTTAAAAAGGAACTTTTCAAGGATGTAGACAAGGTGCTACAAAGTGGAATTCAAATAAGAAGCTAGGTGCAAACACAGTGGGTGAAATGGGTTCTTTCTGGGTGAAAACGTTTCGATAATGTTTGTAGTTCTGAAGCACATTGACTTTGTTTGATATCTCCTTACATTTGTGTGGCTGATTACAAGAATGGCCAAAGGGTTGTGAGACTTTAGAACACTCTGCTTCAGAAGATTAGATTAAATTCCCTACAGTATGGAAACAGGTCCTTCAGCCCACACTGACTCTCCGAAGAGTAACCCACCCAGACCCATTCCCCTGCCCTATGTATGCCCCTGACTAATGCACCTAACACTATGGGCAATTTAGCAAGGCCAATTCACCTGAATTGTACATCTTTGGACTGTGAGAGGAAACTGGAGCACCCAGAGGAAACCCATGCAGACACAGGGAGAATGTGCAAACTCCACACAGACAGTCACCCACGGCTGGAATTGAACCTAGGTCGCTGGCACTGTGAGGCAGCAGTGCTAATCACTGAACCGCCATGCCGCCCCATGATGTTGAGTATTTTTACAATAGAGGTGGATAGACTCTTGTTAGGCAGGGGAAGCAAGGGTTATTGGAGGTATTTGGGAATGTGGAATTCAAACTGTGAACAGATCAGTTATGATCTTATTGAATGCCCAGAGCAGGCTTGAGGGCCAAATGGTCTGTTTCTGTTAATATTTTGTATGCTCATATACTGTCTCTCAACTAGCAATCCAGAAGCCCAAGCCAATGTTCTAGTGACACATGTTGTAATCCCACTGTGGCAGATGGGATTGAAATATAAATTCAATAAAATCTGGAATAAAGAGCTGGTCTAATGGTGACCATGTGAACACGGTCAATTATCATAAAAAGCTAAGGATTGTTAATGTTCTTTAGGGAAAGAAATGTTCTTTAGGGAAGGAAATCTGCCATTTTTACCTGATCTGGCCTACGTGTGACTCCAGAACCAAAGCAAAGTTGTTGACTCTTAACTGCTCTCTGGGCAATTAATGATGGGTAATAATTTCTGGCCTAGCAGCGATGCTCACATTCCATGAATTAATAAAAAACAAATTAAATGCTTGGATATATGTGAATGAGCCTGTCTCTAACTTTTCCCATTCTTTGGCATGATATGTTGGAGGTCCAAGTTTTAATTTTCATGAGCTTCAAATTATAAAAGGAAGGTTTTTTTTTGAAATATATTTGATGCTGCATGTCAAAAGAAATCTTCCTACTGACTGCGTAAGAGCTTCATCTAAAATTCTGCTACTGATCAAAACAAGTTACAGCACAGTGGCTCAGTGGTTAGCACTGCTGCCTCACAGCACCAGGGTCCCAGTTTTGATTCCAGCCTCAGGTGACTGTGCAGAGTTTGCACATTCTCCCTGTGCATGGGTTTCCTCCGGGTGCTCTGGTTTCTTCCCACTGTCCAAAGATGTGCAGGTCAAGTGAATTGGCCATGCTAAATTGCACATAGTGCTAGGTGCATTAGTCAGAGGGAGATGGGTTTGGGTGGGTTACTCTTTGGAGGGTCAGTGTGGACTGGTTGGGCTGAAGGGCCTGTTTCCACATTGTAGGGAATCTATTCTAATCTATAGCTTTGCCCTTGTTATAAATTTTCAAAATTATCTCCACTTTACGCACATATAAAAGGACGTTATTAGAGCAAAACAGTGCTTAGAAAATTTTACAGATGTATGAGCCGAATTATCAATACTGTGTGAATGTGCAAAATTGCATTTAGTTGATTGGGATACATAATGCGAGTCATATGGAGGGAGGATACTTTGTGTGAGAAAAGTGGACCCCTTTAAGCTATCCTTTGTTTTAATTGTGCCATGGTATTTTTGTGTATATGGGTTCGGTTCCTCAGTAGAATTTCTTAAAAAATTTAACTAATTGGGTGGAATTTAAGGAAAGGGGCAGGAGGTTTAGAGGGGATGTGAGGAATTTTGTTTTTCACACAGAGGGTGGTGGAAATCTGGAACTCACTGCCTGTGAGGGTGACAGCAGCAGAAACCTTTACTACATTTAAGACGTTCATTTGCGATGTCAAGGCATACCAGGCTATGGGCCAAGTGCCGGAAAATGGGATGGAATAGTTAGGTGATTGAGTTTAACTGGAGCACATGCGATGACTTGAAGGGCTTTTTCTGTGTTGGAGATATCCGTGGCTCTATAATATTCAATCCTTCTGAATCATCATTCCATTTTCTGTCCATCGGATAACCTACCTTATATATTTTTGTCTGTTCCTACATTTTAAGCATTGTCATCGTCATTGACTGTTTGGACTTCTAGTTTTTCTATTTCTCTTTGAAGTAGAATTAGGTTCTGCAATCAACTAACCAAAGAAGTTGAAATATAGGAACGGGATGTTGCACAGACTTGAATTTTGAAGGTTTAAAAAAAAACAAATGCAGCATATGTCAGACATTCAAAAGTAGACCATATACCTTCAAAGCATTTCACAAACTAGCTAATAGATAACAAGTGCTTGCCATCAGCCTTCTATAACCTTAGAAATCATTTCCAGATGGATGAAATTCTTCCAAAGAAATCTGCTTTTACCAACTATTTTGTGTGGCTCACGTACCTCTCTTTATTTTGCCTTGTTAGGGTGATGTTTCTCTTTCACTGTTTTGAAGTGAAAACCAATCAGAGAAGCCTGCTTCTGCTTGTGGCATTTTTTGTAAACATTAATCTCTTTTAGATCTTGTATCGCAACAAATTTCCAAATCCATTAGCCTTTGAACTTCTTCACCTCCTCCACCCTGCCCCCTTCCCCAAGGCCCCACATATTTTCTATTTCTTCCCTTGGTCTCTTTGTTTCTTTCTCCTTGATCTCTTTTAGACTCTCAATGTCAGTCATGGAACTTCAGAGAGATATTAGCATGCGAGAATGTAATACCCATGACTGAAAAATGAAAAATGTTTGTGCGTGCATTTGAAAGCCAAGCCGTAGTGCTGACAGCAGCATTAGACTCGGAGAGCAGTGTTCATTATTTAAAGTTAATAGAGTATCTGAGGGCAGGAACTTTACTAATACACCGTGACTGCCCTGTGAGTCTTACTAAGGCAACCACTGAATCTACTTTATGTCCTAGTAAACTGCAAATACCGAAGGCATTTTTACTCCTTTTCCTTGGTAATCTACTTGTTAATAATTTGTTGGGTATCCACTAACCTAGAATTTAGAAAATAATACATGATGTCAGGAATGTTTTAGGCCGAATGCTGTTTGATTTAAGCAATATGGGACTCGCTTTGCTACATTGAATTCATAATTACATAAATATCAGTATTCATTTACTTTAAAGTTCAGTTGTTACATTGTAGGTTACTGGTTGTTCTTCTAATCAATTTCAGTACTTAAGTGGTTGTTTCCTATGTTAACGAATTCACTGCAGCCAAAACTTGATATTCTGTGGTTGATGGTACTCTAGCAGTGAAAAATTATAAATCTAAAGAAGATATAAATGTTATATTCATGTAAAACAAACAGATATCCAAGAAAACTTATATCCATGATGACACTCATAATAAGTCATTTTATACTGACATCCTTTTCCTGTTTAATACTCAGTTGAGAGGAAGCCTAATTCAGGAGGTTTACTTCAACTGTTTTGTTTCTACTCTGCTTCTGCATCTGACAGCCCCTGGATATGGAGCTAATTGGATAGCTCTTTCAAGAAGCAGTGTCAGAGGCAGAATGGGCCAACTATGATCCATGAACCTGTGATTTTTGTATGTTTGAGACACTGTATCAGAATTTTGTGGATATGAACTCATGTCCCAACACTTGATGATACATATTGATCTAGCTTGTTTTTTCTGAAATTTGTCAGTATGTTCTTAAGTATATTGGAAATTGCTTTAATAGTACTTGTTAAAACTTGTATTTTTTTCTAAAAATTCAACTGAAAATTTTACAAACTATGTGGCCATGAGGCACAAACTGAACCGGGAGATTTATATTAGGTAGTACTCACACATGGAAAACAAATAATGAGAATCTGGGGCCCCAAGCTGTATGCTATATTACCCGTCTAGAAGAAGATGAGGTAAAAGTTATATTCAAGTAAAAAACACAGACAGATATCGAAGAAAATTGGACTTGGAAAGGTAACTGTGCTTCAGGTTGCATAGATGCTGCCAGACTTACTGAGCTTCTCCAGTAATTTCTGTTTTTATTTTAGATCTCCAGCATCTGGAGAACTTTGCTTTGATTTGTTATGTGATAGTGTTTTTATAACACACCTGGTTCTTACGTTGTTTTGAATTCTCGAAGTCCACAGGGGGAAAATGCAAATTAAATTTAATAGGTTGTACATTTTAGAAGCGTATAATGGAACTCTTTCGTTGTTCAAGATACTCTTATGTCTGGGATCCATTCAAATTTTAATTCTTTGACTGATAATGAGAATACGATGTGTGTCTGAGAATGATTTGCTGCTGGTGTCCAGCTGCTTGATGGAGACGATGTAACAGATATATTTGAGGATCAAAAATGCAGGACTGGCATGAACAAAAATCTCCTGCTGCCTTTTTCCAGCTCTGACCCGAATGATAGAATCACAATTATCAGCTGCTACTCACATCTTTCACTCTTCCCTTTTGTTTGTGCAACTTTCCATTTCTCTTGATCAAATTATTGTGATCTTTTCACAATCTTTTTTTTTCGCTGTGCTCATTTTCATTTCCATTTTGTCTCTCTTCAAATTGAAATTTATGAGGGGCAATTTTAGTTTGGAACACTTCCCAGAAAGGAGTGTAGAGAGGACCTAGCAGTGTGTGAAATTAAGAAATCAGTCCCAATGGATTGCTACTCATTCTTCACATCAAACAGGTTTCCAGTCAGTGTCAGGGTGACTAGCAGAACCTGCACACTTAAATTTGGAAATGGTGAAATAGAGTATTCTGTACCTACTGTTATGGACCAGACCAAACTCCGTCAAAAGATTCAGAAGATAGTCTCAACTCCTACCTTTTCTTATTTTACAGTTAAATGTAAGGTCTTGCGTTCCAGGTTTGATTGGTCAAACTACCCGATTAAAAGCAAAATAAACTTTAGTTATCCACTATAGTTAAAATACAAGAAAATAAAGAAGGAATTGGAATAACTTAACTTGATTAGAAACTGAACAGAATAATAAATACAGTAACTGTTACTAATTAATTGTTCAATATAGTAACTACCCTTGGAAAAAGGAAATTCAGAACAAAGATTATCTCACATGCAACTCCCATAGTAGGGAGAGAACCCTAACTTTTGGCTGTAATTGAGAGAGGGAAAAAATAACTTCAATTTCTTCAAGACCCCAACAGCAACAGCTGAAAGCTTAACTTAAAAACTCTGGTTCTGTGGGAGTTTAACCATACCCATTCTAGTTGCTTCATTTGCTCGAACCTCTTTAAAAAAAACACCCAAGGCTGCACAAGTTGTTTATCTTCTTGTAGGCTACTTGGTACCTGTCCCCAAATCTCTGTCTAAAAGAAACAAGGACAAAGAACACCTCTTAGAGCCACAGTACTGTCCCACTGCACAGCTGATGAACAATAGGTCCAGCAAGTACCGCATTGAAGAAACCAGATATCCAAGCTTGTTGGGGACTGAAAGGTCTGAAGGCAGTGAAATGCATAACGATACAAAGCTTGAGTATTATAAGTCATCTTTGATCATTTCTGGCAGTACCTTTGGTTGCTTGAGCTTTTTGGGTGAAATTTTCTCATTTTCAGTTTGTGTTTTGTTGAGTGAGATACATGGCACCTGGTCTATTGTGACTTGGAGCAGCTATTCATTCCTCACCTCATTAGCTATACAATCAGGCTCTTTGGTTCCTTTCTCATGGAACTGTGTGGCAGAAAAGGCATTAATACTGAGACCTTCTACTGGTACCATAATTAAAGCCCAAGTGACACCATTTCAAATGCTGCAACTCAGGGATGCCCTTTACACTGGTGCTCCACCCTTTTCACAAACACACAGGCTCCTCACCTCGCAGACAGAGACTTGGAGCTGCCAGTGGAGTGGAGAGCCATCCTTTCTCCTGCTGAG
>NC_057713.1:40495555-40518923 GCF_004010195.1 Chiloscyllium plagiosum | reverse complement strand
GAAGAACATTTAATTCCATAACTGGTGAAAGGATACATTCCAATTTCCTTTTAATTCTGAATTTTATAATTTGTTGAAAACACTGGATTTTCCTGAGCTGGCCTTTCAATTAATCTTTAATCTTAGTTTATTCACTCCTTATGTAAATCCTAAATTAGCACATGGAGATTTGCATTAGCTTTCCAGAGCTGACCCATCGTACTAATTCACCATCTATCAGTTGCTATAGGCTGATTATGTGGTTGGAATTCAAAATGTATTGCAATTGATAATTTACAGAGAAGTATTGATTGTTTTTAAGTAGACAAGATTGCTATCGAAATAAATAAAATTGGGTAAGGGGAAGAGAAGGGCGTGGAAAGCAGACATCTGTTCATTTTAACAAATTGCATCGATACTGATTGCATATAATTGGGTTTGACTGCACCTGAATATTTATTTCAAGCTTTTCCACTGTTAAAGAATTTGACATTAATTGAAGTAATGAAAGCAGCTTTTCTTCTCAGCCGGAGAATTCAAACCAATAATACTATAATATATCAAAGGGTTCCAGTAAATATTTTCCTAGGCTTTGTAGCATACATATTCAGATGCTCCTTCACTGCCAAGCTTTCCTCCGGTCTTAATTTGAATCTACCAACAGTCAGCCTTTAATCCACTATCTGTTTAATGAAGATAAATATTACAATGTTCTGGTTTTTCCCATTCTTAGCTACATTGGGACTACTTGCAGGGGTGCTGTCATGAAGTAACAAGCTCCTCAGTGGTAACCTTTATTCACTCTGAAAGTATATTCACTTCATCCTGAAATGTGGATACCTCAATGGGGAAATCTCATGGATGACAGCCACATCTGCAGCCTGTTTACCCTGCAGGGAAGCTCAATTGCATTATTTCTTCATGCTAAAGGCGAAGAGATGGCCACATCATGTCTTCTTTATCTGTACTGAATGCAGCTCAACCTAACAATGATGTTTGTTCCTAGTAACCTGAAAGCTACTTGTTACACCAAAAGAAACTAAGCTGTTTGAGTATGTCACTAAATCTATCTTCACATTCAACTTTGCAAAAATATAGAAGGTTCAACAATGAATTGGGTGTGAAATTGGAATGGCTTTGTATGATAAGCTAAGTTCTTTAGGGATGAAGATCATAATATGGTGGACATTTTGAATACATCATTTACTGCAGCCACTTGCCAACTTCTGAATACATATTATTGTGGATAACATTTGAATGCCAATTTCTGAATGATTAGACATAAATAGTTAGACAATAAGATGGGCAGCAACAAGATGATAGACAGCAGTTACTGTCTTTTAAAAATGAGTAAAACAAAAACCCTCACAGCTTAGCATTGAATTTGAGCTCAAAGCTCTAGAGGTTTTGCTCCATTCTTTACTGAAGTGAACAAAATGCAAAATGCATGTACAAACAAAATATATGATGCTATTCAGTGCATGGTCCTTTGTTGACTCTATGCTGGGACCAACAAAATTAATCCCATGGCTATCCTAACTCCCCATTTCCTGCTCCTTCATATTTTATTCAAATTTTCCTTAAAAGATTTAGTGACCACTGCCTCGGCCACTTTCTACAGTGAAGCAATTCAGTCTACAAATAAATGTCTCCTCACACCTTTCCTCATTATCTTTCTGATGACTTTTATTAAGATATGAATGGCACGGTGGTTCAATGGTTAGCACTGCTGCCTCACAGTGCCAGGGATCTGGGTTTGATTCCACCCTTGGGTGACTGGCTGTTAGAGTTTGCATATCTCCCCATGTCTGTGTGAATTTCCTCTGGGTGCTCTGGTTTCTTCCCACAGTCCAAAGATGTGCGGGTTAGGTGAATTGGCCATGCTAAATTGCCCATAGTGTTGAGCAATAGGATATGTAGAGTAATAGGATAGGGGAATGGGTCCTCCAAAGGGTAGGATACTCATTGGAGGATCGGCGTGGACTTGTTGGGCCAAATGACCTGTTTCCACACTGTAGGGGTTCTATGACACAAGGAATTGTTCTTGTCTGATTCTTGTTTCTCCAACTCTATACAGAAGGTTTTTAACAATGCTTTCATTTTCCACACCTTCCCCTAACAAACTAATTTAAAGCTTCCATAGGTATATAATGAGGAAAAATATTAGTGAAGCCAAATTTTGATCCTTTCCAATCTGAAACAGGGGATGTTATATCAGCAAATAAAGAGATAACAATGGCCTTGGGTATTATTGCTGAGACTATTAATCCAGAAACCCAGGTAATGTTCTGGAGACCTCAGTTCAAATCCTGCAATAACAAGTGGTGAAACTTGAATTCAATAAAAAAAAAATCTGGAATTAAGAATCAAATGATGACCATGAAGCCACTTCCAATTGTTGGAAAAGCCTATCTTGTTTACTATTGTCCTTTAGAAGAGGAAACTGCTGTGGATAACATGTGACTCCAGTGCCACAGCAATGTGATAGACTCTTAACTGTTCTCTGGGCAATGAGGGATGGGTAATAAATGCTGGCCTAGTCAGTGATGCTAAGATCCCATGAATGAATATAAAAAAATACATGTTTTGAGTCAGCCTTCATAAAAGAGGGCACAAATATCACCCCAAAAACGTTGGGATTGCAAGGTCTCATGAGAGGGAGATCAGGAAATGTTTTGGGGGAAATTGATGAGATTAAAGGCCGATAGATTCCCAGCACCTAATATTCTATATCCCAAAGTACTTTGGAATGTGGCCCTAGAAATAATGGATGCATTAATGGTCATCATCCAAGATGCTATAGACACTGGAACAGTTCCTATGGATTAGAGGTTAGCTAATGTAACCCCAATATTTAAAAAAAAGTGGAGAGAAAACAGGGAATAGATTGATTAGCCTGACATCCGTAGTGAGGATGATGCTGCAGTCAGTTATAGAATAGCCTCCTCTCACCCTGCCTCCTGCAAAAATGCTATCCATTATTCTCAGTTCCTCCATCTCAGCCTCATCTGCTCCCAGGAGGACCTGTTCCATCACAGAACACACCAGATGGCCTCCTTCTTTAAAGATCACAATTTCCTCTCCCACATGGTTGATGATTCCCTCCAGTGCATCTCATCCACTTCCTGCACCTTCGCCCTCAAACCCCACCCCTTCAATCACAACCAGGACAGAACACCCTGTTCCTCACCTTCCACCCACCATGTCCATATACATCGCATCATCCTAGCCATTTCCACACCTACAAATGGACCCCACCACCAGATATATATTTCCCTCCCCACCCCTCTCTGCTTTCTGTAAAGACCGTTCCCTTTGCGACTACCTTGTCAGGACAATGCCCCCAATAACTCACCCTTCCCTCCTGGCACCTTCCCCTGCCACCGCAGGAATTGCAAAACCTGCACCAAGACCTCCCCTCCTCACCTCCGTCCAAGGCCCCAAAGGAGCCTTCCACATCCGTCAAAGTTTCACCTGCACTTCCACACGTCATTTACTTATCTGTTACTCCTAATGCAGTCTCCTCTACGTTGGGGAGATAGGACGCCTATTTGCAGAGCACTTCAGAGAATATCTCCGGGACACCTGCACCAATCAATCCCATCGCTCCATGGCTGAACACTTCAACTCCCCCCCCACTCTGCCAAGGATATGCAGGTCCTGGGCCTCCTCCATCGCCACTCACTTACCACCCGACACTTGGAAGAAGAATGCCTCATCTTTTGCCTAGGGACCCTCCAGCCCCATGGCATCAATGTGGATTTCACCAATTTCCTCATTTCCCCTCCCCCCACCTTATCCCAGTTCCAACCTTCCAGCTCAGCACCACCCTCATGACCTGTCCTACCAGTCCATCTTCCTTCCCACATATCTGCACCACCCTACCCTCTGACCTATCACCTTTACCCCCACCTCCATCTACTTATCACACTCTCAGCTACCTTAACCCCAGCCCCACCCCTCTCTCATTTATCTCTCCACCCTCTAGGCTCCCTGCCTCATTCCTGATGAAGAGCTTTTGCCTCAAACATCAATTTCCCACTCCTTGGATGCTGCCTGACCTGCTGTGCTTTTCCAGCACCACACTCCTGACTCTAATCTCCATCTGCAGTCCTCACTTTTGCCTATAAAATATTTAATGTCAGAGCACTTGGAAGTCAGTGCCTGGATTGGATAGGGCTAACTTGGATTTACAAAAGGGAAATCATCCTTGACAAGTCCTTGGAATGTTTTGAGGATGAAACAGAGTTGGTGGGGGAGATGAAGTGGATGTGGTTAACTTGGACTTTCAAAAGGTTTTCCATAAAGCCCCACATAAGAGTTCAGCGTGCAAAATTAAAGCACGTGGGATTGGGGCTAGTGTACTAGCACATATAGAGAACTGGCCATCAGACAGGAAACAAAGAGTCGGACCAAATGGATCTTTTTCTGACCGGCAGGCTTTGACTAGTGGGGTACAATAGTGATCAGTGCTTGGACCCCAGCTGTTCACAATTGTGAGGAGGATGCAGAGAATCTTCAGGGTGATTTTGACAATTGAGTAATGGGGAAATACAAGGCAGATGTGGATAAATGTGTGGTTATCTCTTTGGTAGCAAAAGCAGGAAGGCAGGTTATTATCTGAACGATGATAAATTGGAAAAGGGAGGTGCAACAATACCTGGGTGACCTCAAACACTAGCTCTGTGTCCCATCATTTCTCTCTTGCTTCCTCTATGATGTCTATGTGTTAGGGCTGCTAGAGTCCTGGATGAGTTTCCATTTCTGAAAAGGGTGAAAGCTGGAAAACACTGAAAGTAAGCATGCAGATGCAAAAAACAAATAGTCTGTAAGCCTTCATGGTAAGAGGATTTGAGTGCAGAAGCAGGGATGTCTTGCTGCAATTGTACCAGTCTTTGGTGAAACCACACCTCGAGTATGGTGTGCAGTTTTGTTCTCCTTATCTGAGGAAGGATGCTGTGGTTCTTGAGGGGGTTAGCAGGACTGCCATATGACGAGAGACTAGATCAGTTAAGGCTACATCCACTGGAGGTTTGAAGAATGAGGAGGAATCTCACAAAAACCTGTAAAATTCCAATGGGATTAGACAGGGTAACTGCAGGAAAGGTATTCCCAGTGTCTGAGGAGCCAGAACCAAGGGCAACAGTCTAAGGATATGGGATCAGCCACTTAGGACTGAGATGAGGAAAAATGTCTTCACCCAGAGAATGGCGAGCCTGTACAATTCTTGGGTGCAGAAAATAGTTGAGGCCAAAACATTGAATGTTTTCAAGAATGTGTTTGGTATAGCTCTTGGGGCTAGAGGGGTTAAATGATGTGTGGAGAAAGCAGCAAGACCATACTGAGTTGGAAGAGTGGCTATGACTATATAAAATGGTGGAGCGGGTATGAAGGCCTGGATTGATTAGTCTGGCTCTTCCTTCCTATGTTCTTACATTTTGATGTTTACACTGTTACCTTTGAAGATCTCATGGATCTATACTTTCTCCCTACTTCTTGATCCGCATGCTGTATCTTGGTAACATCATTCTGAGATATGGGCTCAGGTTTCATATGTAGGCTGATGACACCTAGCTCTGTGTCCCATCATTTCTCTCTTGCTTCCTCTATGATGTCTATGCGTTAGGGCTGCTATAGTCCTGGATGAGTTTCTATTTCTGAAAAGGGTGAGAGCTGGAAAACAGGAAACTTTGAGCCAATTAACTTAATGTCTAGCATGGAAAGGTGTTACAATCAATCCTTAAATAGGTTATAGCTGTGCACCTAGTCAAATTGAAGGTAATCAGAAAGAGTCATCATGTTTTGATCAAAGGGAAATCATATTTAGTCAATTTTTAAGAATTCTTTAACTGCCATCAAAAACAGAACGCATAACATCCAGACAAAACTACAGTCCCACTGTAATATCACCTGGTCAAATTTTATCTCTAATAGTAGATTAAAGTTTTTAAATTAACGTGCTGTTGTTAGGTGCACAGGCTGGAAATAAAAAAAACTTCTTAAAATATACCAGCTTTGCAGAATTAGCAGAAATATTTTCCTGCTAGTCTCTTCCGAGTTTTTCCCCGTTGTCTTTTCACAGGTTAATGAGATATGCTTATGATATTATTCCATTTAAAAATCACAGTGTTTCTTGACATGATGCAAGCTTATGAATGCAACAGCTAAAGCTTGCCTTTGATCAGTGTACCGTCTCATCTTCTTGAGAGAATGACCCAGGGTAGCACTACAGCCAGGGCTATTGATGTTGCACCAGCTTTCTCCAACTGCGTTTATTTGGAAAATGAATTCTATCTCTTCAAATATTTGAAACCTCAGAATTGATTACTTTTTAAATTAGTTATTTTGTTTAGTCTCCAGGTTTGATAATGTGCTCTTAGTGTCAGAAAAAAAAGTATATTTTTTGTCTGGCTATTTGAGTGGAAAATCAATTTGATGGTTCAGTCACCTGTGCTCCAGCTTCTGTGAGTTAGCATCAGAGATCCTGCCGAGACTAAGAGTGGGATTAGTCTGAATAGTTTAACAAGAAGCTGTCAAGGCTCACAGCAGGCAAGCTTTAGGGCTGTTAGACCCCTTTATCCTGAGCCTTTTAAATGCCTACTTCACAAAATCTATCACTTCTCTTAGGGCTGTCTGATTGACGTTGAGAAGTATTTAAAGATACAGCTCACAAAAGAATTCAGTGTTGGCATTATACAGATCTTTGCCTACATGTCCCGTGGGACACAAAGTAGATCAAACAAGATGGAATGATTTGGTGTGAAATTTGACGAGAATAACAAAAAAAAAAGGATTGTGGTGAAGACATCAGAAGTCACAGTCCAAAATAATGAACTTTGAAATGTTCGTATTTCCCCTCCCAACTAAAGTGACATTTCCTAAAGATCTGTGTGTGATGAAAAAAAACTCAGCAACACCTTGCTGTGCTGAGTACATGATCACAATGGTTGTATTTAGCATCAAGTGACATCCTTATTCAGGCGAACATATAAAGACAATCCTAGCAATTACAAGCTGACTGGCTTAGTATCAGTTCTGAAGAAGGATCACTGGACCCGAAATGTTAACTCTGCTTTCTTTCCACTAATGCCGCCAGACCTGTTGAGTTATTCCAGCAATTTCTAATTTTGTTTCTGATTTCCAACATCAACAGTTTAGACTTAATATCAGTACTGGAATCCATAACTATGGAAAAAAAAGTCAAACAACATTTGGAGGGATTTAAATTAGTTAAGAAGAATCAATGAAGTTTTGTAAAGGGCAGATCATACTTGACTAATCTAATAGAAAGTTTTGTTGAAGTAACCAGGGAAAGTTGATATTGGGAATATGATGGATATTGTCTGTGCTGATTTTAAGGAAATGTTTAACAAAGTGCCACATAAAAGGTTGGTTAGCAGAACTGATGCTCATGGAATAGTAAGGGTAATATTTGACCTCAGAATGACGGAAATGTTTAAGTGCAGAAGGAGGACATTTGACCCATCATGTCTGCACCAACTCTTCAAAAGTATATCATTACCTAGTGCCAGTCTCCTGTTTATTCCCAATACCTTTGCACATTATTTCTGTCCAAAATATCATGCTGTGCCACCTTGAATCTGTCAATTTAACCTGCGCCTCCACCATATTTTCAGGCAATGCATTCCATGCCCTAACTACTTGCTGTGTGATAAAGATTTTTCTCAATCACACTTGCTTCTTTCACTTTAAATCTATGCCCTCTCAATGAGTGGGTACAGGTTCTCTCTACCCACTTCATTCAGTCCCTCATGATTTTGAAAACCTCTGTCAGATCTCCACTTAGCCACTTTTTCTCCAAAGAGAACAGTTCCATTAGAAAAAGTGCTACATCCTGCCTATATTCAATATTCCTGCTGAAGTCAAACAACAGACCTATACAAGTTCAATATCACCTCTTTGCTCTTGTACTTTATGCTTTTATTTACAAACCGAAAGGTACTGTATGCTTTATTGAATGTTCTCTCCACCTGTCTTACCAACTTCAAAGACCTATAGATATATACCATGTCCCTCTGCTTCTGCACCCTTTTTGGACTTCTACCTCTTAGTTTAAATTGCCTTTCACTGTTCTTCCTGACAAAATCCATCACCTCGCACTCCTCTGCCACCTATTTGCCAACTCCACCAACTTGTCAATATCCTTTAGTAAGAAAAAAATCCATTTATTGACAGAAAGCAGTGAGTGGCAATAAATGGTTGTGTTTTGGACTGCAAGGTGGAAAGAATGGTATTCTCTAAGATCAGTGCGAGCATTACTATATATAAATAACTTGGTTCTCGGGATATGGCATGAAGTATCAAAATTTGTGGATGCTGCCACACTTAGCGGTAGTGAACATAATATGAATCACCTGCAACAGTTCAAAGAAAACTAGCAGATTGGACAGACATGTAATGGATGGAATTTAAGCCAGAGAGGTGTGAAGAAATGTATTTTGGCAGACAGAATACTGGAGAGACAACGTAGACCTAATGTCACAGTTTTAAGCATAATGCAGGTATACAGGAACCTAGGGTGCATATGCATTGATCTTTAAGGATAGCACAACATATTGAGAGACTGGTAAACAAAATGGAATCTTGGGCTTCTAAAACAGTGATATTGAGTACAAAAACAGGCAAGTTATCTTGAACCTTTATAAAGTTCTGGTTAGACCACAACTAGAATGTTGCAACCAATTCTGGTCCACACAATTTAGGAAAGGTGAGAATTTTGTTGAGAGGGTTTGGATGAGTTTTCCGGAATGGTTCCAGGGATTTCTTTTTTAGTTTCAAGGTTAGTTTGGAATGGTTGGAGTAAAGGAGATGTAAAAGAGATTTAATAAAGGTGTTCAAGGCTTAGATAAAGTGGACAGAAGAAACATCTTTCCTATTGTCTGGTGCTAGAAGGATTTTCAGATACAGGTTTAAGATTTTGAGGAATGGACAGCATGAAGAAGAACATTTTTATGTTGCAAATAGTAAGGATCTGGAACTCTCTGGCACTGAGGGTGGTGGAAGAGGAGTCAGGCATTAATCTTAAAAGGAAGTTGGATGGCTGCTTGAAGGAAATAAACTTGCAGGGCTGTGGTACTGAGTGAGGGACGGAGACTGATTGGATTGCTCTGTGGAGAGTCAGCATGAACTCAATGGGCCAAATTACCTCTTTCTATGCTGTAAATGGTCCTATGATTCTAAATCATAGCAGTTCCCATATCACACTGTCTTGAAGATAATTATGAGAGGGTATAAGAATATTAGAACAAGGCAACCGGAGTAGAAGGTAGACCAAGAGGTTCCTCAAGCCTACTCCACCATTCAGCATGACTATGGCTTCTATCTCAACTCCACTTCCCTTTTCACTTTGGGTATCACTTGATTCCCAAAAAGACCAAAATCTGTCTGTCTTAGTTTTGAAAACTGTCAATGACGGAACAAAGCACAATCCTCTGGTACGCAGAATTCCAAAAATTCATTATCTTTCGAGTGAAGAAATTGTCTTCATCTCAGTTCTAAATGATCAACTATTTGTCTTGAGGCCCTTAAGCAGAAATTGGTCTCTTTCTTCTATACAAAATTGAAAAAGAAATGATTGGCATCTAGAAACCATGGAGTGAATCTCTTGACGCCAGTACCCAAATAAGAAGCAATGTGGAGTAACTTACACAGTGCAACAACAGCAACTCAACATTGTTCAAAGTAGGTATTGATCTCAAAATGCTCTTTTGCTTTCAATCATCTAAATATTTCTATTTCATACTATTTTAAGAGTTTAAAATAAATATCACCGAGTATAATTTCTTCCTCTGTAAAACGGACTGGGATTTATTACCTACAAATTTCTTTTCTCGCGGTTATGCATGAGCTGACGGTTAGACCTGAGGCAAAATTTGCAATTTTTAGTCCCTGCTGAGACAAAGGCTTTCACAGTGGTTCCAGAGCCCCTTGGGATCTGCCATAAACTTTGCTGTGGCTCTTTGACTCAGGCACAGCATCAGCATCCCACCTCTAACATTACCAACAAATTAGGAGTGTGGGATTCTGTCAAAGGAAAGATTTCTGATTCAAGGGACCCCAGCAAGGTCACAAATACAATTGGACAGTAAGAATATAAAGAGGGAAGGCGTTCTTGGCCAATCTCTCCCTTTTGTAGTCGGTCCTACTGTGGGATCTGTGGCACAGCATTGAGGTGTTTGTTCAGCCTCTCAAACTAAGCAAGCTTAAATTGTAGAAGCCGAAGAAGTTAACAGCAGGAATCTGGTCCCTCCAACCTTAAGTCAGTCCACCAGAGAAATTGAGGATGTCAAGAGGCTGGGGAAGGTGGGTAGTATTGTTCTTCCAGGTGTCAAACATCATACTCTGACTTGTCCAGCTTTCTCTGGCATAGTATTGTGAATGACAAGATACCTCACAGCTCCATCCAATCCTTATTGTCCAGGTATCATTTCTAAATTAACAGCCAATACTCCCACTCACACTGTCCTATTGTTCTTCTGTGCCCACATCTGTCAGTCACTCTCCACCAATGTTATCCTTTTCTCCTCTTTTCATCAGCCATTTTTGATACATAGCCTTCTGCCTCAGTTCCTTCAGGAGAAGAGAGCACATAATTTTGGGAGAGAGGAAGATACATCATGGGGCTGTGAGGAAGGCTTTTTTGTGAATGAGAAGCACCTTGACAGCTTCTTCCAGTGTGCGGTCACCTGGTCAAGGAAGTCTTATTCCGGGTGGCTGCAGATGTCAGCCATGAAATCTTGACCATTCAGCCAGTTTTTTCTCATTGTCATATCATGGTATAGTGTAGGCTGTACATCCTATATACATGAATGGTATCAATGCCATTGGAATCAGTAAACTTCAATAGCATTCAAATGATTAAGTGAATAGGCAAACCAGCATCTTTTGCAAGCTACTGCTGTTCTTGGAAGTCTAGATGTTTACTTTGTCACAAAGCTACAATGATTATCATTGGTGGAAATTATGGAGATTTATTTACCAGGGCTGGATATATCCTAAATAGATTTTGCAAAAAAAATTTGTAAACTATACTTCAAAAATGAGTTCTCAATGCACTAGCAACAGCATAATTATTAAAAACTTCACTCAATCAGACCAAGTCCTACATGTTCAACATATTTTTCACACAATACCAATTGCTTCCCTTGCATGTCATGCAAAGAAAGTATATGCATCTTTTTTGGTTTTGCTATATCCTCACAGAATAAAGATCTCAAAATGTTTCATGAGTGCACTTTCCCTTTAATTTCGTCCTGAAATATTGACATCGGCAAGTGTCTGTGTATTCTTACTACATATAAAAATTACCCAAATATTGATCAATAAATGCTTTAGCCGTGATCTTTTCATTGAAAGCAGAGATTAATAGGTTGTTTGATCTAGTGTTCACACAGTGGTCTCAGTTTTTCTCACCATGCTCACACTGTTAGGATAAATCAGAGAGAGAAATAATTTGGGAAAACACACCTGCTGTCCTTGCTGAGACTGGATCTCAAAAGCAATCTCTTGGTTCCAGCAGAATATGACCAGACATGGGTGAAACAATTACTAAAATGAAGTCAAATGCATGGAAGCACACACAACAATATGAAGGTTTCATTATAGCTGGAATATTTGTGTTTTTGCCTTAGTTCCTTTGACTGCAGATTACAAAAACACAAATTTGACTTATTTTAGTTTGAAGGGATTATAATTCTTATGGCCCCTGTGAACTTCATACGCTGCATTGAGCAATTTAGTAATAATCTGCTCCCAAGTTACTTCAACCAATCTCATAGTGTCATTATTTTCTTGATTCCCAAGGAGAAGATTTAAAAAAGCAGCAGTGCTTGTGACCTGAAGGTGCAAAAGCAATCATAAAATTAACGTTAACATTAAAGTTAACATAGAAAAGCTTAATATAGTTGAAAAATGAAAGAAGAGCAATTGTTCTACTGTTGAGGCTAGATGTAACTGTGGCATTGTTTTTAAGTTGATAACTTACCTGTTTTACAACCAGATCTAACTTTTCCTGTTACATTTGTTCCCACACAGTTCAGAATTCCAGCTTTCAACCTTCCTATTTGCGGTTAGTGCAATAATCAACAGTACTATTTCAAACTTTTTGCATCATTACATTGCACCCTGCAGGAAGCTCCCTGCAGTGTTTTTGAAAACAGATGAGTTTCTGTAAATTCAGTTGCAACAATACAATGGGTCTTATTATTTGGTCTGCAAATATTTTCTTGGATCCAATGTTTCATCCTCCATCTTCCCCACTAGAACCTGAACTTTGATCTGGGTTAGACTAGGGTAATGTAAAGTCTTCACACTCTCTGCTGGCAATTGGAGTTCAGGGGTGAGTTTGGAATCATATTAGTCCATTTCTTAACAGATCTTACACAACCTCCACAAATTTCAACATTCATTGACGATGAAATCAATTTGTATTTACACATTAAAGTTTCAGTGTGCCAAGCTGTAGTAGAGAAGCTGTGAAATTATCAAAATTATGGCCAAAAATATATTTTGAGATTTTAAAGCAGTGGGAGAATGTAATCTGGCAGAAGTGTTTAAGACAATAGTTCTGGAAATTAGGACCACGAGGACCTACCAGTGATGAAGTGCACAGAAGGGCAATATCCAGAAAAAACAAGTTGGATGATAAAAGGGCTTGGTTTGGAACAAAATACAAATTGTGGAAGTTGACTGGTATGTGCTGAGTTTGTGAATGAAGATGATTATCATGAATTTAATGCTTTGGGTACAATAAATCAATGAATGTTAACACAAACAGGGGTCACGGTAAAGTAAGAGATATGTTGAGTTGAATGTGGACAACACAGTTTTCAATTCAGTTGTGTAGGGCAGGTTCAGATGACTAATGGAAATGGTTCTGGTGAAGGCAAACCAGGAGATGACCAAAGCATTGGCTAATTAGTGGATAAGGTGAGGCAAGCAATTTCACAAGAATCAGAGTATATAGAGGATGTTGTGTTGAAAGCTCAGCGATAACTGAAATGGAACATTTCATACTGTTACAGGATCCATAACAAATACATTATTGTAGCAACATTCAGGGAACTTTACTATGCTTTCAGTCAGAACAACCCTTAATGTAGTTGCTTTAAGCTAATACTTGGTGCAAAAGTTTGTAAACAATGGGCAGAATTTTCTTTTTTTAGTCTGAATGTGGAGGTAGGCCTAATAGTGGGAAGGACTTCCATTTGGGGCTGGGTGATTTTTCTTGGGTAATTATGCTCTCCTCAGGTCAGTATATATGCAAATGCCGTAAACATCACATTTTATAGACAGGAAGTTCTGAAGCCTGTTGTGACCTTCCAGGCACCGTTTAAAATGCACCTGCACAGGACGTCTCTCTGCAACCCAGGAGTATAACTCAATCTCTGTTCATCATGCCCACCTATCTCTGAAAATGTCAGAGGCTAGGCAAAAAGCTCTACTACTCATTAGTGATACCCCCCCACCCCCCCCCCGGAGGTTCTCCTGAAGGCTTTTCAGGTCAGAAGGGAAGTCATTTTCCCTGTGGATAACAAAATGAACCCAATTTCAATTGCAACCTGGACCAAGGTGCTGTAAAGCTTGATCGAACCTAGCTCTGTGCTGCAGGAAGCGAATAACCTGTTGTACTCTACCAGGGTAGGCACCAATGGTTCACACTCCTATGAGTGAGAGTTAATATTGTAAGGTTTTCACTACAGACCTTTGTCCCACAGGAGGTTGGCTTCTAGGCAACTCTATCAGATGCTTCACATGCAATCAATGTTACACCCATTGGCATCAAAGTGATATTGTCTCTCAAAATCTGCCAGGGGTTCACATTCAAAACGGAAATAATCTACAATGCACAATAGCTCAGGTTAGGTCACTGAGCTTTCATCACAATTTGAACATATGCTCTGATATTGTATCACCATAGGTTTGTATGAGACAAGCTAGAAAAGATGGCCTTTTGAGTTGCGCCCTCTTTTGAGTTCAGTTCTGTCAGACTATCCCAGTCAGATATGCTGCTCTCAGCCAGTGTGGGCATCTCACCTCAGCAAGCTTGTTGGCCCAGTCAGAGTTCACCACTAACACTGCTGGGATTTAATAAGAACAAGCCAGACAACATGTGACTGAGACTTCTCATCAGCAAGATCTGGTCAATGTGAAGAGGTTTCACCCCAACACGAAGAATTTGCTCAAAGGAATTAAGAATTATGAAGGAGCCAAGTAACTTGATTGAAGCAGTTGAAGGCTTGCAATCGATGTTGAAGTGAGTGGATTTCCTAAGAGTCTGGAATCAGAAGAGAGTATTAGGAGGTTGGGATAGTGTGACCGAAGTAGTGAAGTACAAGCCACAGAGGACTTTCAAAACAAAATCAGAATGTATCTGTTTCATTGTCAGAAAACCTTTGCATTTATTTCTGTTGTTTAAAATATTTTAATTTACTGTCACCAGAGGAAAGAACATAGAAGTGTGACTGAATATGTGTACCACTGAAATGTTGAAGTGTCTAAACTAAGCATGGTGTGTGCCCTCTGTAATTTTGTTGAAGTTATTCCTCCACTGTAATCCCACAATGAAGCTAACGTCACTTAAAAAATATAGTCCTAGATCATTACATTTTAAATATAATTGCGATTCTTTGTCATTTTGACAACAAAATTATGGTAATAAAAACTAGGCGAGACCGCTGCTTAATTGAATCACTATTATTGGGACTGAAGTTGAGCATGCTAGTTTTACTTCCCAGAAGCAATACTAGCTTCTGAAAGAATATTTTTGGTTCGGTGCCTGAAGGGTTAAAATCTTGGTAGGTTTAACCCAGTGCTACAGAAAGCCACTATTCCCTATTATAAGCTATGTGGGGGTTACAGTACTGGTCGTTCAACACTGTCATTTTTCAAAGCTGTCATCACGCTGTCTGTCTAGGGAGGAGATGAAAACTAAGGAGGTTGGAATCTGGAGGAGAGGTCTGCCCTCTCCCAGCACTAGATACCTCTTGAGTAACATGTGACAGGAAACCTAGTAACAAGCAAGAGGCTCATCGCTTATGGATAATTAAAAGCATGACACTGACAGCAGCTGCAGGTTGTTGTAAGTGTTTCTGCAGGATCTCCAATAAAAGAGATTTTAAATTTGGAAATGGTTCAGACGTCTTCTGTGGAGGGAAATGACCTTCATTTTATAAGACAACTTAATTTCCATAATGTGATATTCTACATTCTCTTATTTAAAGCTCTTTATTTATGGATGTATTTCAGTTTTGTACTAAAGGTAGTAATAATCTGAAAATTACTGTTTGATTTCCATAATAAATAATAGTGATATTAAATTCAGAAAGGGTTTTAGTAATTTTTTAAAATTTCCATTCTTAATTATATGCAAACTTGAGCACAAAGTAAAGGCTGCTTTAATTATTGAAAATGGTAACTGGTCTGAAATATCACCATAATAGTTTTTCATAGATTTAAATCAAAATTTTAACACACAAGAAAGGTCAATTGTCCTGACCAGTCTCTGTTAATGTTTAATCTCACTCATGAGGAGAAACCTGAATCCTACGTATCTTGTCCATTACTCTTTTTTTTCTCAAATCATCTACCAAACCTATTTTTAAACCTTCATGCGGTCTTTGCTTTAATTATTAACAGTGCATTCTGTGGCCTCAGACATTCTGTGTAAAAAAAAAAGTCCTTTCTGACATAAATCTCATCTCTTATATTTTGTCAGAAATCTAAGCCTCCTTTGTTTGAGAACTTTCAATCATTAAAGAAATAATCTATCACTATTTGCACTCATAATGCTCCAACATGTTGGAAACCTCATCACCTCTTAACCTTCTCACCTCCAGTGAAAAAAACTCTAACTTCTGAAGTTCTCTTGATAATTATAAGCCCCCGTCCACAATATCACCCTAGCAAAACAATGATGCTGTTTTCCACAGTTTTTGTATCCTTTCTTTAGTGGGATTGCATCTTCTAGAAAAATAGCAAAGTGTTTGTAATTGTGTTTATAATATTAAGATACTCTGTTTTTAGCTTGAAATGTACTTTATATTTTTCTCGTTGTTTGAATATCACATTTAAAACAAATGTGTTGATAATATCATTAGATGAATTGTTGTGGAGAAGATTACTACTCAATGACATGAGTGTGGTCTGCATCCTGTAATATATCTTTCTGATAGATTGGTAGTTATGGAGCATGAAATAAAGCTAATGCTACTCGATCTCTGTCTAAACATCTGTTTGTGAGGTGCTAAATTACCATTAATGAAACCAATAGGAGAACATCTGGATAAATAATGAACACTGCCATACTTCTTGCTGTAAATTTTACTATGTAAACTGGCTACATAGGCAGATGTGCTGTTAGTTTACAGAGCTAGTTTGACAAAATTGAAAAGCAAGTATTAACTTGTTAGGACTGAATAGAGGGATCCATGATAGGAAAATGAGTACTGCTTGGCTACATGGAGGATAACCATAGTAACAATTTCAACTACCTTAAACACACCAAGGAATGGAAGCCGTAGCTTGTGGATTATACTATCTTCAGGTTGCATTGGCAGCCAAGATTGATGAGATGCAGGAAGAGTACTGAATCAAATGCTGCTTACTTTCCTAAAATTAGCACCTTCAATCCAATCAAATCCATATTTGAAGACCCACATTTTCATTCTTGAATCAAAAGCAAATACTTTTGGGAAAAGCAAAAAGGAAACTTCTTTCCTGCATTCAGGTGAGCAGATCCGATACTTGTCCCTTCATACGTATCATAACATCAAGAATCAGGAGTATTAGGAACTATTATCTTCTTATGTAGCTAAGTCTCAAGTTCTGTGCAATAATTTCTCCTATGAAGTACCTTGGAACATTTCACTGTATTAAAGGTGCTATATAATTGTTGGGTTTTGCTGTAGTTATTTAAACCATTTAGAGATTCATATTGTTCACACATTTAGGCGAACATTATATTAAAGAATTTATTACTGGTAACTGATGGCTTTTTCTCCATCTCATGCAACCTTCCACTCTGAAAGAACATGAATTAATTCGCAATTGAAATGACAGGTTCGTAATATAGAGAGTAGTGGAGACTATGTCTCTGGTGCAATTAACTTAATGCATACTGTAATTCCTTCAAATCTTTTCTGATATCCTTACACAGCTCCTGACTGCATAAAGCTTTGCCAAATAATTCAACATTTAGCTCACAAATCCAATTTTTGTCTATCATTATTGTTTCTTGAAAAAAACCTCAGTTTTTATACAAAAAGGTTTCTGTGAATATATCACTCATTTGCATAATTTGCAAGGTTTAATTTTCAAATTTAAGTTGCCAGTTGGCGCATTTATATAATCATCTTGGGAGCTAAGAAAAATGGTATTCATTGTATTTTGTATTACTCGCATGACCCCTAAAGGACTTGACCAAAGTACTGTGAATGCTGGAAAACTGAATCAAAACAGTAAATGCTGCAAATCATCAGCTATCAGGTCTTCCATCATCTAGGGTGATGGAGACAGAATTAATATTCTTCAAAACCATAGTACTTTATCATTTAGAGTTTACTGCTGTTCTCCTTCATTCTTTAGAAATAATATATAATACAAAACATGAAGGGCGTTTCAAATTGTATGGGATTTTTCTTCTCATTCAGTTCCCTTTCTCTGAGAACTCTGAGTTTATAAGGTCAGTGAATATGATCACCATGACAGAGGGCTGTTTCCTTGTATTGGTGAATAGGCTAGCAATGTCAAATATGCACATAGACACTGAAACACATAAGAAGAGAAATTACTGAAGAAACTCAGCAAATCTGGTAGCATCTGTGGAAAGAAAACAGAGTTAATGATTTGAGTCCAGTGAGCCTTCTTCAGAATGGTGGAAACTGCATTGTTATCAATCTGCAAGGCCTGTATGATCTTCACCATTGTGGCAGAATCTTGATCACGTAAATGGAAAACTCACATAAAACTAGTTGTAACAACTTACCAAACTATTTGGCCAGTTTGTGTTGTGCATATCTGGTCATAGATAAGATAGGGCATGAAGTAACATCACATTTGTGAGCCTTGGGCAACGTATACCATAAGCAGACATTGTGAACTGGCCACAATATGAACCAACCAAATGGGTTGACAAGTTGCAACAACCATTTGTGTCAGTGTATTGTGTATTCACACATGTAAATTATTGCTTCAAAGTTTGCTCCATTGGTGATCAAAATCCGCATAGTAATGAAGTCTACTGAATGCTGTGAATAAAATTGTTATTGACAAGCAATGCATGTTCTTTATTAATGACAATCGTTTGGCTGTAATGTGGTTGCTGTAGCTTAAATAATAATTTTTAAAATTAAATTAACAATATACTGGAAATAGAATTCTCCTCTTACCAACTCCAAATTATACCTTTCTTCACTTTGATGTATGGGGATACGTATGATGGCTTACGTATATCCAATACTCGTATTTGTGAACACGCTCCCCCTTACAGGGATATAATTTTAAGGATCTGACATAGAGATGTTTCCAGTGCTTATGAATGGCTACTATATATTATCCTGAATTGTGTTCTGATTTGCATACAGATTGACTTGAGAATGGACTCAAGAACGCAACCCCTTCTCAACCCTGGGATTGCCTATTAAATGTTAGCAGGATTTCTTGTGGTCTTAGTTATCATTTTGTGAGGTAAATCCACATTAACTTTTAAAGAAGGAAAATAGAGAACATAACACTTTCTGTCAACCGTTAAGGGAAAGTTACCCTCAAAAAAAAGTGTTCATAAGTTTGTCCAAAGCTTTCCAGCAATTCTGTAGATAAGTATGAACCCCAGCCAGAAATAGTTAATATATAGTCAGCATGGCTTTGTGTGTGGGAGGTCATGTCTCATGAACTTGATTGAGTTTTTTGAAGAAGCATCAAAGAAGTTTGATGAGGGCAGAGCAGTAGATGTGATCTATATAGACTTCAGTAAGGCATTCGAGAGGATTCCTCATTGGAGACTGGTTAGCAAGGTTAGATCTCTTGGGATACAGGAAAAACTAGCCATTTGGATACAGAACTGGCTCAAAGGTAGAAGACAGAAGGTGGTGGTGGAGGGTTGCTTTTCAGATTGGAGGCCTGTGACCAGTGGTGTACCACAAAGATCAGTGCTGGGTCCACTGCTTTTCATCATTGATATAAATAATGTAAATGTGAACATAGGAGATATAGTTAATAGGTTTGCAGATATCTCCAAAATTGGAGGTACTGGACAGCAAAGAAGGTTACCTCAGATTATAATGGAATCTTAATCAGATGTGCCAATGGGCTGAGGAGTGGCAGATGGAGTTTAATTTAGATAAATGTGAGGTGCTTCATTTTGGTAAAGCAAATCAGAGTAGGACTTCCACACTTCATGGTAAGGTGCTAGGGAGTGTTGCTGAACAAAGACACCTTGGAGTGCAGGTTCATAGCTCCTTGAAAATAGAGTCGCAGTTAGATAGGATAGTGAAGAAGACATTTGGTATGCTGTCCTTTATTGGTCAAAGCACTGAGTATAGGGGTTAAGATGTCATGTTGCAGCTGTACAGAGTATTGGTGAGACAACTTTTGGAATATTGCATGCAATTCTTGAAAGTGTTCAGAAAAGATTTACAAGGATGTTGTCAGGTTCGGAGGATTTGAGCTATAAAGGCAGGCTGTATGGGCTGAGGCTGTTTTCCCTGGAGCGTTGAAAGGCTGAGGGGTGACATTATAGAAGTTTATAAAATCAAGCAGGGCATGGATAGGTTAAACAGACAACCTCTTTTCCCTGGAGTGGGGGAGTCCAGAAGTAGAGGGCATAGGTTCAGGGTGAGAAGGGGAAGATATGAAAGGGATCTAAGGGGTAACTTTTATCACAAGAGGGTGGTGCGTGCACGAAATAAGCTGCCAGAGGAAATAGTGGAGGCTAGTACAATTACAGCATTTAAAAGGCATCTGGATAGGTCAATGAATAGGAAGGGTTTAGAGGGATATGGGCCGACTGTTGGCAAATGGGACTAGATCAGCTTAGGATAACTGGTCAGCATGGACGAGTTGGACTGAGGGGTCTGTTTCCATGCTGTCTTTTGCTATGACTCTATGACTGTGTGTATATATATATAAACACAAGAATGTTTACCTCTGCACAATATTGTAGCAAATAGAGCATATTGTTTTGATAAGAAATCTCTGGAAAATGCAGCGAGTTTTAATTTTCATTCCTAGTTTTGACTTTATCATATAATAGAAATCATTTATAGTTTTAGTTCCTTTCATTTTCCCTTTATTTCCTAATATAATAGTGTATTGTTTTGGTAGGAGTTTATTATGGGACTGTATTATTCTGAGTTGTTGGACTATATTATTCTGGGTTGTTCAGTCTTTGACACTAGCTGTTTGCCTCCTGCTGCCTTGGCAGAAGTTAACAAAGTTTTGCCTGCCAGACCCTGGCTCATTCAAATTTTGTAGTATGCAGTACGTCTAATCTCTTTAACAAACCTATCAATCAAGAACTAGCTCTGACTGAAATGAGTGGGGTGCACTACATTGGAGTATCTATCATAGCTTCACAATACCCTTCATTTCTCTCAGTTCTTTGAAGTGTGCCATGGTGTGCAGGAAGGTGCCAAGAGGAGCCAGATAGATGGTTTCAAGGGCAGAGTTTCCTTGTGTGAGTCCCAGGCGAATGCTCCTGCTTCTCTTAGCACAAAAAATAAAGTTTTTTTTCCTGAAAAGTTATAAAACATAAATTTTTGGGAGGTGTTTCAGGTCCTGAGTCCTTTTCCCTTTGGGTTGACCTGATGCTGCCTTTACTGAGGTTTCTCATTAAAATGTCTGTCAAAATGATTTCATCGGAGCCAGATCTGCAATTTTAAAGGAAGACCCAATAGCGACTGACAGATGGTCCTCTCAAATGCTTAGAAGGATATGTTAAAATTGAAATCCATGGATTTGGTGCAAGATAATGATGGGGCATTGGCAATTCAGCTGGCTATCTACCAATTGAGCAGATATATGCATTCTTTCTTGTGTCAAAGTTCGAAGTGTGCAATCCAATAATTGTTGTAGTGTTAGTTAGCCAAACTCATATAGATAATAATGGGGAAATAGCCATGTACTGCTGCTGGTGCCAGCAGCATGGAAGTGCAAAATTACAAAAATGTTGGCAAGATAGCCTCCTACAATTCAGATCCAGCCTGCACAATCAATCTTCGTTGCAAGCATGCTTGTGTTATCCACAAGTCTGAAGGATGCAAAACAGGCTGATAATGAAATGGAGTCTGCCATTTTATACAAAGCAGTTGTAACGTGCATCTAAGTAATTTGCGCGAAATGTCAACTTAATTGCATTTTGTTCTGTAGACATTGGTTGTGGTTTTTCAAGGTTGATCATCTTAGTGCAAGGACATCACTGTAGGACTTTCTCACAGTAGGATCCTCGATCCAACCACCATCAGCTCTCTCCATCGGAAGGCCAGAGGAGAGGCTCTTTGTTGATGATTGCACAATAGTCAGTGACATTCTAGACTCCACAGATTTTGTAGCAGTCCATGTCCATATCCAATAAAACCTATCCAAGCTTGAGGTGATAAGTATCAAGTAACATTCAATCCATGCAAGTGACAGACAATGATCATTCCTGGCATAGAAGAATCTAATCATCTCCCGACCACATTCAATTGCAATACAATAACTTACTTTCTCAGAATCAACTTCCTGAGAGTTTCCATAGTATTGAAACATGAGTAAAATATGTTATCATTTTAGAATTAGATTGTTTAAAAAAAGACAGATTTATTGATTGCGGTAGTGCTCTGAATGGTTATTTTTCATTGAAAGGTCAGAAAGTCATTCCAAGACAGTCACCTAAATACACCAGTTTCAAGAAGACATATGACTGAAAACAGAACCCCTTGAGTGTTAATGGAATAAGATGTTTATATTTGTGCATTTATGACAGGCAGTGTAAACACATTAAGCCATAAGCTTTGCTTTGACTTCAGAGCAGCGAACTCAGAGTTCAGTGGAGAAGAGTCAAGAACTAAGTTCAGGAGCAACATTTAGTTTCTGTCCTAGCAGAGATTGTTTGAAAATAGAACATTTCTCTCCTAAAAGATTTTAATTTGATTCAGTTCAGTTTGGAGGAAAACAGTCATTGCAGCAGAAATATTTTGCCTGGTTTGGAGCAATCACTGTTTTGTAATTAAATAATCTATTATTCTGTTATGTTTTCCAATAGCATTAAGTTATTCCAATTCTTTCTTTTGTCATATTTATCTATAGTGCATGAATAAAATAGCTTCAAGAGTGGTAGTTTGACCAATTGAATTGCACCTGGAACGCAATGCCTGGCCCTTGCCTTTAAAATAAGAAAAAGTTAGGATCTATCCGACCTCCTTAATATATCTTGAGGGGGTTTGGCCTTGTCCAAAACAGTGACCAACCACCACAGTAACTAACTTATAACAAATAAAGGTCTGATCTATCATGCCAGGTTTCATTCTGACTTGTTCATTAAGACCATTAGCTGGGATCATAACACCATTGACCAGAACCTTAACAGTACCAACAATAAAACTGCTGTGACTATAAAAACAGACTAGAGACTGGGAAGTCTGTGGTGAGTAACTCATCCCTTGATCCCCCAAAACCTGGATATCAATTACAAGGCTCAAATTAGGGGTAGAATAGAATCTTTTCTAGTTGCTTGAGTGAAGTGCAACTCTAACAACACACAATAAAATAGGCACCAACCAAGACAAAAGAGCGCACTTTGTTGGCATTCCATCTAAACGGTGCACTACAGGAACTTGCTAAGATTCCTTTGACAACTTTTGCTGAATCCACAACTACTATCGCAAAGAACAAGTTTAGCAGACAACAGAGAAACATCCATCTGCAAATTCTCTGCCAAGTCACACACCATCCTGACTTGCAACTATGTTACCCTTTCCTTTACTATTGCTTTATTAAAATCATCCAATTCCCGTTCTAACAACATTGTGAGTATATCGACACCAAATGGAAGAAGTTGGCTCACCACCAGCCTTTCAAGTGCAATTAGAAATGTGCAATACCTACCAGTAATACTGAAACCTGAAGAATACATTTTTTTTGACAAATGTAGAGTTTCAAAAGCAAACTGGTGATCTCACTGAAATATACCTGATTCTGGGAGTTTTGATTGGATGGTCACCGAAAGGCTCTTTTTCCTGTCTACATTAATGATCTAGATGAAGGAACTGAGGATATTCTGGCTAGGTTTGCAGACAACACAAAGATAGGTAGAGGGACAGGTCGCATTGAGGAGGCGGGGAGGCTGCAGAAGGATTTGGATAGGTTGGGAGAGTGGGCAAAGTAGTGTCAG
>NC_057713.1:40475173-40495055 GCF_004010195.1 Chiloscyllium plagiosum | reverse complement strand
TTAAAAGGATAAGGGGGATCTAATTGAAATATACAGAATACTGAGTGGTCTTGACAGAGTGGATGTTAGGAAGATGTTTCCATTGGTGGGAGGGACTAGGACTGGAGGGCACAGCCTTAGAGTAAAGGGAAGACCTTTTAGAATGGAGATAAGGAGAAACTTCTTCAGCCAGAGAGTGATGAATCTATGGAATTAATTACCACAGAAGGCTGTGGAGGCCAGGTCATTGAGTATACTTAAGACGAGATAGATAGGTTCTTGAGTATCAAAGGGATCAAGAGATATGGGGAGAAAGTGGGAGAATGGGGTTGAGAAACTTATCAGCCATGATGGAATGGCAGAGCCGACTTGATGGCCTAATTGTTGCTCCTATGTCTTATGGTCTTATGGTTACAGTCTGAGGAATAGGGTAAGGCTATTTAACTGCGATGAAGACACATTTCTTCACTCAGTGAATCTTTATAATCCTCTACTTCATTGGATTGTGTTTGCTTGTGTGTTGAGTATATTCAAGCCGGACCTTGATCAGTTTTTGAACTCAAAAGGAATCAAGAAATCATATGAGATAGTAGATCAAGGTCTAAGATCAGTCACAATCTTATTAAGTGAATCAATCATGTTTCATATGTTCTTAATTTCTTATTGTTTTATCACCATTATCCTCCATTTCTATGGCAATTGGTATATGACCATAGCCAGAAGGTCCTGGTTGTGAATGCCAGCTAAAACATGCCAGCAACCACAAGGCATTCATCCTGCACCAGTCAGCTATACTGCCATTTCCGGCCTTTGGAGAACCTCAGGCTAAATGCTGGGTAAAAATTGATAACTTCTCTACACCTGGATGATGGCTCCCTTTTGCTACCGCACCACATGAGCACTGTGGGCAAACAGGAACATATTGCAGTGAATTATTAAAGTGCTAAAAATAGACTGTTGACTGCATTGCTTGAGCGAAGTCCTCCAGCACTCACAGGAACATATCTCATGCAGTATCTTGCAGTTTCTATCTACTGTCCTAAAGATACAGTCCTTACCATTTTGAGGCCTCCACATAGAGGAAGAGGAAAAAGGAGACATTCAAAATCCTTTTGCTTTGGATATTCAGTTGTTCACAAAAATCTGAAACATTTAATCTTATGATTCTTCTAAGTGCCTTCACTTGTCATCATATTTTGGAACAATACTATACAAACAATTGCAGTGTAGCTGGCAGAACACTGCTGACATTTGCTGGGTGAGACTGCAGGTGGTCTTACAGGACAACCTTGAGCAGCGCTAGAAACTTCTAGAGCTGGCTTTCGACTGCAACATCTCTTAATTGGGTGACAACATTCTGAGCTGACTGGCTGAATGTCAACAATAAGGGTGCTGGCAGAGTAGCATTGATCATGAATGCTGCCATCTTCATAGATGGTTGCAGACTTGCTCATGACTGGGTCACTGCCCCTCTCCCAAGGTGGCACCTCAGCAATCCTAGTAATTTGTTGGAGGATATCTGAAGGAATTGAAATTTTTCTGGTGCTACAGCCATATCTATGGTTTCTAGAAATTGCCATTCATGGCCACCTACTCCCACTCCCTTCTCACTGTGTGTCTTAGATTAGCATCTTGTGGAAACAAGGCATTTCTCCTTCTTTCGATATTCATCACTACAGCCTTCAGTTCTGCATCAGCTAGTTTCCTCTGTGGCCAATTACTTCAATTTCTGTCATTTACTTTCCAGCTGGATCCTTCCAGAGACAGTTACGGCGGCTTCTGTTATATGAATGCACCTCCCCTTTCGAGAGCAGGCTGACGTTTCGAGGTTTAGGAAGCTATGCTTGGGACACACACATGCCTGGGATCCCCTGCTGAACATGCAGCCAGCAGGGCAGCATGATGAACCAATAAGATGAGTAGATAGCCAAGGTTTGTGTACAACCCACTTGGGATAGGGTTTAGTGTCATTGAATACATGATTTCCTTACCCCATACCATTTTAATCAATTGTTTTTATTTAGAAAACTTAATGAGGTAACTATTCCAAGAATGGGCCTCAGAGTAGGTTTGTTAAGTCCAAAGCTTTAAGCATGGATTCTAGAAATAATTATTTTTCTTTTGCAATTATTTTACTGTGGCCTGAAGATGCTCATAGTTATCAGGGGACGGTTCCACACAGACATGCTGATATTCCATCCATTCTTGTGACTATTCAACTATGACGACACCACAGTCTTATCAATTCTGTTCCTAACTGATGACCATACAAGTACATTTTTGAGCAAGAAATTTGGCTGATCGTTCATATGCCCAATTATATGAAACCAGTTTGGACCATCCAGTTGCTTTCCTGGCCAAGATTAGCTGACTCAGCATAGGTCAGAGGTTGCACAGAGTTTTTTTTGCTCTGTAGGCTTTCTTTTAATATACTATAAGTGGCATTGTACCTTTAAAGTTACCTTTGACTGAACTCAAAACTGAATTACACCAGGAAGAACCAATATATGAGTGATTTGGAAACAAATGCAAATCAGTGGAGTGACTATGTATTTGTGTAATGAGCATCAAAAAGAAACTATTAATCTGTGATGTTAATTTGTCACCTATTTTGAGTCTGGTTAATTTGCTCTTACAACAGTGCCTTTAGGATATGGCTGAGGAAAAGCATCTGCTCTTTCATTAACACAGAGACTTCAAAACACGAGTATTTTCACTGAAATGTTAGCATTCCTGATGCTTGATAAAGAAACGGAGCACTAAATTGGAACTGAACTCCTGATGAAAGTGTTGGGATTTGCTTGTCACTGATATGCAGGAAATTTTACGAGTTGTTTGTTTAGCTCTGTAACTCGAAGAGCCCCTTCCCCCATTACCACCTCCGCCTACTCTCTTTCATCTGGTTGACAATGCTGATGAGGTTGACATACTTTCCAATACTGACACCATGTCACTGCTTATCTTACAGGTTTACACAGACAAAAAAACACGTCTGTGTATTGACGCTTAATTATAAGGGCTGCTGTTAATAAACATTTCTCTCCCTTCTTTCATCCACAGCCTCCCACAGCACAGCCTTAAGGCAAAAAAAAAGGCTTGTTTACTCTGTATCATTGTACCTATGGCACACTTCCATTACTTTTACCACTGGATGACTGATTGCTTCTCAAATAGGAGCAGTACTGTCAACTAAACAGCATCACACCCGCAGGAGAGCGATTCAGCTTTGCAAGTTCAGCGTTGCAGACAGGAACAATACAGGAGAGTATATATGCTAATTAGTGCGTAAGTCCCATCAAGCAGATGGAACACCGTGGTTACGGCAAACTACTAAAGGGCATTTTGTCCAGACAGCCGTCACCCACTGTGCTCTTTTCTTCGCTTCGAATTTTAGCGATATCAAGACTCCATTGATTTCTAAAGCCTGTGCTGCTGAAAAGAATGCAGCTCATTTTCTGAGCATTTTGGTTCATCAAGGAAACCATAATCCAAAGCATGTTACATCATGAAATACCAAAGAACACACAATCTGGGACTTAACGTCCGCAGTTGCCATGAGAAAAAGAAGTTCTTCAGATGGAGCTGATACATCTACCAGCTGGCAATCTGACATCTGATGGGTTGATACTACGTTGTGAGTTGTTTATTTTATTTATTAAAACTGAGGCACAAACTAGTTCTCAAAGGAGATCTGAATTTGCAGTTCAAGAGATCGCAGGACTTCCATTTGTTACTCCATTATGTTCTTCCTCTTGAGTGCCAGTGGGGCCGTATTGCTGCTAATAACATGAAGCTGTGGAATATGTGTTGCCAATATTTGTCATGATTTGACATCTCCTGGCCTTGTGCTTATATTGTCTATATATCCTCCCAATATGCTCATGGATTTTGACAGCTGAATGGGAAAATTGCTTTATTTTTCTTCCCGAACATTTGTGTCTACAATACAAATAAAAAATCCACCTTAAACATGATGCTTGAACTCTAGTTGTTTAACTTTTTAAGTAATGTCCTAACAAAATATTGTCTCCTGTTTATCAAGCGGAGGGAGTTGAGTGCTCCAAAATGCAATATGTTCCCTTTTCAGGGATCCAGTAGTTGCAAATTCCAATAGCACAAGGCAAATTGAGACTAAAGCTTTGTCTACCCTTTCCCATATTGGACATTAACAGCAATCTTAGGAGCGCCCTATATCTATGCATGACATTTCCACCTCCTAAGATAGTAACTAAATTTTGCCTCACTAATGAAACTGCCAAGTTAGTACTGAATTTTAGCAAAGTTTGTGTTGAGACTATATGCTTACTGGGAACTAACTAACTGAGGCAAGCGACTCATTTTGTATAAGGTAACAGACACAGGACGGTACGCAAAATATTGGAATTGAAGCAAAGCATTAGAATTGAAACTAAGCTTCGGAACAGAAAATATAAAGAGCTAACCCTGTGTACCCCAAGTCCCCGCCCGATGAAACACTTCAGGTTTCATTTTCCTTGCCTGTTTAATTTCATGAATAATATGCATTCATCTGGGTGTAAACAGCACTGGCAGTGGGTTTGCCGTATCTTAGTTATGAGGTTTATTTTCAAGGGAAATCAGAAATGTGCTTCCATTTGGGTTAGATCTTGTAGACACATTAGCATTTCTTCCATAACATTGCTGAGTGAGTCTGGCTGTGTCATGGGATTCTTCACATCAACTTGACCAAGCAAATGGGGCTATACAAAATGTTTTAGCAAAAGATTACAAATCTGACAGTGCAGCGCTCCCTCACTAATGTACCAAAATGTCAGTTTAGATTATGTGCTGAAGTCCTGGAGTGGGAATTGAACTTGTAATTGTCTGACTGAAGCAAGCATATTATCACCGTACTGAATTCACACTTTTACAGAGTCAAATGGGACCATGAAGAAGAACAACACTGATCCCACGTGAAAAGAGATGAGAAAAGATTAGAGAAGCTTTGGCTTTACAGTCCGGAAAAAGCAATTAAGAAAGACCTTCTTTGAAACGTGTAAAATATTAAATAGCATAGATAAATTACATCCAGATTATTATTTTTAATTAAGTCAGGGAAGTAAAATAAGAGGGCATACATGGAAATGAGCAAAAAGATTTTAAAATATCAGAATTTTTTATTCGAGGAGAGATAAATATTTGAAATAAATCTGCCAAGCTAGATCATGGAGATAGAGGTAGAAACAGAGTTGTTAATTGCAGCTGGATACGTTAAGAGCAAGAGTTAGCATACTGGAAGGTTGCAGTTCAGTGGGGAAAATGTTCTTTGCTCATAGAGTCATAAAATTGTACAACACGGAAACAGGCCCTTCAGTCCAACTCGTCCATGCTGATCAAAGATCCCAAACTAATCTAGTCCCATTTGCCAGCACTTGGCCCATTTACCTCTGAACCCTTCCTATCCATATACTTTTTCCAGATGCCTTTTAAATGTTGTAATTGTACCAGCCTCCAACATCTAGGGCTTCTCATATTTTATTATACATGCCATATCCGTTTCCAAGATATTTATAAATCACTGAAAGGGACTGTGTTTGTCAATTAGCAGCAACAGTGGGTGGATGGTGAATCATTTAGTTTAAAAGTGAAATTCTGAGTGTTTGTTAATGTTATTGTTCTGCATATGGGGCTGAATTTTACAAATTCTGGCTGGGTGACAGGGGTGGAACAGTAAGTGTGCAGTCATTTCATTCTGGTGCTTCTAGTGGTGAGTAACTCATTTCATTTGACTCCCTCAAGATTAGAGTAGTGCTGGAAAAGCACAGCAGGTCAGGCAGCTTCTGAGGAGCAGGAAAATTGACGTTTCAGGTAAAAGCCCTTCATCAGGAATGAGGGCTCTCATACCTCATGAAGGGCTTTTGCCTGAAACGTTGATTTTCCTGCTCCTCGGATGCTGCCTGACCTGCTGTGCTTTTCCAGCACCACTCTAATCTTGACTCCGATATCCAGCATCTTCAGTCCTCATTTTCGCCTCATTTGACTCCTTGTCCACCTTCAGTCGAACCAATGTCTCCTCAAAAGACCAACCACCCATCCCCAGTAACAGCCTGTGAACCTCCATTGCACTCTGTGGGAAATATATCCATTCTTGCAAAGGGAAACAAAAGCTGCACACCATACTCCAGATATATCTCTCCAAGGCCCTTTATGTTTGCAGTAAGACATTTCTACTTCTTAACTCAAATCCTCTTGTAATGAAGACCAACATACCATTTGCCTTCCTAATTGCTCACTGCTCCTGCCAATCTAATTGCAATTATTGGTGTCCAAGGACACCCAGATTCCTTCACTCATCTTCATTTCTCAATATGTCACTATTTAAATAAAACTCTTCCTTTCAGTTTTTTGCAACAAAGTGTATGACTTCGCATTTAGCTACATTGTACTGCATCTACTCATTCACTCAACTTGTCCAAAACATATTGAAACCTCCTTGCATCCTCTTCACAACTCACAAACCATCAGGTTCTGTGTCATAAATTTTGAAATGTTACATTTGATTCCCTCAATCAGGTCACTTATAAATATCGTGAATAGCTGGGACTCACACATGGAGCACTGATTCTTGCAGTATCCCACGGGTCACAGCCTGCCATTCAGAAGAAGTCCCATTTATTCCCTTTCTCTATTTCCTGTCTCTCAACCAATTCTCGATCCATGCTAATACATTACCCCAATCCCATGAGCTTTAACTTTTCAAACTCGCCTTTTATGTGGGAACCTTATCAAAATTGTTTTCCCCGAGCAGTTACAAAAAAGAAATAGAATTTGCTAATAGCTTGATCATTGTTTTTGTTTTCAAAACATTGAGAAGGCTTCTGATTTCAATGAAAATGAAGTATTGCAGCCACTGGTGATCTGAAATGGAACCTGATGAGTTTCTCCAGTACTTTGATTTTATTTCTGATTTCAGTGCTTTCCGTAATAACGAAGACTGGCAGAATGACAAATGAAATGTGGACTTTTAGTGCAAGAGAAATGGAATACAAACGTTATGAGACTTTACTGCAGCTATACAGGAGCACTTTGGGAATACCATATATAATTTTGGTCTCCTTATTTGAAAATAATATAATTGCGATTGAAGCAATTTAGAGAAGTTTCACACAACTCTGTATTTTCCCAGATGACCAGAGCTGGTACCTAGTGGCATTTGTCACTTCCACCAGTGTGTAATACCAGATAAAAGTTGTTCAGGATAGTTTGCTGCCACTAATTCTCCTTTGTCTTTGCCTTGCCTATCTAGTAGAGGATACTGCAATGTAGAGTGTCTACACAAGGGGCAGTGTTATTAGATAACAAGTGGACTTGTAGTATGTTAGTAATAAGTACAACTGCACTTAGTCAGGCATAAATACTAAGACCTTTGGGAGCTAGTCCAGATACATCTATTCCCTTTTAAGCTAGAATGGAACTCTTTCTCTCACCCTAAAGATTCTGTGTGTGATAGAGTAGAAGCCAATGTCATGTGAACATTAACCCCTTCAGAACTATTACTTATACAATAAAGTCATGAATGGGAAGAAGGGTTTACATTGTAAAGAAAGTTTGAACAGATTAGGGCTATATCAATTGAAATTTAGAAGAATGAAAGGTGCTTATTAAAACATAAACCTTAAAGATTCTTCATAGGGTGAATACTGGGAGGATCTTTCATCTTGTTGGACACACTAGAAGTAGAAGAAGCAGAGATCAGAAGGTCTCCCTTTAAATATAGAGATATAGAGAAAACCTTTTTCCTCAGAAGGCCATTAATATGTGGAATTCTGCTCCCCAGAAAGCAGAGAAGCTCCAATTTGAAGCTGTATGGTCTGGACTAAGGTTACACTTTAAAACTCTGCAAAAGACAATAGAGCATATGTTTTAGCCTGTTACTGTAACAGAGCTTTATTTTAGGAAACCCTTGCTTTGAAACTAAATGTTAAGTCATGCTTACTCTGCTTTGTGGGTGGAATAAATTTTGCCATGATGTTATCTGAAGAGGAGAGAGTTTTCCTGGGATTTTGGCTTCCTTTCTTTTCTCCAATAACACTTGAGACACTTTCTGGCCTTCCATAAAGTTCACTTTTTATAGGGTGTACCAGCCATAAACCAGCTGTCAAAAGTAATGATTTGGCTTAAGAATACTTTGGAAAGTTATTTCATATATATCATGTAGATATATATAATAACTATGGGCTCGTTGATTCTTATGCAATTGATATTCTTGATATGAAATACTCCATTCTTCAAGGGATTTAGTGAAAAGGTATCAGTTTGATATACTTTCTCATAGAATCTGAATTAAAATCATGTTTGGTTATTTTGAAAATTTCGCTTTCCTCAACTTAAAGTTTGAGTGGAATTAACTTAAGCAGTTTCAGTCATTTATATGTCCAACCTAGAAATTGGCAGTAATGCTTACTAATTTGCTTTCTTATATAAAGAGATCATGATGACTGGAGTGAGAAATATAATTGGATTGAGCCTTAGAAAAGTTGCTGTGATGTGGCGCTGCATCTAAAATATCCTGAAGTATATAAAAATGAGAGTCTTGATGTCAACATTGAAGAAGTAAGACACTAGGAGAAGCAGTGGTGTCATGGTAATACCACTGGGCTAGTAGTTGAAACTCACAGGCAAATGTTCTGAGGATGTGGACTCCAAACCAACCTTTGCAGATGGTGAAATTTGAATTCATTAAAAATCTAGAATTAAAAGCTAGTCCAATGATGACTTATATAACTGCTGTCAATTGTATTAAAAACTGATCTGGTTCACTAATGTCCTTTAGGGAAGGAAATCTCCTATCCTTATCTGATCTGGCTTACATGTGACTGCAGATCCACAGCAATGTGGCAGACTCTTAACTGCCTTCGGGGTTATAAGGAATAAGCAATAAATGCCAGCCTAGCCAACAAAATATACCTCCCACAATTGAATAAATGAAGATATAAGTGTCCACTGTGGCCTAATTGCTAGATCTCTCTGAATCAAAAAGATTTTGTTTCATGTCTCACTCCAGGAGTTGATTAATGAAACCTAATTGACACTCCAGTCTATGCACTTTCTGAGATGCTGCCTTTTGGATGAGAGTATTAAACTGAGATCATATCTGCCTATTAATATATTATTTTAAAGAAAGGCCGGTGAGATATACCTGGTGTACTGACCAATATTTATCCTTCAAATCAGCATTACAATAAAAAGATCATTATCTCATTGTTCTGGGAGCTTGTTGTGCATAAATTGGCTGCCCTTCTTTCTATATTACAACAGAGAGTAAGTGCTTCATAAGTTATAGAATTCTTTTGGACATCCACAGATCATGAAAGGTACAATATAAATACAATTATTTATTTTTCTATTGTATTGATGACATTTATTGTGCTGAGGATAAAGGGACCGGTTTACAAATTTCAAAGTTCTGTTTCTACAGGTTGTGACTAACAGTGTTCACATATATGTAATTGGAAAGATTAACTGTATTTTAAAAACATTATCTAGACCCACGTGGAGAAGGATGAGAGAGACAATGTGATGATTATTGGCTTTATGCAGGTGAAGACTGGTACTTATCCCATTTGACAATCAACGTGCTGAGAGAAAGCTTTCCGGAGTGGACTATGCAGCCATTCCCCTATCTAACAGTGGTACCTTCAGATGCTCCTAAAGGTACACCTGTATTCCAGCTTTCTGCAAGGGATGATTCAGATCACTCCACTGATGGGATGGAATACATTTTAACAGAAGGTAAGAAAGCAAGCTGAAAAGCATTCTTATATATGTCAACTGTTTCAAAAGTGGGAATTTGTTATAGGTTTTTTTGTTTTACTCTCTTTTCTATGGTATGTCCTATCCCCTTATCCCAGCTGTTGGTAATACTAGACAAGACCAAACCCAGAATGAAGCCTTGTTCAATGGATCATATATTTAATTTTTATTGTTGGTTATCATGATGATTGGTCATCAAAACATTCATATGAGGCTACACATATTCTTTAACAACAGAACACAAGTTTATTTCATAATAGGATAAACCAATGTATGTTATATATATTATGTAGATCTTACGTAAACAGTAAAACAAACAAGTTTTCCAACATTATCTTTTTACAGATAGTCTGTCACTGAGAAATGAAGCTTAAAGTTAAGCCCTTCAATTTTTTTATTTAATTGACTCTTCCTTATTTCTTTTCCTTGGACTGCTAAGATAGTTTTATGATTTCTTTTGGGGTTTGTTGGTGTGAATCTTTTAATTCTGATGGCTTAAACCCATTTTCAATTCAGATGGCTGGAACACCTTGGAAACTCTCACAACATTAATACTTCAAAGATTAAAACCTCTTCTGGCAGGATGACTGGTTCACCTGAATTGCAGCCTTGAGTATTCTGATCTGTAACCAAGAAACAAAACCTGATTTGTTGACTTGGAAAAAATATATTAAAAAAAACCAACTGACACTGAAGTACTGAAATGTTTTGAGGATGAGAATTTTTGAGAATTTTTCATGATGGAAACAGTTGCGGCTATTGTACATGCTCAGGCTATGTTCTCGTTAGGCATCTGTGCAATATGATAAATATGCCAAAGAATGAGGCTAACTGGATAACTCACGAGTGAATTATGAACGAATTCACAAATGAAACTATTTGTCATTTTATTCCACAATAGAATCTACTTACAGCACTAGTATGAAATTTTAAAATAAAAGTAATATTGTATGCATGATTTTGATGCCATTCATTGCTGTAAAAATCAATTTGCAGAATGCTAATATTTCTTTGACGAGTGATATTTACTGTACTTATAGTCCAAACCAGCCCTTTGGCAATGTTGTTAATTTATGCTGAAGTTGTTCCTGTTCTTCTTATCTAAAGGCATGCAGTGATTCTTCCAAGTGGAAATGTTATCAGAATAATTCAATAGATAAAGGCTTGGATTTATATTGATTCTTCATCTTGTGCTTGACATATCATGACTCTGATACCTATAGGTGGAGAAGAGAGATTTGAAGTTGACAAGAGTGCAGGCACCATCAGGACCACTGGTTCAACGCTGCTCAGACACAATGAATATGTTTTAACTGTGATGGCTGTCAACAAGCGGGGTAACAAAGGCCCTCCTGCATCTATTTTCATTCTGGTTGGCTCCAGACCCCCACAATTTACCAATGTGTCCTACAGTGTCTTTGTTTCCGAAAATACACCAGCAGGAGAACCGTAAGTACCAAATACTGCAACCTATCAATGTAAGACAAATAGCTCCAACACAGCTAACTTAAATAGCTGCCATTCCTCTAAATGTGCTAGATACCTTTAGTACATCTTTGATACCACTTTATTTCTGCAGGATCATATTCCAGAAAAAAATGGCAATTAATCTTGGTAAAAGAATGAAACTCTGTTTCCAAGTAAAAATGTTATTAATTTGATATTTGGACCCTTTTAAATCTACAGTAATATGTGTAATATCAATGGGAGATGACAGAATGTTACTTTATTGAGGCTGTCCTCTCACAAATATCCCAAGATCCACATGTACTATTTCTAGTAAGAAGTTTCTGATGTAACAAAGTTGTCAAGTTTATCAGAAATAAATGTGTTGTTGCCAACAATTTCCTGAGCAGCACCATTCCCCATAGCTGCTTATGTGGGAAAAAAAATGGAACATCTCAATAGCTTTAGTCATCTGCCTCTTTCCTAGAGCTAAGCAACTACTTATCAAAAACATCAATGAAGCAAGGCAATGTCTCTGTAGATTAGGTTTCACAATACCAGTACTTGTTTCCAACAAACACATGAAAGGGATGTACTTTAACCACAAAGACATAAATCAAGACATTGGAAAGATTAGTCTCTTTGTTTATCTCATTCTAAAATTTTATACTGCATTCCACAATAGCTTGATCCAACGAGATCATGCTTCATAATCTGAAATAAATTGCAGAAAAATTATGTAGTTCCTCCCGAGCTCTAGTATATTTCTGAAGAAAGGACTAATGAAGGTAATACCTTCATTACCTTTATGTACAAAAACAATACACTATTTACGACATGCAACAAGAACATAAATATTTTAAAGACATAGCTGATCAGAAATCCGCAGTGGAGAGAACAAATAAATTAATGTTTTGGGTGCATGTTCCTCATCAAAACATTTGTGTTGTGAAACTAGTCACCTCCTGCTCCAAAATGTTCCCCCAGTTTTTCCACAATTATTAAATTTATTGTACATTGACTCAACAGGAAGCATTGACAACTTCCAGCAGCTCAGTTGGATGTTCACTTCAGGGTGGTATTTGCCATTTTGGATCTCCATTGAAAGATATTATTTGCATCCCCTATGTTAACCGATACAACAGAAAATAAGGAAGCATGTTGTGAGAGATTGCGGAGCTCGGAGTTGTTGAGGGATCTGGGTATCTGAGTGAATGAATCATGAAAGGTCAGTACGAAGTACAGCATATAATTCAGAAAGCTAACAGGATGTTATCAATTATCAAGAGAGAAATTTAATGTACAAGTTATGGAGATTGTACTTCAGCTGTACAGGTAATGGGTAAGTCGAGAATGTGGCACTGGAAAAGCACAGCAGATCAGGCAGCATCCAAAAGCAGAAGAATCACTGTTTCAAACATAAGCCCTTCATCAGGAATGAGGCTTGTGGGCCGGGGTGGGGGCTGAGACAGGGGGGTGGGACTAGAGGGAAGGTAGCTGAGAGTACAATAGGTGGATAAGGTGGAGGAGAAGAAGGAGTGGATAGGTGGGAAAGATAATGGTCAGGTCAAGCGGACAGTGCCAAGTTTGAGGCTTGGGACTGGGATAGGGTGGGGGGAGGGGAAATAAGGAAACTGGTGCAATCCACATTAATCCCATGCGGTTGCAGGGTCCCAAGGCGGAAGATGAGGTATTCCTCCTCCAGGTGTTGGGTGGTTAGGGTTTGGCGATGGAGGAGGCCCAGGACCTGCATGTCCTTGGTGGATTCGGAGGTGGAGTTGAAGTGTTCAGCCTCAGGGTGGTGGGGTTGGTTGATGCGGTGTCCCAGAGATGTTCTCTGAAATGATCTGCAAGATGGCGCCCTGTCTCCCCGATGTAGAGGAGACCACATCGGGTGCAATAGATACAATAGATGGCATATATGGATCTCCAGCATCTGCAATCCTCACTTTCTCCTAGGATATGGGTGAGACCACATTTGGAGAACAGTACACATAGAGGTATTAGGGGTAACTCATAACAGATTTGCTATTCTAATACCTGAAATGAGCAGGCTGTCATAAAGAAAGGTTGGACAGGCCAGGTTTGTAACTGTCGGAGTTTAGAGCAATAAGAGGTGACTTGATTGAAGCCTAAAATCCTGAGGGGTTTGATAGGGTGGATGTGGAGTGGATGTTTCCACTTATGAGAGCATCGAGAACTAGGGATCATTGTTTAAAAATTAGGGTTGCCCATTTAAAACACAGATTAGTCTTTTTTTTTGTGGTTTGTGAATCCTTGGAACTCTTTTCCTGAAAAGATGGTTGAAGTAAAGTCCTTGAACACTTTTAATACTGAGGTAGCCCATTAAGCCCATTGTGTCCATGCCAGTAAATACAGATCTGACTATACTAATCCTATTTTCCACCTTTTTGCCTCTAGTTATTGATTCTCTACTAATGCAAAGAGTGACTTCCTAACAACCCTCCACCCTATAACTTCATAATCTTATCCACCTTTATCAGGTTCCTTCACAACTTTTGCTGCTTCAAGGAAAACAACACCAGCCTGTCCAAACATTCTTATAGCTCAGATCCTCCCAAAGCAACATTCTGGCAAATCTGTTCTGCATGCTTTAGTAAAAACACATCCTTTATATCATATGGTAATTAGAACTTCCTGCAGTTTTCCATTTGTGGACTAACCAATGTTTTACATAATTTCAGCATAATCACCTTGCTGTAGTTTATGTCTCAGCTAATAAAAAGTAAGTGTGCATTGGTGATCATCTTCAAAAATTCTGTAGTCTCTGGAGCAGTTCCTACATATTGGAATGTGGAAAATGTAACTTCATTATTTAAACAGGGAGGAAGAGCAAAAGAATTGCAGATCAGTTAGATTAACACCAGTAGTGGGACAAGCGATAGAGTCCATAGTAAAAGACATGATAACAGAACTTTATAAAGCATTAATGGGATTGGATAAAGCCAGCATGGGTTTATGAAAGGCAAATCATGCTTAACAAGTCTGCTGGAGAGTTTTGAGGATATAATAGTAGAATAGATAAGGAAGAAACAATGGATGTGATATATTTCAATTTTCAGAAGGCATTGATAAGGTCCCTCATAAGAGGTTAGTGGGCAAAAATAAAGCTCATAGGATATGGGGTAATATATTCGCAGATATCAAGAACTGCTGGACAAACGGGAAACAGAGCGAGTATAAGTGCATCTTTTTCCAAATAGAATGACTCATGATATACTGCAGGAATCAGTACTTAGACCCCAGCTGATCACAATATATATAAATGACCTGGAGAGGGAGTCAAATGCAATATTGCCAAGTTTGCTGATAACATAAAACTGGATGAGATTTGCGTTGTGAAGAAGTGGCAAGGAGGCTTCCAGGTGATTTGGACAGGTTGAGTGAGTGAACAAACATGATAGATGCAGCACAACATGACTAAATGTGAAATTATACACTTTGGTGTAAAAAACAGAAAGGAGGAGTTCTACTTAAATGGTGATACATTGGGAAGTGGACAGGTAGTTGCAGCAAACAATAGGGAAGGCCTTCATTGCAAGAAGATTTGAGTTCAGAAGCAAGGATGTCTCATTATAGTTATACATGGCCTTGATGAGACCATATTGGAGTACTGCATGCAGTTTTGGTCTCCCTACCTGAGAAAAGACCTTCTTGCCATGGAAGGTATGCAGTGGAAATTCACAAGGTTGACAGGAATCTCCTGTACAGAGAGATTGGTTTGACTGGGCCTACATTCACTACAGTTTTGAAGGGTGAAAGGGAAATGATCAAAATTTATGAAGTTCCAAGGGCCTAGAGAGACTGGTTATTTACCCTGGCTGAGGAGTCTAGAATCACAAGATGGTTTCAGAATATGGAGTACATTGTTTAGGACTGAGATGAGGAAAAACATTTCCTCACTTAAATGATAGTGAACCTGGGTTGGGATATCTGGTCGGCATGAACGGGTTGGACCAAAGAGTCTGTTTCCATGTTGTACATCTCTATGACTCTAGCAAATGTTCATTTACATTATCACTGTGGTCGTATGGTATTGTAGCTAGACTGGTAATTTTCTGGGGACTCAGGTTCAAATCCCACAACAACAGATGGTGGAAATGAAAACATTTTGAAAAAAGGCAGGAATTATGCAACTCATGATGACTGTGAAACAATTATTCATTGTTGGGAAGGGAAAAGAAACTGCCATCCTTACCTGGTCTGGTGTACATATGACTCCAGGCCCACAACAAGGTGATTGACTCCTAACAATCCTCTGGACAATTGCAACATCCTCTGGCTTGCAACATCCACATTCTGTGAATGAATAAAACAAAAAATTGAAATATATGGTAGCGTTTTTCTGATTAACTGGAAACATGGAAAACCTATACAAAATGTTCTATGACTGTAACTTTGTATGATAACATGAAGAAGTAAGATGTAGATCTTCTGATCTACAGGAAGTTGACATCTAGATTTTACATTTAACTAATGGAGATTGGGGGTTTATATTAGGCTTGCTAGAGACACATGAGATTTTTCTATAATTGTTTGTATCTCCTTTTTGACAGATTGACAATTGTAGAAGCCATTTCATTCCAGAGGAAGCCTCTGTCATACTCATTGCTGATCAATCCCACCAGTCTGTTCAGTATCAATCAGGACAATGGGGAGCTGAGTCTGTTACACAGCATTGATTTTGAAAGTGAACACCACCTCTACCATCTATTGGTGCGGGTACTGGAAACTGGCACAGGACTCAGCAGTGTCACCGAGGTATGATTTAGAAAACAGAAGTAATTTGAATAGTTCATGATCTAATTTACTGAAACAAGTCTTCTGCTTTTTCAAGTCCAAATTTTCAGCAAACACAGATACTGAGATATAGGAAAAAAACATGTCTCATCAGAAATACAAACTGTAGTTATTTTTTGTGATTATTTTTCTCAGATGTGTTCCTTATTTTGGGTACATTGGAATCTGTAATATTTAGCACAGAAGCAAATTGCTGGAAATTTGAGATAAAAGCAGTAAATGCTTATCATGCACAACAGTTTAGGAAACAGCAGAGAATGAATCAAAATTTCTTGTCAGTAATCTTTAACTGGGAGATCAGAACTGGAGACAATTAGAAATGTTACCGTTTTTAAGCAAGTTCGATGCCCAGGAAAGAGGGACATGAGGAATGAGCGAGAGTTCTGTTACAGGATGGGAGATCAGAAAGATTAATTTACAGAAGCCAGAAGGAGATGGTAATAGGATGAGTAAATAAATAAAAGGTGGCTCTTGAGGATGTGTAAATGGATAAAGCTGAATCACCACGAACAGCCTCTATGAGAAACATAAGGAATGATAGTCATGATCTGAAATTATTATCATTATGTTGAGTCAGGAAGGACCATAATACATAGGAGAAAGAGTAGGCATATCAAGTCACTGCTTCTGTACTTCCTACTGAGCACTACCATAGGAGGCAGAGGTCAGAGAAGTCATAGTGGGAATGGGGAAGAGAATTAAAATCACAGTAAGCAGAGGCTTAGAGCTGTGCATGCCGATTGAGTGGAGGAGTTCAGCAAAACAATTGTCCCATCCACATGTCCCTTGTGTAGAGGAAATCACATTGTGAACAGCAAATAAAATACATTAAATAGAAAGCGTGACTAAATTGCTGTTTCATATCAACATTGATTTTGGGACCTTGGTTGGTGGAAAAGAAGGAAGTTAAATAACAGGCATTACATTTTCCATGCTTGCATGGGGTTGGTTGTTGAGGATGGACGAGCAGTAGGCCAGGGCATCACAGAGTGAACAGTGCTTTCACAAAGTTAAAAGGGGAAAGAGCTGGCTCAGCAAGACGGCGGCGATTCTGTCGACCTGCTGTGGACAGCTCTGCCTAACAGCCAAGGCATACTGGTGTTTTTTGCCATTCCTGGCCAACTTATGTGGTTGAATCATTAGTTTAAAACCTTACAGAACACATATTTATTAATATTTGGGAGTGGGAAGGATGCCAAAGGGAAAAGGAGTAAGCAAACAGCAGCAGGGAGGACACTCCCCTGCAGCATCTACCACACCAGAGACTGCAGCAACAGCAGCCTCTCCTGAACTCCCCCGGGGGCCTGACAGACTCACAGGAACTGGCTGTGGCGATGGGGAGACTTACCTTGAAAATTGGGGGGCTGCAGTTGAGGAGATCCGTGGGGAGATTCGTGCCCAGGTCCAACCTATCGCATCCAGACTGCAGAAGCATGAGCAAGAGATTCAGGGCCTCGGGGAGTGGCTGGAGGAGGGGGAGGGTCAAACTAAGGCCTCGGAAGCTGCAATGGAGACCTCATCCAGTCGGATCCAGGTGCTGGAGCGAGAGGTGCAGGCCTTGCGAGACCATATCGACGACCTCGAAAATCGAGGTCGGAGGATAAATCTCCGAATTGTCGGGCTCCCTGAAGGTGAGGAAGGTGAGCAGCCAGTCAGCTTTTTTGAAACTGGCTGCCGAAGTTTTTGGGCCTTCACATGGAGTCCAGCAGGCTACAGATTGAAAGGGCGTATCGGGTTACAGTGCACAGATCAGGGCCAGTGCAGTGCCCGCGCCCGGTCCTAGTGCACTTCACTTATATAAGGACAAGCAAAAAGTGATAGAAGCTTCTAGATCCCTGGGAAAAGATCCACACGCACTGCTGTACAAGAGGTCAAAAATTATGTTTTTCCAGGATTTCTCTGCAGCTGTAATTCAAAAGAGGAAGTCCTTCGATGAAGTTAAAAAGAGACTGAGGAACCTGGGCATCCAATACTCCATGAGATACCTCGCAATGCTCCGTTTCAGCCACGAGGACTTAATTTATACATTTGACTCAGCGGATAAGGCTAAAAACTTTGTGGACACTTTAAAATAGACGGACTGGTCTGAAGAATATGGTTGTTCTCTTTTCCTTCTTTCCCCATGTTTTCCCTTCCTTTTTTTTATTCCTTTATTTCTGCCGAATAATTTCATTTTTGGAAAGGGGGAACAAACCTTGGAATAACCTTTTTTTAAAATAATTGGATTTTCTGATGGGAAATTTTGTGGATGTTCTTTGTTGTCTCTCCCTCTTTTTTTTGTTTGTTCTGTTTCTCTTTTGGTCACAAGTAGGGGTGACATGAAGCCAGGGATGGGTGGAGTGCTCATCCTGACTTGGTCTTTTATCTGTTGATTTAAGGATCATCTCCTTGTTTTTTTTCTGGCCTAAGGCTGGGGCACAGTCCGGGTTTGAAGGAGCTGTGAAGGAGGGGATAGGTAGGGTGAGTGCCCCTATAAGCACGGGGAAGAGTCTTCCATTCAAGGTTTTATAGTTAGTTTTCTTTGTAGTTTTTTGGTAGTAATAGTTGTTTATAGTTGTGATAGATTAGTTTTTGTATATATAGTTCTTTGACTACCAGGATATTGCCTGGTCTGGAGGGAAGATCTTATGAGGAAAGGCTGAGAGACTTGGGTCTGTTCTCATAGGAAAGAAGAAGGCTAAGGGGGGATTTGATTGAGACATACAAGATGATCAAAAGATTATATAGGGTATATAGTGAAATACTTTTTCCTAGGATGATGCTGTCAGCTTGTATGAGAGGGCATAACCACAAATTGAGGGGTCATAGATTTAAGACTGATGTTAGAGGAAAGTTCTTTATGCAGAGAGTGGTAAGGGCGTGGAATGCCCTACCTGCTAATGTAGTCAACTCAGCCACATTCGGGAGATTTAAACAATCCTTAGATAAGCACATGGATGTTTTTTGATAGTGTAGGGGGACGAGCTGAGAATAGTTCACAGTTCGGCACAACATTGAGGGCTGAAGGGGCTCTTCTGCGCTGTATTGTTCTATGTTCTATGACTCTATGAGTCTTTATTTATTTGTGCTCGGCACTTTGTAAGCAGGGATCCCCCTCCCAGTGGTACAAGGGTCTCTGAAAGGGAATATGGCTAAGTGTCTTATTAAATGTGCATCTGGAACATTAAGGGAAGTCATTCGCCTGTTAAAAGGAAAAAATTTGGAGGTTGAGGCCAAGAATGAAGGGCTAGGTTTGTGGCACAGGCATTTGGACCCTTTTCTCCTTAAGGATTCCAAATTTGTGGAGTATGTTTTGAAGGGGTTTCAGGAATTCTTGACTATCAACTCAGGCTAGTAGTCCGTCAACGCTATGGGAGACTGCTAAGGCCTTTGCTAGGGGATTAGCTATTTGCTATTCGGCTAGCCAGAAATGACAGAAGGGGGAACAGCAGCATCTACTTGAGACGCGGTTCAAAGCCGCGGAGGCAGCATATTTTGCGCGGTCTTCGGTGACTAAGCTACAGCGGATCACGGCCCTCTGGGCTGCCTTGAATTCAATACTGACACAAAACGCAAAGAAAGTACTTGCTTTTGCTAGACAAAGGCTGTTTGATCATGGGGATAGGCCAGGGAAGTATTTAGTTGAAACTTTATTGCTGGAACAACACAGCAGGTCAGGCAGCATCCAGGGAACAGGAGATTCAACGTTTCAGGCACAGGCCCTTCTTCAGGAATGAGCAGAGAGTGTTCAGCAGGAGAAGATAAAAGGTAGGGAGGAGGGACTTGGAGGAGGGGAGTTGGAAATGTGATAGGTGGAAAGAGGTCAACGTGTGGGTGATAGGTCGGAGTAGGATGGAGGCGGAGAGGACAAGAAGAAGACTGCAGG
>NC_057713.1:40386838-40474709 GCF_004010195.1 Chiloscyllium plagiosum | reverse complement strand
TTGTGTGTGGAGTCTGAGGAGGTAGGGGAAGCCCTAAATGAGTTTTTTGCTTCTGTCTTTACGAAAGAAATGAACTTTGTAGTGAATGAAACCTTTGAAGAGCAGGTGTGCATGCTGGAATGGATAGAGATAGAGGAAGCTGATGAGCTGAAAATTTTGTTAAACATTAAGATTGACAAGTCGCCAGGCCCGGACCAGATTTGTCCTCGGCTGCTTTGGGAAACGAGAAATGCAATTGCTTCGCCACTTGTGAAGATCTTTGCATCCTCGCTCTCCACTGGAGTCGTACCTGAGGACTGGAGAGAGGCAAATGCAATTCCTCTCTTCAAGAAAGGAAATAGGGAAATCCCTGGCAATTACAGACCAGTAAGTCTCACATCTGTCGTCTGTAAGGTATTAGAAAGATTCCGAGGGATAGGATTTATGACGATCTGGAAGAGCATAGTTTGATTAAATACAGTCAATACGGCTTTGTGAGGGGCAGGTCAAAGTTGAAACTTTATTGCTGGAACAGCACAGCAGGTCAGGCAGCATCCAGGGAACAGGAGATTCGACGTTTCGGGCACAGGCCCTTCTCCTGCTGAACACTGTCTGCTCATTCCTGAAGAAGGGCCTGTGCCCGTAACATCGAATCTCCTGTTCCCTGGATGCTGCCTGACCTGCTGTGCTGTTCCAGCAATAAAGTTTCAACTTTGATCTCCAGCATCTGCAGACCTCACTTTCTCCAGGGAAGTATTTAGCATACCTGACTAGGAAAAAGTGTGCTCCCCAATCCATTACTGCCATCAGAGACTGCGCCGGGGTCCTTACATACAATGCTAAAAAGATTAACGAGGCTTTTCGGAGTTTTTACTTTGAATTGTATTGGTCTGAAGGTTGCGAAGACAGGAGGGCTAAAATGGATCTTTTTTAAGAACCTGGACCTCCCAGGGGTAATCTTGGGACAGGCTTCTCCCTTTAATGCCCCCTTGACAGTTCAGGAAATACAGGAGGCAGCTAGTCAACTTCAGAGTGGGAAAGTGCCTGGCCCTGATGGTCTTCCAGGTGAGTTTTATAAGGAGTTTATAGGGATTCTGTCAGGGCCGATGTTGGAGATGTACAGTCACTCCTATACGCATGAATGTCTACCACCATCTTTGAGAGAAGCTAATATTTCCTGAATTCTTAAGAAGGGGAATGTTCCTGAGGATTGTGCCTCATACAGGCCCATCACTCTATTAAATTCAGATTTCAAGATTCTGTCCAAAATTCTGGCGCTGAGATTGGGAAAGGTGTTGTGCCATATTATAAAGAGGACCAGAAAGGCTTTATAAGGGGCCGTAGCTCCTCTAATAATATTAGAAGGTTGCTGAATGTGGTCCAAGTTTGTCAGCCACGATCGATTCAGGGGTTGGTGATTTCCTTAGATGCAGAGAAAGCATTTGACCGGGTGGAATGGCCGTATCTTTTTTATGACTTCGAACAGTTTGGGTTGGGTGCAGTCTTTGCTAGGTGGGTGGAGGTTTTATATCGCCACCCTCTGGCTGCAGTCATCACCAACGGGGTGAAGTCTGGGAATCTTAGCATTGGTAGGGGTAGTCGGCAAGGCTGCCTCCTCTCACCATTGTTGTTTATGTTGGTGATAGAGCCGCTGGCAAAGGCTGTTCGTCAGAACGTCCACATATCTGTTCTGGAAGTGGGATCGAGGGCACACAAGATTATACTGTATGTGAATGATGTCCTTCTGTTTTTATCGAACCTGCTGACCTCCGTGCCCCATTTGATGCAATGTATCAATTCATTTGGGGCTATTTCAGGATATAAGATTAACTTTGCAAAATCAGAGGGTATGCCTTTGGGGAACCTGAAGGATGTGCCAGAAGTTGAAGGTGGCCCTCCGATCCCTTTTAAGTGGTCAAAAGCAGTGTTCCGATACCTCAGCATTTTTATTATACCCCAAGTTTGATCTGTTATTTCGGACTAACTTTGCTTACTTGCTCGACAATATTAGACGAGATCTCCAGAGATGGGAGGCTCTTCCAATTTCATGGTTGGGCTGAATACCTCTCATTAAGATGAATGTTCTTCCTCGTTTGCTTTATCCCATGCATGTGCTCCCTATAATGTTTCCCAAGTCAAAGCTGCTGAAGCTTATGGGATGTTTTGGTTCCGTGTTCTGGCATCGTGGGCGGCCCCTCATCAAACTTACTAAATTGCAGTTGCCTCATGGAGGGGGAGGAGTTGATTTCCCAGACATCAGGAGGTATCAATTGAGTTCCCTGGTGTCCTTTGTCTGTGATTGTGTAGGTAACGATCCAAACTCAATATGGCTGGATATTGAGGCCTCCCAAGCAAAGTGTCCTCTTATTAACCTGTTGTTCATGGATAAGATGAGGACAATTATGGACCACTGCCAGAACCCCATTGTCATTAGTACAGCCAAGGCATGGAGGGCAATGCATCAGAGGGAGGGTTGTTTATCCAAGACTTCACCACTTACACCTATAGTTGGCATGCCAGGATTCTGACCAAGGATGATGGACTCAGGGTTCAAACTATGGGCTGCATGAGGAGTTTCTAGTTTGGGAGACTTGTTTGAAGGGGAGGTTATGATGTCTTTTGAGCAACTGAGTCACAAATGCAGGTTGCCCAGCAGAGATCTTTTCTGATTTTTTCGGGTTAGGGATTTCATCTAGAAGAAGACTACACTTCTCACTAAGCCCTATGAGCCCGATACAGAGAGGTTGTTGCGACATTCCACAAGCACCCTTTCAGTTAGTGCCCTCTATTGCCTGCTGGGTGGCAGGGCCTGGCATGATATTAACCAGTTATGTGAGGTCTGGGAGCAAGAGCTAGGAGCAGAGATCTCTTCTGAAACATGGGAGAACATGCTTGAAAGATCTCAACCTGTAATAGGATATGCGCTACGCAGTTAAAACTTCTGCACAGGGCTCATCTGGCACCAGACTGTCTGGTGAAGTTTAAAAAAGGGGCATCTTCAGTGTGCCCCAAATGTAAAATAAGTGTAGGGACTCTTACCCATTGCTTCTGGACATGTCACAGGCTCCATGTTTATTGGGAGGATATTGAGGACTGAAGTCAAAATAGACCCAATATCTCTCTTAGGTCTACCAAATTTACCATCTTTAGATGGGCATGGGAAGAAACTATTTAATATTCTTGCATATTGTGCACGGAAGAATATTCCGATGAATTGGGTGCCTGAGAACTCGCCGGGCTTGCTGGAATGGCAGAAATTAATTATGGAGCATATTCCCATGGACCTTTTTACAAACATGATGCACCACACAACAGACCATTTTTATAAGACATGGCAGCCGTACTTGAGTTATTTGGATATAGATTTGTCAGTTATTTTAACTAGGGGATTTGTTTAACCAGGATGGTTAGGTTTGTCAAGCCCTGGGCCATGGAGGGGGTCTCCTGAGTTAATACAGGTATATATACAATGCTCCCGTTTCTTTGTTTGCGAGCTTTGCGCCGAGCATAGCTGTCTGTCTTTTGTGGGTTTTTTTTGTTTTTGTTTTGCTTTTCTTTCTTTTTTGATTTATTAGTTATTTGTTTATTTATTGGTGTTGTTTTGCACAGTGTTACGGTTTGTTTTGTATTATAGGGTAGGTTAGTAGTTAGTAGACAGTAGTTGTATTGTAATTTGTGTATTTTTTTTCTTTTTATTATACTGATATTTGCTATTGATTGTATTTTTCAGTAATTTTATATGTTTGTAAAGTTAAAAAAATTTGCTAATAAATATATTTACAAAAAAAAGGGGAAAGAAAGATGTGTTTGGTAGTGGCATCGGGCTGAAAGTAATAGAAATGATGGATAATGTTTTGATTAATATGGAAGATGGTGGATGGAATGTTAAGACAAGAGAACACATTAGGATTCCAGAAGGAAAAAGAAACTGGAAGTGTAAGAAATGGGATAGAATAACAAGGGAACTTTCAGGCACAGTGGAAGAGAATCTTATTTTAAGGTGAAAGAAATTCTTATCAGCGACATCAGAGGAGATGGAAAGGAGATCAAAAAAGCACGAGAATGAAATACAATCCTCACAGGAATTTCTTGGGACGAATTAGGTTGCTGTGAATGTGTATTTAGATATTCTAAGAAATGGTGCAATAAAGTGAAGGGAAGAGTCCGAGATGGAGCGTTTAAAGGCATGTGCTTATGTTTAAATTCCTGCACCACATTCTTCGATTTAAATTTTAAGCTTGTATAATTGTACTGATAACCCTGTTCCTATATATTCTTCAGCAAATTACTAAGCAAACAATTCACTCCCGCAATAAAGCACAACAAAATGTAGCACCAGGCGAAGAAAAGATATCCTCTGCATTGGAACAGATCTGGAATATAATATATAAAGGATTGTGACAATGATTACAACAGAGTTACTATTTCTGTGAGAGCCTAAGGGAAGAGCAGAAATTTTTTTTTAAGTGGGACAAATATCCTCTGCAATCTACAGCAACATTCTGTTCCCTTTCTTCAATTTTTCTTCCTATGAAGTTTGTGAAAGAAATGCACCCACTCCCCTTTCTTTTAAATTTCAATCTAGGGTGTTAGCAGTGACTATATCTGTTAGAATCGGAGAGCCAGGTTTAAGTAGTTTTCACAGAAGGATGATGTAAATTGTCTAACCAACAAATGTGAAGCCTCTGATGGGACTTAATAAGAGGAATCACCCTGGAGCTGGTCAAAGCCTGCTTTCAAGCTGCTGTGATACTGATTAATAGAGTCACTTTCTTCCAATATTAATACCATCTGTGGAATCTACACATGAAAGTGCCAGTAATCCTGTAGTGAAATGCTCCAGCACTTGATGGTTGCACTAAATGAGTTGCTGAGACTTTTTGAGCCAATTTTAATTAAATTATTTGTCATTTGTGCTATAAATTTTTTTTGTTCCCAATGATTTTGATTAAGTCTCTTTCCTCCGAGTGAGAAATTTGAATTAGTGGATAAAAGTAAGTAAAAAGTACAAGTAATTCCAATGTAATTATATTTTATCCAACCCAATAGATCTCTTTTGCTTCAGCCCCTGTCCAACATTTCCAATAGTAACACATTTGAAATTGGGACTTTTGTTGTTTAGTCAGCAATTCATCGTAAAACAAAAAACAATTTTTATTATTCACAGACATATAGTTTGCAGATGTCATGTGACAAAGTAGTACATATTTTTAGCGCTCAAAAACACACTCAGAAGTTTTACTTTATGCTGCCCAGGGGCAAATGAGTGTTTGTTAAAGGTGCAGCTGATCATTGGGAATATTTCTTTCTTCTTTCAACCTTTCTCCCACACAGCGTACTGAGCATATGATTTAAAGATATAAGGCTCATTTCTCCATTGAGCATTGACACCTACTTTGAATGGCCAAAAGGCATTCTTTAAAAAAGCAAAGTGTTAGAAGTTAGCTGGACAGGATTTTTGAACCATGCTTACAAATATCAGTCGCGAATCATGCTCTTCTTGGGTATGTTGGCAAATTTATTTTAATTGAAAAACATTTTGAAAAACATAAATGATTCAACATAAATGACTTAAGATATTTGTAGTTCACATTACTTGCAATGTGTCCCTTTGAAATTGGATAATGTATAGTGTGAAGTGTACTTTCATATTAAATGCAATTTTATAGAATTTCCTAGAAGGCGTTAGTTTGAATGTTAAAATACCATTTCTGATTGATTTGGAATAGTGCCCAGAAATGTCCTTAGATTTGATCCTGCAATGACTTCTCCAGACGTGTGGTGGAATCTCTACTTATGCAGAAGTTTCTCTCTGTTCTTCTGGCAAAAACCCGGTGGCTGAGGGAGCATAACAGAGGAGATTCACAACAACTAACTAGGTCACAGGAAGGTTGAACTTGCATTGAGCAACATCCGTGATGGATGTAGTAAAGAAGTCAACTGGTAATTTTTTGATTGCTGTTGTAAGGAACATTTCAATTAAAACAATGGACAAAGAAGTTCCTTGCAATATTGAACAATGAGAGTTTCCTTTCCTCTACTAAGGTTGAGCTATAGTAGATGGTGGGTGATTCTGCACTGCCTTAACCAATTAACCATTAACATGACACTGACATCAACAAAATTGGAATAATAACATAGATTTCTTTGTTCACAAGGTGGAGGCCATATAATCGATAGCTTTTGTCTTTTCTGTCTTGCCCTAGCCTTGGACCTGAACTTGTATCTTTCTGAAGTTCTCTCCTATCACCAGCATGCCCACTCCAGCTCATCTTATCCACGCAACTTAGCCCCTATACTCAGAATTCCTTTCCTCTCATTCCCATCTGTAGAGATACTTTAAAACCTATCTCTTCAAACAATCCTTTCATCATAGCGTTAATGTCACCTCATATGATTCAATCATATTTGAAGTGGGTTGGGATAACTTATGTTAAAGGTGCCATTTCAATCAAGATCTATTGCCCAATGAGTGAGTGCAGCCAATGCATTTCGCTGTGGCTGCATGGTTAACTCTGATCTCACTAAGGCAGCTAATTGAAACTCCTGCATTGGATAACTTTATTTTAAAGTTGCTGTAATGATTAAAATAAGGAAAAGCCTTTGCGTCACCAACTTCTTGCTCAAATTAACAAGATTATTTTGCCATTCCGTAAAATCAGATTAGATTCCCTACAGAGTGAAAACAGGCCTTTCGGCCCAACCAGTCCTCACCGACCCTTCGAAGAGTAACCCACCCAGACCCATTTCCCTCTGACTAAAGCACCTAGCACTATGGGCAATTTAGCATGATCAATTCACCCGGCCTGTGGGAAGAAACCCGCGCAAACACGGGGAGAAAGTGCAAACTCCACACAGACTGTCACCCGAGGCTGGAATCAAACCTGGGAACCTGGTGCTGTGAGGCAGCAGTGCTAACCACTGAGCCACTATGCCACCCGAAAAACAAGTATATGTTCTTATGATAGAAACACTGATCGCAATTGATAGCAAGTGTTGTCTCTGATTTTTTTTTTACCTCAAAGGCAATTGTAGCAACCCGACTAGTCTCCTGGTTGAGACCAGCAATTCATGACAGATCAGAAAGTGAACATACACATGGCTCACTGGGCAGTATAATTATCCATTCAACAATCAGTGACAGACTCCAAACAGTAACATTTCCAAAATGTGCTTATCAAACAAAAGACTGCTTTTAGCAGCTGAATCTCCAAAGTTTTTCTGAGAGGCCAACGAGAACAGACCTGCTCTTTTTATCATACAATAAGGTATTTTAAAATGCACTTATCTTCGGGAGTTAGCAAATTCTGCCTTCCTTTCACTGCCAGGCTTCCTGACCGTTGGAAGCCTGGCAGACAGCAGTTCAAGTCAAATCAGGTGCCAAATTACACTGTTTGAAAAATGTTATTGAAGTGTCAAGTTTCTCCAAAATATGGCTTTCGTGATGCACAATACCGGAGTCTAAAAAAAAATCGGGTTGGAGATCCCACTTAGCAACATTAGAGTTTAATTCTATCTGACCCCCTCCTGCCTGTGGGGAAAGGGTGCAGGAGTAACACTGAGGCAATCAAATCTTTCAGTCCAGATGTTCAGCATCGCATACGTGCACCAGCTCTTTCAAAGAGCTATGTATAATTCCCACTTTTTCCCCCCTAGTCTTACTTTTATCACCCTCTTTTTATGTACAATTCCCTCACCCGTTCCTATCCACAGATAAGAAATGATAAGATGGCATAATTAGCTTTATTAAAAATTGGCGTCATAAATAATGCCCAGTGTCCTACCTCAGTAGCATGAACATTCAAGAACAAAACATCCATTGACATAGAGATCTACTTTCACCAAGATGTGATACACGATGCCTTCTGTACTTGTTAAAATCCACAATTTTGATAGAGTGCATCATAACAGAGACACTAAGAACTCTCCTAAATTTGTCATGAACTCCCCAAAATTTGTCACAGACTCTTGTCATAATAATTCACACAACTCAGCTCGCAGGGTCTTAATAATTTCCACTTGTGCCAATCCTGGGTAGATTGGGGAGGTGAGATGTGATACAGGGTGGAATTATGTGAATATGAGACTTCAGTGGCTGCAGTTATTTTGTGGACCCAGGAAGATTCCTCTCTTTTTGGCACCAAAAGAAGTGACATTTTGAATGCCTTTCTGGGGGTCTTTATTTAACATGATTTCCAGTGCCTATCTTACATGCAGCTGGTTAAGCTGCCCAAAATCTTGAAATATAAGTTGGAACTTGTGAAGTGCAATCAACACTTGAGCAAAATTTATAGTAATCCTGATTTGAAATAAATTCAGGATTGTATTCATTTTAGGCAACAATGAGGGCAACTCATGGCTCAAATAGTCATTCAGATTGGATATGGCCCTCTGCCTTACTGAACTGGTTATTAATGCATACATTTTGATCAAGAAAATGGATGCAACATTACCTAAAATGGACAAATGAGTTTTTAAATTTAGGATACTTCACTTGCATTCAATACATGTACAGCTGTATAAAATGATTAGCTACACTAATCTATTCATTATCCACCACCTGGAAATTCTGTTGGGAAACAGCCCTTGGAGGTAAAAAATTCTTACTTTTTCCTAAGGTGTGCTAACTGCGAATAGCAATTGCCAGTGGGAATTCCAGACCATTCATCATGTGTTACCATTAATACAGTGTTCATCTGAATCACATATAATAATATCATTATAGATTCCGGTTTCAATTCATTTTCATATGTATCAAATTATACACAGTACCTGAAAAGGTCCACAGTATATTGTTATCACAAACTGAGGTGTTATAACATTCTAATATTCAGGGCATGGTTCTTTATCATTAATATAAATCTAATATGCTAATTTGTCAGCATTTCTATTATAATTCTCATTCACCTTGTTGTATTTGAATTGAAAATCTGGAGAGAGAGAGAGCATTGCCTTTTGATCTTCATTATTATTTTGTTGTTGAATGTGATGCGTCCACAGCAATTGTACAAGGTCATTGTTTCAGATTAACTAAAGTCTATTCTACTTTGATCCTACGGAATTCTGATTCCTACTTTTCTGCCAATTATTTTGCAGGTAGTAATTCATATCACTGATGAAAACGACTGTACACCTGAGTTCCTGCAATCTATCTACAGCCGTGACAACGTCCCTGAAAACATTCCCATTGGCACTTCTTTGTTGCAAGGTTGTACATCTGCTTCACTTTTAAAAGAAAAGCCAGATTATTCCTGCACATATTGATTCCTAGCATGGAATACTTAAAGTTTTATGCACTTTGGTATCAGCTTGGCATCTTTGCACATTGTTGCATCTGATTTAGAATATTGATGAGTCAAATACCCTGCAGGATTTGAGTGCACTACGTAAACTGCAGCTCCTATCCATTATTTGTGACTGTGACATTCAATATGCTGAAACTATTGTCAGTTTGGCAACGGTTAAAGTCAGTTATGGCTGTAATTATATTTCCTTGATATAGTTAGAAGGTTTTGGTTCAGCCACAACTTGGAGTATTTTGCCCAGTTCTGCTCACTGCACTTTAGGAAGGATGTGAGTGTCTTTGAGAGGGTAAGGAGGGGATTTATCAGAATTGTGCTAGGGGGTGAGGGATTTTCACTACAGTGTTCAGTTGAAGAAGCTAATATTGTTCTCCATTGGGAAAAAGAAATTAAGAGGAGATTTGCCATAGGGCATAAAATTGTGTCAGGTTTAAATATGTTAAACAAAGAAAAGCTATACATATTAACAGATAGTACTAGGAAAACAAAACATAGATGTAAGGCCTTGGATTAGAAATGCAAGGGGGTGTGAAGAAGAACTTAATTTCATGCAGATAAAGACCTTAAAGTTGCTATCTAAGAGAATGGTAAAAGTAGAGACACATAATTTCACAAGGAAATTAGATGGGTACTTGAGGAAAATAAACCTATTGTGATAGGGCAAGGAAATTGAATTAACTGATAATCAGTATATGATGGGCTGAATTAATCTGTGACTTCTGTTGCTACAACACATGGAAACCCCATAGCATTGGGAGGGCTCCAGTCAACCAAGAATTTCAGATTCATCAAATGTAAAACATTGCATGCATGCCTTTGTGCACAATAATTAAGCCATCAAAGATGGGTGGCTTGGTGCCTCAGTGCCAGGGACCTGGATTCAATCCCACCATTGGGTGATTGTTTGTGTGAAGTCTGCACGGGTTTGCTCGAGTTTCCTCCCACAGTCCAAAGACATGTAGGTTAGGTGGATTGGCCATGCTAAATTGCCCAAAGTTTCCAGGGATATGCATGCTAGGTAGATTAACTATGGAAAATGCAGGTTTACAGGGGAGGGGGATGGGTCTGGGTGAGATGCTGTTCAGAGGGTCAGTGTTGACTTGATGGGTTGAATGGTCTGCATCCACACTGTAAGGATTCAATGATTCTATTAAAGACATTGGGTGAATTACACACTGGCTTCATAGTCACCATGAGGATTGCCCCAGTGCTAGTTCTTCAGTTACACACATCCAATTTCCCAGAACACATTGTGTCTATGATGCATAAACAAAATTTGGCATTGAGACAAACCTTAGCAGTTTCCAATATGTATGAATTGCAAAACCTTCCAAGTTGAGATTTTTTTTGCAGCAATGTTGAAAATAATCACAACTGGGAGAAAACAGCTCATTCACAAGATTAAACTATAGCATTGGTATTGTATTGTGAATGGTGACTTCAAACAAAGTCATTAATGAAATTCAGACACTTCAAATACACAAGGGAAAGTGTCAAAATAGGTCAATATTAAATTGACTCAGTATTGTATAAATAATTTTATCTTAATTAAATAATTTATAAGATTTACTAGAGTTAAGGCAACAAAAATTAAAACTAAGATTCAGATTTAGTCTAATCTTTCCCCTCTGGATAAAAATGCCTGCTTGATTAGACTAAATTTGAAGTAGTAGTGAAGAAAAAACAAATATACCCAGGGTGTGTTTAAAATATTATGGCATATGCTGGATCCAGTCCCAACCGGAACTGAGTGGAGCCTGGAACAGTGTTTTCATTAGAGGAACGTTGGAGTTGCATGTGGAATGAGACTGCTGTTGAAATCTCATCCAAGCTCATTACTTCGACCTCCATCTCCAGCATCCTTGTTGATTTTGCTGTTTTCAATGTTGACACATCTGCTAGGGCTGAACGTTATTTGTGTGTAAGATTAAGGCGCTCAATTCCATCAACAAAGGGCAAAACATTATCTTTTTATTGCTGCCATCTTGTCAAAGGCAAAATGAAGTGAGGCTTCTTAATAATGGGGAAAACCTGGCAATGCTTGTATTGACGGCAGTTTCTCCTTTGATTATTTTCAGGTTACTTTTGATGTGGAAATGTCAACAGTGACTCCATTGGTTATGCTTCACTCATTTATAAATAAATGAGATTTGAGCTTTAAAAGAAGGAGAGCCAGCAAAGTGCATTTAATTAAACCTCCTTGATACTTTAAAAGGAATATTTAATGAAAGATTACTCATGTCATGACAGAAATGTGAGATTGTTCTAAGTAAACCACCTCTGCAGGAGAGAAATAGTGAGAAGATTTGACAGTGTTATACACACCAACTAACTTTGTTTAATGAGCTGATGTCCTATGTTTGTCGCAGTATTTCCTTGTACTTTGAAGCTTCCAAACAGCTTGCCAGCTCGACTGAAGGCATATCAGGTTCCAATTTAATGTCTATTAAATTCTGCTGTTAAACAGTACGTTTGGTGCCAGCACCATGCTGATATTGGTGTGTATTCCTACCAAATTTGTAGTGAATTCCATTGGATTGAAAGTCTGAAGTTTCACAATACTCCATTATGATTTTTTAGGATGTTAGCCTGGTAGAGATTGTACTGAATTAATACCTATTGATGTTCCAAGTTTTGAAAGAAATCGCAGGCAAATATAATGATGCCTAAATGACTGAGGAGGAGTGGACTTCTTCAAATTAAAATATATTATTTTATTTTCTTCCAGTTTAAGAGCTGAGTACTTGTTGGTATTAAAATTCTAGAGGCAACAAAAGCTGTAGCTTTAATATTTTGCCGAGGTCGCTCTTACAATAATCAAAGCAGCAAATTTAGCCTAGCTAAATAGTAAACATTTGATCTTATCCAATATTCACATGTGCAAAGAGCCAAAAATGATGACAATATCGAGATGGAAGTAGTCTGGCTTCACGATGGAGCCTGTATTAGGTGAGAAGCTTATCTCAGGATCAAATAAAATGTCAAGGTTGCTACAGTCCAGTTTAGCCTCAGACAACGGCCAGAGATAATGATGGCATTAGTTATTATGGAAGAGTATCTGTGGCAGGGATTGAATTCAATGATATGATCTTCCTAATGTTTAATTGGAGGTAATTTGTGCTGAACCAGGGCAGCATGACAGAGCAGGAGGATTACACTTGAATTAGCCTAGCAAGACAGCTCGATTGTATAAAACAACCAGGGCAACCAAAGTTATGAAACAAATGTCAGAGTTACTGATGGAGCTACATTCCCTATAGTGTGGGAGAAATAATCCATGACCTTAAATAAGATCCTGAAGCCAAATAAGACATTACTGCCACCATTCTAGCTTAAATTAGCTATTTAGGTGCAGATACTGGGTCAAGCTATAGTAAACCTAAACATTAATTGGCTCATTTAAACTTAAGGAGAAAGTGAGGATTGCAGATGCTGGAGATTCGAGTTGAAGAGTGAGGTGCTGGAAAAGCACAGCAGGCCAGGCAGCATCCGAGGAGCAGGAGAATCAATGTTTCAAGCATAAGTCCTTCATCAGAAGTGAGGCTTGTAGACCAAGGGGACTGACAGATATATGGGACTGGTTGGGGCTGGAGGCAAGGTAGTTGGGAATGTGATAGATAACTGAAGGTGGGGGCTGAAGATGATGGGTGGAGCGGAAAAGTGGGAAGGAAGATGGACAGTTCAAGAGGGCTGTGCCGAGTTGGAAGGTTGGATCTGGGATAAGATGGGGGAGGCGAATTGAGGAAACTGGTGAAATCCATATGGATCCTGTGTGGTTGGAGGGTCCCAAGGTGGAAGATGAGGCATTCTTCCTCCATGTGTTGGATGTTTAGGGTTTGGTGGTGGAGGAGGCCCAAGACTTGCATGTCCTTGGCAGAGTGGGAGGGGGAATTAAAGTATTCAGCCATCGAGTGGGGTTGTTTAGTGCATATGTCCCAGAGGTGTCCTCCGAAACATTCTGCAAGTTGGCGTCCTGTCTCCCCAATGTAGAGGAGACCACATCAGGAGCAACGGACACAGTAAATGATGTGTGTGGAAGTATAGGTAAATATCTGTGGATGCATCCTTTGTGGCCTTGGACGGAGGTGAGTGGGGAAGTGTGGGTGCAGTAGTTGCATTTTTTGCGGTGGCAGGAGACGGTGCTGGGTGCCGGAAGGTACATGGAACAGTCCATCTTCTGCTACACCGGCGCCATTTCCCACCTTTGCCTCCGCTACATCAATGACTGTATCGGCACCACCTCATGCTTCCATAAGGAGGTTGAACAGTTCACCAACTTCACAACACCTACCACACTGACCTCAAGTTAGCCTGGACCATCTCGGATACTTCCTTCCAACTCCTGGACCTCTCCATCTCCATTTTTGGCGACCAACTCAACACAGACATTTACAACAAACCCACCGACTCCCACAGCGACTTGGACTACCCTTCCTCCCACCCTGCCTCCTGTAAAAATATTCTCTCTTACTCCTAATTTTTCCACCTCTGACGCATCTGTTCCCAGGAGGACCAATTCCACCACAGAACGCACCAGATGGCTTCCTTCTTCAAAGACCGCAATTTCACCTCCCATGTAGTCAATGATGCCCTTCAGCGCATCTCCTCCACTTCCTGCACCTCCACCCTTGAACCCCACCTCTCCAATTGCAAGAAGGACAGAACCCCTCCCACCGGGTCCTCCCCTTCCACCCTACCAGCCTCCGGATACATCGTATTATCCTCCGTTGCTTCCACCACCTACAAACAGACCCCACCAGCAGGGATATATTTCCATTCCCAACCCTATCTGTGTTCCAGAGAAACCATTCCCTCCATGACTCTCTTGTTAGGTTCATGCACCCCCCAACACCAACCCACCTTCAACACCCAGCACCTTCCCTTGCTACCTCAAGAGGGGCAAAACTTGTGCCTACATCTCACCCTTCACCTCCGTCCAAGACCCCAAAGGATCCTTCCACATCTGACAGAGATTTAACTGTACTTCCACACATGTCATTTACTGTGTCCATTGCTTCCGATGTGGTCTCGTGTACATTGGGGAGACAGGACGCCAACTTGTGGAACATTTCAGAGAACATCTTTGGAACACACACACTAAACAACCCCACTGCCCTGTAACCGAATACTTCAACTCCCCCTCCCACTCCGCCAAGGACATGCAAGTCCTGGGCCTCCTCCACCGCCAAACCCTAACCATCTGACGCCTGGAGGAAGAACACCTCATCTTCTACCTTGTGCCCCTCCAACCACAAGGGATCAATATGGATTTCACCAGTTTCCTTATCCCAGATTGAACCTTCCAACTCGGTACCACCCTCATGAACTGTCCTACCTGTCCATCTTCCCTGCCACCTATCCGCTCTGCCCATCACCTTCATTTAACTATCGCATTCCCAGCTACCTTCCCCCTAGCCCCACACCAATCCCTTCCCATTTATCTCTCAGCCCCCTTGGTCCGCAAGCCTCATTCCTGATGAAGGGCTTATGCTTGAAACTTCGATTCCCTTGCTCTTCAGGTACTGCCTGACTGCCCGTGCTTTTCCAGCACCACACTCTTCGACTCCTTTATACTTATGCATAAGTCTGTAGTAAAAATGTTTTTTATGGACAATAAGTCTACTATAACTCACATTAATATTAATTGTGGCTTTTTACACCAATGATAAACTTGGTGATACACAAAGGTGTATGTGTATATGACAGAACAAGAATGAATACAGTTGAAATGTTGGGACAAGCACTAGTTTGTGTATCATGGAACAGTCAATTATTAATTTCATCATAAAAGATCTGCTGGAAAAGAATAATCACAATACAATTGAATTCCATATTAAGTTTGAAAGTGAATTTGACAATCTCAAACAAGACTCTTAAACAATGGCAGTTATGAGGGAAGAGCTAACTCAGGCTGAGTGAGTAAGTAAGCTAAAAGATATGATGGTAAATAAACAGTAGGAAACATTTAAATAAATAATTTGAAAAATATCCAAACAAAAATACAAAAAAAAAGCAAGAAAGATCTGTCCATGACATACTAAAACTAAAGATAGTATTAGTTTAAAAGATTACACTTACAATGGTTCAAAGAATACTTGATGCAGTGGTTTCACTTTTCCAAAACTCCCTAGATTACAGAATGGTCACAATGGATTAGAAGTTAACAAATGTGAAGTACTATTCAAGAAAAGGAGAAAGAGAGTACACAGGACAACTAACCTCGCAGAAATCATTCAGAAAGTGCTGACATCTATTATTAAGGATGCCTCAACAATGCACTCAAAAAATTGGATGATCAGACAAAGTCAACATGGTTTTATAAAAGGAAACTTGTGATCAGTAAACTTGAGTTTGAGGGTCTGACTACTGGGGAAGATAAAAGAACATCATCTACTTGGATTTCCAGAAAGCATTCAGTAAAGTGTCACACAAAGGATTAAAATGCAAGGATAAGGGCGAAAGGAATTGGAGGTAATTTATCAGCATGGATGGAGAATTGATTGAAGGACAGAAAGTAATGAATAGGGATAAACAGCACATTTTCAAGTTGAAAGGCTGTAACTGGTGGAGTACAACAAGGTTTATTGCTGGGGCCTCCTATTTACAATCTGTATTAATAATTTTGACAAAGAGTAATGAATTTGCTGAATTTACAAAGCTAGAGAGAATTAAATTTATTTTGATGACATAAAGAGACAGCAAATAGATATAGAAAGCTTATGGGAATGCTCAACAAGATGGTCAATCAAGTATAATGTGGGAAGTGTGATATTTATTCACTTTGATGAAGGAGCAGCTTTCCAAAAACTTGTGATTTCAAATAAACCTGTTGAACTAAAGGCTATGGGGTGACTTTATAGGCGTTTACAAAATCATGAGGGGCATGGCTAGGATAAATAGACAAGGTATTTTCCCTGGGTTAGGGGAGTCCAGAACTTGAGGGCAAAGCTTTAGGGTGAGAGGGGAAGGATACAAAAGACACCTAAGGGGCAACTTTTTCATGCAGAGGGTGGTACGTGTATGGAATGAGCTGCCAGAGGAAGTGGTGGAGGCTGGTACAATTGCAACATTTAAAAGGCATCTGGAGGGGTATATGAATAGAAAGGGTTTGGAGGGATATGGGCTGAGTGCTGGCAGGTGGGACTTGATTGGGTTAGGATATCTGGTCAGCATGGATGAGTTGGACTGAAGAGTCTGTTTCTATGCTGTGCATCTCTATGACTCTATGACTATAACCTGGTGTCGTGTGACTTCTGACTTTGTCCACCCCAGTCCAACACTGGCCTTTCCACACTTTGGTAGTCAGAATGGAAAAGGAGACAATCTAAAAAGGTGTGAAATGTGTAAGTTTGTGTTCAAAGAGATGTGGATGCGTTTGTGCAAGGAAAACAGGTATAGAAAACAATTGAAGCAGAAAGCATGTTGGTCTTTATTGCAAGAGATTGGAGAAAATTGAGCAAAGGTGAATTGCTAAAATTGTACAGTACTTTAGTAAGACCACATTTGGAAAGTTTGCAGTTTGGTCCCCATATCTGGGGAAGAATATAGTTGTAATGGAAATGATAGAGTAAAGGATCATTAGTTTCCCTAGAAAAGTTCCAGGGATGCCATATGATGAAGGGCTGAGTAAATTGAGTCTGAGTTCAAAAGAATGAGAAATGATCACATTTAAGCATACAAGGTTTTGAAGGGGGCTTAAGAGGGTAAACACAGAACATTTCCCTTGGCTGGAGAGACTGTCAGGTTAAGGGGTCTATCATTTAAGAGTAGAACAAAGAGAGATTTTTCATTCAAAGGACTATGAATATTTGAAATTCTGTATCCTAGGTTGTCAATGCTTCTATATATTTAAGGATGCATAGGCAAATTTTTAGTCAGTCATGATAATATTGAATGATGGAATGGGTTGAATAGACCTTATTGTCCACTACTCCTATTTAGGTCGCAATGTTCTTGAAATTTACCAGTCACGTTTTTGGCAACTCCTCCTTGCCAGAGCATTAACAATTGTAGGTTTGATTTATTTTAATGGCAAAAGATGAGCTAACAAACTATTTGCCTACAACAATCCCAAAGACTTGTGCTGAAGCAACCTGAACAATTAAAGGAAATAAGTGAAGGAATGAACATTCTCCCTTTTCTACTCATTATAAGGGACTCAAATCAAATGTACTTGGGCAATCTTGATTCAATTCCCAATGGCACAATTACATAAGACATAAATATTTTTGTAATATTCAAAAAACTAAAGAAGTCACAGAATTGGTAACAAACAGGTTGAAGGACTTTTTTTCAAAGATCATAGAACATAGATCATAGAATCCTGTCATGTTTGAGGTTTCTATGTGCATAATTTCTAACTGCCGTTAAGTGTTGGGATTTTCAAGGTGGTAGTAAAGATGTTTTGGATCTATAAAAACTCATTCACAGAAAGACTTGCACTATAGAATGTTCTTCAATATTTTTTGATAACCAACAGTATACACTATCATAAAAATGACAGTATAACAAATAGGGTTTATTTTATTTCAGATGTTTTTGTCATTTCTCAGAAACACATGGTACAGAAGAGGCACTTTGGCCATTTGAGCCTGTACCACCAAACATACACTGCTATATGCAGGCATCCAACTTCTCCCACACTGGGCCCATAGCCTTGAATGTTAGTGTTCATCCAAGTACTTTTTAAAGGTACTTCTTCAAGGGAAAATTATCTTCTGCTTAAATAAGAGTATGAGATCAGGAAAACTTTAGGGAAATTATATCTAAATGTAGAATTTCAGATTTAAACCTCTGTCCACGAATTATCCATTCTCACTCATTCACTAATCGGATAAACTAGACATTCAAAGGGTTGTCAGGATAATGCTTTCTAGAGTTATCTTCTGAAATCTTTTTCAGCTTGCTTACTTTTCTCCATCTCAAAACAGCCTGTTAAATACTCACTCCTTGTCATCTTCCTTAACTACTTTCCAATTCCTGCTTGGCTTCCCAAATTTTCTTACCCTTTTTGTGAAACTCCTAACTTTATCTTGCACCATAGCAGACTTATATAAAAATGACAGCTGCAGTTGTTCTTGCATACCATCTATTTGCAAAATGTGTTTAGCTATATTTTTTCAAGTTTCTGGAGTTTTCAATATTGTATGCTTTAACTCTCATTTATTGCTAATTGATTGTATTTAAGTGACTGTTCTCCTTGCCTTAGTAATTGAAGCACTCTGCTTTATTCTTACACAGTTCTGGCACAGGATTGTGACACTGGGCTCAATGCAGAGATTTCCTACTTCTCCCAGGATGCAGAGTTTACCATTACCCCTCAGGGACTCATCAGCCCAAAGCAACAGTTGGACTATGAGCGACCAAACCACATGTATGAATTTGTTGTTGCAGCTGTAGACAAAGGCAATCCCGCTCGAACTGGAACTGCATCAGTGAGAATCAGGATGACTAACATCAATGATGAAGCCCCTGTATTTTCACAGAGCATGTATGTGAATGTCTCTCCATGTAATGTTATTACTGTAAGGAAAAGAAAAAAGTTAAGTGAGTCGGAAAGGGGGAAAATACCTGTGGTCCAAAATATATCTGATGGATACTCTTAATTTTAATTATTTTGTTCAAACAAAAACAGTAGTGTTTTTGCATCTTGGAAACATACTATTGGTTTGTACTTACAAAAAAAAAATGCATTTGGGCTTTATAGAAGTTCAGAGCTTCAAAATAATCTGCATTCTGAACTGGAGTCAATTTAGGGGAAAAAAAACCACAGACTTGGTGTTACAAGGTACTGAAAGAACTGACTTTTTCCAGTTGAGTTTGCTCTGAAACAGCCTTCAGTTCCAAAACACTCATTCCTGGAAAAATATTCAGGTGGGGCACAGTCTTCTGATATTATACTTCTTTAAAGTGCTCTGAATCTCTCTGGAATGAAGCATCAATAACAAAATTTATGGCATTTCCTGAAAATTTGTTCAATTTTTTTAAAACAGTACTTAGAGAATTGCTTTCTACATAAAGCATGTCCGTGATGCTTCTTTTTCCCCTTTAAATAATTCAAGCAGTTCCCCCCCTTTTCTTAACTGATAATATCAGAAGCAGATGTTTCTCAAAAAGTGACCTTTGTTAATATAATCAAGTGCAGGTCATAAGTTATAGGGTTGAAAGAAAAGTTACTATGTTACTATGTTAACTCAATGCTTTCCCCATTTCTTTATATTCTTATCGCAGAATATGGACTGAATTTCACTTGCTGGAAACATATTTGCACATGCAGTCAAACATTTGGGCCTATACTTCAAAGTAAACCACACAGTTTGTTTGGTTTAAGTGAAGAAATATTTGCTGGTGCATTTGTAATAGGAGATGGAACAACTTCTATACTTCTTCAGTGTGCTCTAGCTTTCCTCTTTGAGTTAGAAGATTGTGGGTTTAAGTCCCTCCCTAGAACCCTATGTACAAAATCTCATCAGGTATTTTAGCATAGTTCTGGGGAAGTGCAGCATTGCCTGAGGGGCTGCCTTTCAGATGAGAATATTAAATGAATGCTGTGTTTACCCTCAAGTGAATGGAAAGGTTTCTGTAGTACTGTTTTATAGAAGAGCAGGCAAGTTCTCTGATGTCCCAGCCAATAATTGTCTTGAGCCAACATTGCTAAAAAATTTGTTTATCATCTTGTTGTTTGAGAGAACTTTCTGCATGCAAATTGGCCATCATGTCTCATTTATAGGGGAAGAGGGATAGTGGTAACATCACTGAAGTGATAATGCAGGCTCATATTCTCAGGATCTGAATTCAGGTGCTAACTTAGAAAAATAACACTCATGGGGTGGCACACTGACTCAGTGGTTAGTGCTCTGACTCAGTGCCAGGAACCCAGGTTCAATTCCAACCTCAGGGGACTGTGTGGAGTTTGCATACATTCTCCAAATGTCTGTGTGGGTTTCCTCTGGGTGCTTTGGTCTCCTCCCACAGTCCAAAGATACATAGGTTAGATGGATTGGCCATGCTAAATTGCCCATAGTGTCCATGGATGTGCACCAGGTGAATTAGCCGTGACAATTACTAGGATAAGGTAAGGGGGTGGGTCGCTCTTTAGAGGGTCAGTGTGGACTCACTGGGCCACATGGCCTGTTTCCACACCGTAGGAGTTCTATGACATTCCAGTAGTGGCTACACTTCCAAGGTGAAATGCTTTAGAATGTCTTGAAGTCATTAAAGCTATTCTTTTTCCCTTCACTCACTGAGTTTTTGGAATTTTTGGGCCTGTCATTTTTCTGCAGTTAATTTATTTCAAACGTTGTTCAGCATGAATGAACTTCTATTATTATTTACATACAGATACAAGACATTTCTTTCGGAGGATGCTGGACCTAACAGCCTGGTTGCTACAGTTCATGCAAAGGATCCTGATGGTGACAGTGTTATCTATACAATCTCAGGTGGCAACGAAGACAACAATTTTGATCTCGACAATCAGAAAGGTAAACTGTACAAATATATTTGGCCAGGTTTTCTCAAACTGCAACAACATCTTCGAGGTGTGTCACAGAGGCCTTCTAAAGAAAGTCCAACAGTGACCCATATAAGGAAAGTGGTCAAAGAAGTACCCTTGCCACTCATTGCCTTGTAGTTCAGTGGCCTTCCCAAATAGAGATAGCTTCCAAGCTCTCCAACCAGCATGTGAGAGACCCCCCAGTGCCTGAACAAGTTTCCACCCAATCTCAGGATTGATACATTGAAAAACTAAACATCAGTACACACTGACATCTTTTACTTGGTCGACTCCAGTTGATTTATAACCTCTTCAAAAATGTTAAGACTTGGGTCAGGATGGCCTGGGAAGGCAATGGCCTACTGGTATTACTGCTGCTCTGTTAATCCAGAGACTGAGGTAATGTTCTGGAGACCCAGGTTTGAATCCCAACACATCAGATGGTGGAATTTGAATTGAATAAAACATTTGGAACTAAGAATCTAATGATCACCATGAATCCATTGTTGATTGTCAGAAAAACCCATCTGGTTTGCAAATGTCCTTCAGCAAAGGAAACTGACATCCTTATCTGCTCTGGCCTACATGTGGCTCCAGACCCAAAGCAATGTGGTTGACTCTTAACTTCCCTCCAGGATGAGCAATAAATGTTGGCCTGTCCAGTGATGCCCTCATCCTGTGAATGATTTAAAAAAGATCAATTTAAAAATGAAGCTACAGGCTTCAAATTTACCATAGTTTTAAATTTGATGCTAAACAGTTATGTGTTCTGGAAGCTGGAAGAGATGTTGTGTATATGCTGGATGTATGCTGGCATTTTGCCAGTACTACTAATGAACCTGGGGAAGCAGTTCCCCTAAGAATGCCAGCCAAGCTAACCTGATTCCCCACACCCTCTATAGTTACCCCTGTCCCATGATCAGAATCTCCATTTCTGGGTCTAATCCACACCTCAAGAGCAAGCCAGTGTTCCATGATCTTACATGAATCTCTTAACACCCATGCTATCATAGCCCACAAATGTCTCTCATCCCTCCCTCTGCTGCATTCCCATCTCTAGCCTCTGATCTTCCCCTCCAACTCCCCTTATCAACCCACCAGACCCTTCCAATCTACTATCCCAAAGAATTCTGCTGTCACAAGTCATACCCTTTTGCTGAGCCAGTTTTCACCTCGTCTCTGCAACAAACATTCCCCTCCCCCCCCCCCCCCCCACCAACTGGGTGGCTTCTGATTCCTCCTTCCCTCCCCTGCCCCTGCAGTTACCAAACAAGTTCTTTCCCCACCTTCAGACCTTTCCATTCTGTACTCACCCCACCTCTTCTCATTGCACCCAACTCTGGTCTCTGACACACTTTGACCAGCCTCCAGTTTTGACCAACTCAGACCTCTGAACTCTCTGGAAATGAGGAACTGCTACTATTAAGTTCAGCAGGAGCTGAAACAGACCTGCTCTTTAGGGTTTCTCAAGTTGAAAACTGGCACTTCAATCCCTTACCATCTGTGTTACGTTAAATATTGTCCCTGTGGCTCAGGACAATATCACATGATTTTACCTCATAAGCATTCAGGGAAATGTCATTAATTGCAATAGTATTCTGTTCAATGACAGGTATTATCAAACTTCGTAGAAGTCCACTGCCAAAGCTTCAAGGACCTCAGTATGTGCTGAATATTACAGCAACAGATGACAATACCTCAGGAGGGTCCACACCCCTCAGCAGCATTGCTCAAGTCATTGTGGGGATCAATGATGTGAATAACAATAAGCCTGTGTTTTCAGAGGTATGTGCTCCCTCCAAAATCTAGAAACAATTTAAATTAACTGGTATAGGGACTGGGGGAGGGGAGGTGCAAAAAAAAATTGTTTCTCAGCAATAAATACAAATCTCACATGGTGTATTAATTCTGGGCCAAGTATTCTGCAGAATGGGAGTGATTTTGAATACATCTAATATTTCTGTATGTAAGTATAAAAGAGTCTTCTTTACAACAAGGCTTGGAAATCAGAGAGTGTGGTCACCCTGCTCTAATTAGCAGAGTCAGGTGCTTACAGAACAGCTTTTAGGGACCTGATCTACTGCCTGTTCTCTTCTCTTATGGAACATTACTCATCACAATTCAAAAATGAATAAGAATATTTCTGGGAAAAAAAACTCTTCTACATAACTTGATTATTTATCCTTATTTGGGAGGTGGTATACAGACTCAATTCTAGCCTCCAGTACCTGACAAGAATTGATCATGTGGGGGTAACCACCTTGTCTATGTCAAAAGAGCAGGCATGATCTAGGCAGCAAGTGTGCTAGGACCAACAGGCAAGGACCTCATTGGCATGGTTTAGTAAAATCAAAGAATATTTTTACTTAAGTTTAAGAATAATCATATTTAAAACTGCAAGAGGTAAGTTTTCATATTACCAACTGAGGTGGACAGACAGATCATAAATTAAATTCACAAAATCACTTGATAGCTACACTGTGATAAGAACAGCAATGTTCAATATTAAATACACATGAATAATTTTAGTCAAAAAATGTGATACTAAACAAGCCAAAAGGGACAATAATAGAAATTGCTAGAGAAACTCAGCTGATCTGACAGCAATTGTGGAAAGAAAGCATAATTAACATTTCGGGTCTAGTGACCCTTCCTCAGTTCTGAGTTTTTCCAGCAGTTTCTGTTTTTATTTCTGATTTCCAGCATCCATAGTTCTTTATTTTTTAAAGTCACCAAGGTAGCTATGGAAATGAGTACAAAAGCAAGAGTTTTAATAAGACATCAATAAGCCTTACAGAATGCTCATCTGTTATTTACCTGATTTTCAAAGCACATTCCCACCTATTACAGCCTAATCTAATTGAGATATCTGTTATGCTCATTACAATTTGCCATTATTTGTCACTTTGACAGATCTAGAGGAAGATGAATAAATCACTTGAAAGTAAATGAAACTTTTTTTTAAAATGAAGGATAGTTCAGTGGAATTAGTAAAGTACTACTTAACTTAAGAAAATCAAATTAAGCAAACTGGTTCCTTAAACTGACCCCATAATTTTACTCATAGCACAGCTTTAATTGCTTAATCTGTCATTTCATTTTTACTCAGTCACATGAGAATTATGAGGTTTTGTACGATAGCTTTGTTGAGTTTAGGAAATAACTGGATGGACAGTCAACTATATTTCTGATTTTATTTCAGTGTCTAAAATACAGTGAAGATGCCTGTGTCTTGGAAAACCAGCCTCCTGGAACATTTGTACTACAGGTCAGGGCCTATGATGCTGATCTTGGTGTAAATGGACAGGTGAAGTATGGACTCATGATTCGTGAAGGAGTTATTCCAGGTTTTCACATAAATCCAGACACTGGTGAGTATGCTGCTCAGTAACTTTTGCAATTAAAACGCAAAGGTTGCACTTATTGCTAATGCCACCTCTGGGTAGAGCAGTGACTGAGCATGTGCAGAAATGTGGTAACTGCCAGGAATAAAGATTATGTTACTCAAATGATCAGAGGACAGGGTGGGCTGTTTGGGATGGGAGGTGAATCTTTGGGGATTAATTTGCTGTGAGGCTCAAGGAGCCAAATATCAAACCATGTGTAGGGTTGTGCCTAATTCCTATCGAACGAAAAAGAGGAAAAGATTCCCAGCCAGATTCCAAAACTAAAGATTGCCAATATCTTTAATTTTCATTCCAGGAATTTTACTCATTTGCTGATGTGTTGTTAAAGTCTCATCCTTCCAATAACAGATGGATCATGTCCACAGAAATTAACTCTTTCCTTCACCCACCTTAAATGTGGGTCCTTCCTGGACTCTGCTTCATGTCATGTGCCACAGATCTACTTCTATCAATCTATGAATGTATCAGCCAACTTTGACAGCCATCTAGTCATTGGCAGCATACTCTGAAATAAAAGAGCTCATCTTATTTAAAAACAAATTATCCAATCCAAATGAGAATTTCTTGAAATCATGATTAATGTAACAGAAAATTGTAGTCAAATTTTTGCTCATTTGTTTAAACATTTGTGTATTATCAAAAATAATGCTGCTGAACTCTACCTGGGTAGGTCATTCATGAATTTTGAGAATTTCCTTTGTAAAATGTATATTCTGGCTGAATAAAATATCCCAGTGACTCATGGATTAAAGATTTTCCATTTGATTTGTTAGAACAGCATTGGAAAAATATTTCTGGTTATTCAATGGGGTAGTTCAGCAAATGCAGATGTTTTAATGGGATAAATCACTGCTTTTATAAAAAGAAAGAAGTCTTGTATTTGTCTTAGAGCGTGAGACTTTGTATGGACTATTTTATAGTCAGCAACTTATTTAAGTCACAGAATCATGTGAATAAAATATAAAACTAAAGAGCTACTGATACTGGAAATGAGAAACAAAAACACAAATTGCTGAAAAAACTCAGCAGGTCTCCCAGCATCTGGCGAGGAAGCAGGTTCAATATTTCGGGTCCAGTGACTCTTCTTCAGAACCCATAAAGAAAACATGCTGATCTTACAGAAGGATATAGTTTATCCTGCACATTTAGAAGTAGGATCTTTGCATCTGCACTTCTGATCACACTTAATTGATATCATTTAGATAGATTCCCTACAGAGTGGAAATACGGCCTTTGGCCCAACAACTCCACACCTACCCTCCGAAGAGCAACCCACCCAGACCCATTTCCCTAACTAATGCACCTAACACTACGGGCAATTTAGTATGGCCATTTCACCTAACCTGCGCATCTTTTGGATTGTGGGAGGAAACCGGAGCATCCGGAGGAAACCCACAGGGAAAATATTCAAACTCCAGACAGACAGTTGCCTGAGGTAGGAATTGAACCCGGGTCCCTGTGAGGCAGCAGTGCTAACACTGTGTCACCGTGCTGCTTTATTTTAGAGCAACTTAAAGATTGGCCAGGTAAGCTTAACTGTTATCCTAATGCCTGTTCAGTTCAAGTACAGGTACATCCACTGGTTAACCTTTGTAAGTATTGTCTGTTTTATACCAAAATGCCATCACAATGAAAACTAACCATTACTTCAACATGATCACACAGAACAACAGCACTGTCGAGGCCTGATACTCAAGCTGAATTTCTATGCGGGCTCAAAATGTTTAGAAGGGAACCAAGGGTCTTGGGAAAAGAAATAAAGGTGGAGTTGACAATTATCAGATCAGCCATGGTCTCAATGAATTGCAGAACAGACTCAGTGGGCTGAATGGCCTACCACTGTTCCTATATCTGTTCCAGTGTCTATGGTCTACACACACTATCTTTAAAAGAAAAGAGAGGCCATTGGTGGTCCAATAGAAAATGACAGTTAAAAAGTGCTGAAAGAACAGCTCCAATCTAAGAAACTGATTCTACAGCAAAATGCAACTTAAAACGACAAAAGAAAAATTAAAACACAAAAGGCACCTTACCTGTGTCCAGACACACGCATTGAAATAACTGCACAGAAGCCGGTATCCCTGTCACCAAGTCACCCTTGTGCACAGTACACTGGCTGTGACCAGCCAGTTCCGAGTCAGTTGCCTGAACTGAGGAGAGTCTAATCTCCTGGTTATATCTTCCTGATGCACTAAATCATAAACTGGTCCATTCTTTCAATTAATTATTTCTAAGTGCGTGCCACAAATGTCAATTCTAGCTTTTCATTTGACAAATGGTTTTCATCTTGCATTGTAAATTTCCTGGTTATATTTTTTTCTTTTTCCTGTTTATTTTTATTTTATTAAACAATACAGTATACAAAACAGTTAACATTAGCAGCTGTATACAAAGAAACAATTTTACAAGGGAGAGGAGCAGCAAAGCCAGGACCCAAACCCCACCGTTCAACCAGTTTTCAGGGAAATGAGGATAAACCTCAAATCCCAGTTTCAAACATTACAAAACAGTAACAATGACAAGAACATATAAGACAGTCCAATTACATAAAAGACAGTGCATTAAATACAGACCCCTCCCATCTTTCGGCCACTCTTACACAGCCTGCCCTATGCTCTTTCCGGCTCTCGGTCAGCCCATGCCCCTTCTTGCTCTTGGTCCGCTCCTATTCCCCTTCCTTCCGGCTCTTGGTCCACCCCATGCCCCTTCCAGTTCTTGGTCCACCCCATGCCCCTTCCAGTTCTCAGTCCGCACCATGCCTCTTCCAGCTCTCGGTCCGCCCCAACACTGCTTCCGGCCACCTCTACGACAGCTCGTGCTCCTTCCCCAACCCCCCAGGATGACAGCAATCAGGACAGCCTACCCACCTTCTGGCTTCCCTAACCGTCTTTCAAACCTTCCAGCCACCTCTAGGACAGCCCATCCCCTTCCCTGGAATGACAGTGTGCAGGGCAGCCCATAAGTCTTCCGGATCTCAGCCTGCCCCTACACACCTTTTGGCTCTCGGCCACTCAGACACACCTTACAGCCATTTCTAGGACAGCCTGTCCCAATTACCCCTTCTCAGGATGACAGCACTCAGAATGACCTATCCACCTTCCAGCTCTTGGGGAGACCGGCTTTCGGGCAGCCTACCCACCTTCGGGTTCACAGGACGGCCTACCCGCCCTCCAGCTCTCAGGGTAACAGCTTTCAGGACGACCTATGAGCCTCCGAGCTCACAGTGAGGCCTGCCAGACCCAGGGACACACAAGACAGTGCAGGTGATAAACTCAATAAGCAACAAGACAGAGTTGATTATCAACAAACAGAGTCCTTTCTGGTACACACAGTCCATTACCATAAACGGTTGTCTTCAAAATGTAGAGTCCATTCCCAGGAACAGAGTCCACTCCAGTATATAAAATGCATTGTCAGAAATGGAGTTCACTCCAAACTGAAGAGGCAGTTGCTAAAAAGAGTCCACAACTGAGGGCAAAGACCACTCCTGCAGGCAGCAAATGTACACCCCACAGCACACAGATGTTCAGTCTCCATAGAGTCCTGGCCCATTCATAGAGAACAAGGCCCACTCACTGGAACACAGCACCATTATAAAGGGATTTGGTCCACTCCCGAAGGCAGTGTCTACTCCCGAACTCCAGGATGCAGCAACTGCTCTCCTTCCAGCACACACATAGGTGTTCAGTCTTTACAGAGGCCTAGTCCCAGGGCTAGGCCTTCCTACAGGATCAGTTCATCTGGCAAGATGTATTTTCTCACAAGGGCTCAGTCCAAACATCTAGAACAAAGAAAACTAGAATGCAAGGGCTAAGCCCTGCCACAAAATCAACAATGTCCTTTTCTCAAAGTAAAGGAGAAAAGAGTAACACACAGGCTGTAACCAGCCAGTGACACAACAATTCCCTGAGAACTAAGTTACACGTGAAACACATTGACTTGTGGATCAGGCAGTTTAGAAATCAGTCTTCACTAAAACATGACCTCGTAATCAATGAGAACAACCTGGCTCCAATCTCTATAAGCACGTTCCATCATTTTCTTTTCCTGAAATGGCACAAAAATACTTGACATCATCACTGTTTCTTTTCTTGGTATGAATCAGCACATGCCTGAAACATATAAAGAGATAACAACAATAATAATGCAAAAAGAGAAGAAAGCCATAACAAAAAAAATACAGAAAAACTTAATACTGCATACAGATTCTGACACTGGCACTTTGGAGAGTATAGTACCGCAAAAGAAAGGTGGCAAACAGACATCCAAGCTTAGATTGGCACACCATTGTCATTCTGTTGGAATTTAAGTTATTAAAAGAACACATCAATCTTTACTTCCTGAATCAGTAGATAATTGACAAAAGAGCATCAGGTTGTCAAACTTGCGGTTGCTTTTGTGCACTGAAGGGTTAAAAAGAATAAAATCCTCTGGTGTTTCTGACAATGACTACAAAGATCCTGATTATATTATTTCAATTTCAGAAGATCAAAATGCAGGTTGAGTCAATTTTTTGAGACAAAGGTTTGACGTAGTGTCATACGCCAACAATCAGGTGAACCAATTGATCAATTTGGCATCAGTTGTTAACATATAAAAGTTTGGAATGTGATGTCAACAAAGATAATTTACCTGAAAGCTGCAACAACAACTACTAAATCTTTCAGAAAAGCACTTCTAGACAAATTCAAAGAATATACTACTTATATACTGATTGAAGAAGGATGGAAATTCAAAATAATTGTAGCGAGTCTGTAATACTTGCAAGTACTTGACTCTGAAACAAGTTTTCTAGCCATCATCTGATTCAGTAGAATATCCAGATCTTGCATGATGTGCTGCCTGTCTCACTCACCAAGACAGTGTCCAACAATTCATGATATATGAAAGCAACATACTATAAGAGTAAATTAGGCTAAAAGATATAGAATGCCTAATCTCTGAGAGAAACTCAAAGTATAAGATGCCTATACCAAAAGACAAAGATGGTTTACAAGGGTATTTCAGATTTTTTGATTTCAGATTTCTTATTCCCATATGTTCTGAATTTTGTAATCAAGTTATCTCCCATTCATGATGGTCTCTACATGATACATTTGGCAGGAAGATCACCATCATATATTTCAAAACCATCAAAAATGCACTATCATCCAGTAAGTGTGTACTTCAGTATTATTATGCTTCCAAGGTCGTCAATTGAAAATAGATGTATCAAAAAAGACCTCAGAGCACGTTTATTACAGAAAGATAAGCGTATTGCATTTGGTTCTAAGGTCCTTATGATAGCTAAGGCTAACTACTCTAACATCAAAAAGAGAGACTCGGCTGTTGTTTTCAGGATTCAATAGTTTCATATGGGAATTTTTGGCAAGCAAACCATTACAAATGATCCATTAAGAAACTTTCACAAGTTCACATCCTTACAACTATAACATATGATATCTGAAGATCCAAGAATACAATTTAGAAGCACAGTACAAATCAACTTCCCAAATGACTATTCAATGCCCTTGACCAACTTCAAATCCAGCTAGCAACAAATATATTCAAATATATTGTTGAATCGGACCTAGAGGATTGGCTTAACATAAATCTGATACATTCTGGTCACAGCCAATCAGAGCAGACTCAGCAAACATCCCATGAGATGGTGATCTTGTAACAGCTCAAAAAGATCTTCATCGACATGTGACCTGAATACACCTAATAATTACTTCAGAAAGTAAACTCATAATGATTATTCAGAAATGAAATAGGGCTCTCCAAAAAAGTAATCTTCAAGGGCGACTGAATTAAAATTCTGCAAGCTCTACATCAAGAAATATCTGTCCTAATATTTGGATACATCTATATACGTAGGTCACATTGGTGCAGGAAAAACCAAGAGCTTGGCATGTTAATCCATATATTGACCCAACATAAATAGGAACATTAATTACTAATCAAGTCATGTGAAGCATGTCAATAGTCAATATGTTTTTCTATCTCAAAAAACTGTGTCTGACAATGGTCAAAGCATGCTTCCAAGATATGCAGGAAATGGGTTGTTCTCACTATCCTCAGTTGAAAGGTCTCACAGAGTGCACTGTCCATCCTGTAAAATTCATGATCGTTGAATGTAAAGTGACTTGTCAAGATTTTCAGACAGCAGTGTTCAAGCTACCTGCTATGGCCCCAGTCAATGGCTCACCCGCATCAGCAGCTCTCATGTTTGATAGATTTACAGAGTTCTTCCACATTCTCACTACCCAAAGCAAATGTCCCTAATGTATTGAAGAAAATAGGGAGAAAATATTTCAGAAGCATGAGCGACAAGCAGTTATCCCAACTTCAACCAATGCAAAATATTAAGGTAAATAAAAATTTTAAAATGCAGATGCTGAAAGTTTGAAACAAACACAGAAAGTACTGGAGAAACTCAACAGGTCTGGTCGTGGGGAGAAAAGCAGAGTTAATGAGTAACTCTTCTTCAGAAAACATAGTCTGAGTTTTATGTTTAGGCATGTGCATAGAGCTCAAAGGTGTCTCAACTCAAAGACAATGTTTTTTTTTGATATTGTGTCCTTATTCCATGCAAGTCTTTGGTGAAAAACTATCAGAAGTGAATGTAATCCTTGTTGTGATAAAAGGTCTGTGACCTGTTAGTGAATGAGATACTGAGTGTTGTAGCTTCTTTTATGACATGTGTATGAACCCTGGCAGATGTAAGATAGGCAGTATTGATGTGATGTAGCTGTTGTAATGATGTAGCAGACATTGATTGCACATGGGGCATTTGATAAAGAAGTCTAACACACAACACCATGTGTAACACTCCTCTACAATGGTAGCACTGCAATGTTAACTTACACTCATAGAAGCATGAACTATTGAGTAGTCAGTGGTACACAGTCTAGCAGAGCACCACAGATCATTGATGTGTTTGCGACACTGAGCCATGCTCTCTGAATGGCTAAAAGGCACTGACCTCTGCAGCTATCTCTGTCCATTGATGTCCTTATCAATTGGGATGGCCTCTTGTGAAGTGAAGTGCTATCCATGTGCTTTTTAAAGAGAGTGCCAGGATGTTGGAGCCTGGTTGGTTCCAATGGACTTCAGAACTTGCTGTCCATAAAATTTTCCATTTTTACCAGTGCACGCTTTTGGAATGATCTGAGAAGAGTGCAATTGTGTAAGAAAACTTGTCCAGTCCTGAACAAAATTCCCTCCCACATTTATGCCCACTTCCATACTTAGTCTCAACAAGAGATTATTCTGCCCTTGTTCCGAGGAAACAGTCAACTTGGAAGAGTTAAAGCACTTTGATTTTTGAAGAGAAACGTCTGATTAAAAATACACAAGCTAACGTTTTCATCCATCACTTTTGAAAAGGTAATCTGACGGTAAGAGTCTGCCATCATTTTATGTTCTTACACTATTTGTTTTCAATCAGGAGTTCTGTTCATCTGAATACATTCTTTCTGACAAGAATATACAATATTCAGGAAATGTCATTCAGAAGAGTAATCAGTCCTTCGAGTTCAAATAACATGGACTCACAGGTTAAAGATTTAATTTGAAAGAGTAGAAGAAATTACAAAATGCTTTCTTGCTTGTTCATTTTTAAAATATTTGTTTTTAGGATCTATTACCACAACGCAGAGTTTTGATAGAGAGAATCAGCGAGAATATACTGTGTCAGTAACAGCGACGGACCAGGCTGAGGAGCCACTGATCGGCATTTGTCAGATGATCATACTCATAGCTGATGAAAATGATAATGACCCAAAATTTGAGAACAGTCGTTACCAATGTAAGCATCAAACACAGGAAATTACCCACAAATAAATGACTGCACTTTGTTTCTGATTTCTTCAATGTTAGAGTAATCTTGAACTCCTGTGCATTAAGTGTTATGCTACAATACCTTGGGCCATGTTTTTCTGGCAAGTGAACAACTTCTAATTCTTTTCTCCTGTGACTCAGACTGGCAAAGATAATTCAGGATCTGCAATAGAACTGCCTTTTCATCCTGTCTTATCTATTTAGGCAACACAGTTAAGTGCAGTCAATAATTTTAAACAACAGAAGACAGGAATGTAATTTCCAAATGTGCTGTCATTTCTTAATAGATGATGCTCTTTTCCTCCCCTCCTCCATGAAGATGCTGACTCATGCTGGACTTTGGGTCAACATGTATTTCTCTTCCTGCATCTTCCCTAACTAACAAGAGGCTTCCTGTGTGCCTATAGATCGTGAAAGTTTCCTCTCTGTGTCAATGTTACTGAGCTAAATTTTTGCATCTGAACTGCTGCTCCAGTCGAGATCAGTTTGGGATTAAATTGAGAAACCTTCCTGGTCAGTGTATTTTGATACTGGAAAGTGCACCAAGTGAATACAGGATTTTCTTTTCTCCTTCTGGTTTAGTATCTTGTTGTAGGACTTTGCTGTATCCTCTTCTGTTCTGATTACACAGGACAGAGGCCTTTATCTCAAATTTTTCTACGTTTCATGTTGGAATTACCTTGCCTCCACTTGGTACCACAGCACCATTGCAGAAATTCAGCATTTACATATGAGGGAATCTTACTAATAGTCTATATTTTGGAAATCTGTCAAGTATCTCAGTGAAGCAAAAACATATGCTCTTAATATTGCAATCCAGTAGTCTGTGATGAAATGAATGCAACATAATGATATAATTCCAAGTGAGAAGAGGTGAAGTGATCAAGTTTAAATGACATTTTTAAAGGTCAGTGAACAAATAAGTTAGATAAAGTCATTTTTCTTCTGCATACAGACTACTTGCGTGAAGACACACCAGTTGGCACTAGTTTCCTGCGTGCAGCAGCTCATGATGATGACCATGGAATCAATGCAGTCATCACTTACTCGATATCCAGGCAGCAGCCGGAGTACTTCCAGATCAGTCCCAGCACAGGATGGATTTATGTCAACCATCCCATTTCTCAGGTCAGACCGGTATTGTTTATCATGAAATCAGACAGGGCAGTTTCAAAGTTCTGCCAGTTCTAACAAACATAAATGCATAACTGTATAACACTGACCTCAGTCTAACCTTACAACATATAATTTTGGTTTCTCCTTGCTTTTGCTCCTTGGAAGGGATTCTATGAATTCTAAATATTTTGTCCTCAAACACAGGCCGTGCTACACCATTTTATATGTGCAAACTAGGGGTTCATAATGTTTAAAGTTCTTTCTGAGATACTATGGAAATGAATCTAAAATGAGAAGACCTAATATCTACCTGTGGTTCACTTGCAAATTTTAAAAGCACCCAGCTGTATTATGCACCATGCAGTCAGATCCTTCAAGCACCAGTCATTAATGGGAACGCTGCGTGCAGCTACTAGAAGTGTTAACTGGAACAGTTGTACCACACTGCCAAGATTGCTGAAACCCCATCAGCAATATATTCCTCCCATCACCCCGTCACCTTCTGGACTCTCTCCAGAGGCTCTATATTAGGTTGACCTGAGCCTACTAGTTTTGCACAGTGATGTTTCTGCCAAACTGAGATGGGAGACTTTGAACCCACTCCTAGAAAGGATCAAGGGGGCCCCAATAATTCCTGAAATTTCCTGTGTCTTGTAAAAGATGGAATTTTTGGATGGAAGAAATAGTTTGGGACAGGAACAAAACTGAGGCTGAAGTAGCCAAATTCCTATGATACTTCTTTAATGGTTAAGAGACATGAGTACAAATCTTACTATAGCTGGAGAATTTAATTAAATGTGGAATTTAAAAAATCAATAATAGTCACAGCAAAACTGCTGTAAAACTCATCTGGTTCATTAATCTCCTTTCGGGAGGGAAATCTGTGATGTTCAATTGATCTGACTGACTGGTTTCAGGGCCATTGTCTTGTTGACTCTAAGTTGTTACTTGATATTGCTCAGTAAATCAACTGTTTATAATCAAGGTGGCACTCTGCAGCATTCTCAAGGATAAGGCCTCCTAGTGGCACAGTGTCCCTAATCCTGGATCCGGAGGCCAAGGTTCAAGTCCGACCTACTCCAGAGGTGTGTAGTAACACCTCCGAACAGGTGGATTGGAAAAATATTTTTTCTCAAGGGTGTCCAGGGTTGACCCATGCCAGCAGTGTTCCTGCCTGGGTAATTTGATGGCCAGATAGTCAGTAGAGCAGTGCAGTTCATCATTAGACTATGTAAATTCCCACACACAGCAGATTCTGTGGGAAATTGAAGATTCCAAAGTCCAATTCCCCTAGGACTTAAACCCTCTGACATAATCCATTAAAGGTGGAAAACTCCACGTCCGTTTAGTTAATAGCTGCCCAAGAAAAATTAGATGATGAAAAACCTAGTCTAATTCCGGGGTAACTATTAAGATTATCCTCCAACTCACAGCACCACCACCCCCCTCCCCTCCCCACTACACCCTCCCAACCTTCTGCACACCAACCCTCTACCCCAGCCCGAGACTTCTGATTCCCCAAATACCCTAGCCCACCACTGTCCCCTACACACCCACTCACATTAAATACTCCATCACCTACCAGATATTCTAATCACCTGATATCCCAATTACTTGGCACCATACCCACGCAGCATAACCCTTTAACCAAATGCCACCCTAACCCCACTCTTACTGTATTCATTTCCTTGCACTGCAGCTGTCAAAATGTTTGGCTGTGTTACTGAACATTGCAATCTCAGAACACATCACACTCACTGCTGCAGAAGGGGGCATGGTTTGATTCCCCCAAAATCCTGCATACAGGGGAACTATATTGCTTTCACATACGCTCCATATTTCTGAAGGAACCAGGATCGGAATTTCCAGCTGGAATTCGGAGCTCAGTACGAACAGAAAACTTAGGATAGAGATGGCAATCTGACTGTGATTGCCACTTCTTGGAATATCCAGGTCACAGTATATGAATAAAAATCGCCAGGATCCATCAGAGCACTCATGGTGGTTATGAGCAGCTGCTGAAACAGCCTGACCTCCACAAGGATACATGTGTGCTCCACAGATGGAATCATATCTAGGTAGCAGAAATATCAATTTTTAAAAAAAATGAACCCTGATTGACCTCTGACCTCAGAGAACTAGTAGGACAATTGTTAAAGATGGTGATGGGGCAAAGATTTAAGCAAAAGCTTCTGCTGGCCCAATTCCCATTTCCCAAATGGAACCATGTCAGAGGTTTTGGCTACTCTGTGAGATGGATACCAAAGATGTAGCCAAAAAGACATATGCTCCTGCCTGATCAATGCTAAGAAGGTTCCCCTGACCATGGGAACCCCCACAACCTGAGTAATGCCTCAGCCTTCTGTACAAGCTGTATATCTGCAATATACTACAGTGTGCGTAGTCCATGCTTAGGCTTGGACTTCCATTTTAATTGATTAATGCAATTTTTATTGTCAAGTGCAATGTTTTCACAATGATGAATAAAATAGACTGCTTTCAGAACAAACTTATTTCATATGTTATTCAATTTATTTTTATTGTGTTTTCAATTTACAGGGCTTTGGTACTTCATTTTATATTTTGCATTTTGAGTTTTTGTTGCTAATGTTGTTCCCATTGATTACACAGCAATAGCGAAATAAAATGTAAATTTAATGGAATTGTGTCTCTGCCAAGGATTTTACAGCAACCCTGTCAGTCAGAAGATGCCTCAGGCCTACCCATAATAGCTAGCATTTATTGGCATGTTTGAGGACCTGATTATATTTCCCATGCTAAATGTAAAACAGAAATCTCCGATTTGATCAAATCATTATCAGTTCTTGACGTATCTTTGTGTTCTAGATTGCTCATATCAGTCGTCAAATAATAGCAACTGACGGAGGCAATCGAAGTAGCAGCGTAGAACTAACTGTTACTATCACTAATATACATAATCAGCCACCCCAGTGGGAGCAGGAAGAATATCAAGTAACTATCCCTGAGAACACTACTCGTGACTTGAGGATTGTGGTATGTAATGCATGTTAAATGATATGACTTGGTGAAATTTACAATGATTGGTTTATGAGGTTCCAAGCAAAATGTTTAGTAAAGAAGACTCAGTGTTGAAATGCAATACATTTTAAATGTTAAATGCAAGTTACATTCAAGTGCAATCATGTTCACCAAGTCCTCGACTTCTGCCCTGCATGAGATCAATACAGACTTGGAATCTAATCCAAACCATCTCCAATCCCCTGTTGCCATGTATGTCTCACTCAGCTATTGATTTTTGTGATGTGGAAATAAAATTATCAATACAATTTTTGTCTAGTCCGAGCTAAATCATCAACATTAAATAACACAGGAAAGTTTAGCAAATATCTTTAGTTGGATGATCAGAAAAAATTCTTCTGTTAAATATTGGATTGACCGAAAGTGTTCTTGTTAATCCCCACAAAGTCCATTTTGATACTTTCCTAAGCAAATTCTTGAGACTAGAACCAGACTATATGCAGCCTTGGCATCCAATTTAACTCTGAGTTCAGCTTTTTACCCCATATCCTCTCCATTACCAAGTAGCTCCGTGTAACTCTGTAATCTACCACAGCTCTACTACCATATAAGATTCAGTTCAAGCGTTTTGAGCTGGCTTGATTTTCTTCACTCCTTCCCTACCTTCTGCTACCTATCCAAGCACCTAGGATTGGTTTACTATATTAGAAGTGCTATATAAATGCAAATTATTGTTGTTTGCATAGAATTCCATGTATACAATTTGCTGTAAGCTCACCGCATTCCTTCAATTGTGTCTTTTTGCACATCCATGATTTTCTTCATCCTTCTATTTGCTACGGGATCTCAGTTGTCTTGTCAAAAGAGTACCAGCCATTCCATTTTCAACATCATGGATAATCTCTCCGTCCTGCAGATTGCTCATGTTGATACTTGTCTTTCCCTCCTCCTCTCCCAAGACTTCCCAGGCCATAAATAAAACACCCTCCCAGACCTGATTTTCCTTCCTCTGCTAATACTATTTTGTCTTTGATCAATCTGTGTTATGAAAGGTTGACATGCAATGACAGCCTTTTCAAAAGACATATCAAACTCATGCTAGATTGCATTAACACATCCTGTAATGGTGAGCTGAAAAATAACATCAAGAGGAATAACATTCCACTCAGTTGGAGAATCTAGGAACAGAGAATGTAAGAATAACTAAGCAAACAGTTACGAGAGTATCTGATTTGGGACATTGCGAGTAGGAAATTATTCTGTCTTATTAAAAGAATCAGAGAATTGTTATAGCACAGAAGCAGGCTCTATGGACTTTGGAATCGGGTGAGAATGGGTCAAATGAATTTCCTCTTATCCCACTCATTTTTTGATTGTTTACAGGATTTTTGTGAGAACAACAGACTTGCCAATTCACTGAGTGTTTAACTGTTCCCTCACTGTAATTAAAAGCTAATCAGATAGATTTTCTTGAGTTTTACCGGAGACACAGGATAGCTTTACCATACTTAACAAACAAAAAGACCCCCAAAAAACTGCGGATGCTGGAAACCAAAAACAAAACATCTGAGAAGAGAAAACAAAGTTAATATTTTGAGTCCAGTTCAGAAACAGAATCCACAGGTGCTGCCAGACCTGCTGAGTTTTTCCAGCAATTTCTATTTTTGTTTACTATATTTAACTTGGTTCAAGGAAAAGGTAACAAAATACACTGATTTTCCTGCCTATCTACTCACGCATGTGCCCACACACATGCACACACCTGGAGTTTGTCCACATGTAAAAATAGATCACAGAGTGGAGAATGTTAGATGAATTGGATTAAAGTCCTGAGAAATACGAGGGGTATCCAGTCTGTGGAGGTTCATGTCTCAGTTGGCATCATGCTGGATCCAGTGGTCTTGCAACTTTCTCTCTGTGGTCCTGATACTTCCAATTTAAAGATAAAAAGCTGATTTTGACTATTCTTCTGAAGAGAGTAGTGTCTGGTTACTTTCCTTCAAGACATCTCTACTGCCACAGAGGCATGACTAGGTCACATGATCAGCAAATAAGGCCTGAAACTTGCAAGGTGGATTAGAGGAAGAGAGGGGGACTCAAATTGAGTCTTCTCTCACCACCATCTCAGCTGATTGACCTCATATTGCAGAGAAATCAGAAGTTCACAGTCACAGAGGATTGGCTTGATGCACGACCAGTAATTCAAATATCAGCATTCACAATCGGCTCTTGTCTACTCTCAGCTCGGATTTCATTGTTCAACTGATTAGGTTTAAGATAGTCCCATTGTCACTCGATGACTTGATGTCTTGGAACACCTTTCCCATGGTAAGGATCACTTAATCCAAATGATTGGATTTGCCACCAGTTAAATACCTCAGGTGATTGCCTTGATGCCCTACTAATGGGGACAAGATATTGTTGTGGGAGTGGGACAACACTACTATTATAGGACAAGCCAAACAGAGAACAGCCAGGGAATTCCTAGAGGCATAGCACTCATCCACAGATTCAATCAATAAGCACATCGACCTGGACTCAATATACTGACCACTGCAACGGACAGCTGGAACTGACAACCGGAAGCGGCAGATTCAAACCACTACAAATGCCAGAGGAAAGATCACAGAAGCGCTTCACAGGAGGCTCCCAAGCACTGAGGATGTCACCTAGACAGGGGATGAAACGTCTACAACACAAATTCTCAGCTCAGCGAACAGAACCACAACAACGAGCACCCGAGCTACAAATCTTCTCACAAACTTTGGGGACAAGATATGTAGTTCACTCATATTTCCCTGTCCATTGTCCTTGATGGTTTCAGCAGACATGGTGCCTCAATCTCAATGGCATGGAATGAGGAAGATAAAGTAATACAAATTGTAGAGGCATCTTTGGATTTCCATTCCTGCATCAGATGTGTAGAGCTGGAAGAATTTTCCATTTTCAGCCTGGGGTGAACTGAGAGTGACTGTCCTTGACATCATGATAGCTTTTCACTGAGTAAATCATTAAAGAGGTCTAATAAAACAGCAGCCAAGGGCAATCAGAGGGAAAGCTATCTGCTGTTTGGAGTCATGCCTGGTACAAAGGAAGATGGTTATGGTTTTTGGAAATTAAGTCATCTAAGTAAATGAACTTAACTGCAGAAGTTCTCAGGATAGTGTCCTAGGCTCACCCAGGGTCTTTATCAATGCATTGGGGATGTTTACTGATGATTGCACAATATTCACTACCATTTGCAACTCCCCAGAAACTGAAATAGTCTGTATCCGTATGCATTAAAAGCTGGACAACATTCAGATGTGGACTGATAAGTGATGTGTAACATTCATGTCACAAAAGGGCCAGGCAATGACCATATATAAGAGAGAATGTAACCATCTCCACTTGAAGTTCAGTAGCATTACTGTCATTGAACTGGCCACTATCAACATCCTGGGGGCTACTAGAAACTGAACTGGACTAGTCACATACATACTTTGTCTACAAGAGCAGGTCAAAAGCTACGAGTTCTGCGACAAGTAATTCCCTCCTGTCTTTCCATGGCCTGTTGTCCATATACAAAGCACCTCAACGAGCTTTGTGTAAGTTAACTTTCCAGTAGGAGGTTCTTGATAACAATCAGGAGTGGAGATCTTATGTGAATAGTGCTCAAACAGAGCTATTTAAATAATACAATGAACATTTTATTGAGTTTTGAAATGAAATATCTGAAGAATAGTAATTTCATGAAGTCAGATAATGCAACACAGTAGGGAAATAAGACAATAAAAAATTTTAGCATACAAAATCTAACAGCACCCTGCAGCTATAAAAAGCAGATGAGTATTTCAATCATCAAACTGCTTGAGCATAAAAGTTATCAGATCCCTGAAGAAAGACAACAGGAATAGAAGAATGAAAAATATCTGCAGGTTTATGCTGGACCTATGTGCTAGAACATGACCAAGTGAGAATTTTAATTGAAACATCATTTACATTAATGTATTTTCCATTTTTTTCATTTCTACTTTTCACTGGAGCTAATTTTTCATTGTGTAATGGTGTGAAATATTTGTAATTGAACTGAAGGACTATCTTACATCCTGATTTTAGCATTGAAAGAAACTTATTACCATTTTACACAATCACAGAAAATCAAATTAACCCTTTAAGACTGTTCCAACGTTAACAGCTGTTTGCCCAAATATTATTGTGAAATTTAGTTGTTTATATTAATGTGAACTGCTGAGATTCTAGGTATTTACTTTGGCTAAAATTCACAAAGCTGGGTAATTGAGGCTAGAACTGGAGTTAATCTTAGAAACTTTTATAAGCATTTAATTACAAAAGGTAGATGTTATAAACATACACTTTCTGACACAAAGACCATAATTTCACTCCCTTCCTATTCATAGGTGCAAGATTATTCTCATTTATTCCCCATACATTTAAATATGATTAACAACATCAAAAGATGTGAATTTCTGTCATTGATTTGAAATATTTTGTTTAGTTTTGAAGAATGTGCTTTTAGAATTCACCTTATACAAATCGTATTTCTGAAATAAAAACAGAAAAAAGCTGAAATATTCAGAGGGACTGGCAGCTCTATATGGTGAGAAAAGCAGAGTTAACATTTGAAAAACTAATGCTGTTTCTTTTCACAAAAATGCTGCTGAGTCTTTCCTGCGCTTTCTATTTTTTATCAGATTTCCAACATTTACACTATTTTGTTTTACATCAAGGGCTATTGACATTCTGTGTACTTTCAAACTTTAAAATAGCTTTGAAATCATGCCTCATATAAATATTGGCATTGATTTTCCAGTCAGTGGTAAAAGAATGATGCCAGCTAATCCTAATACTTACACTTGCTTACAGACGGTCAGTGGACCTTTGGGCTAGTCTTGTGGTAATTAGAAACCTATTTCTACAAAGGTGATCTAAGGCTTGTGTCAACAGGGTAAGCACCATATGTCTTTGGATCAAATAATTCTTCATAAACAGCACTTAATAAACAGAAATATCAACTTTGGGCCACTCCATGTACACCTCAGTTTGACTTTTTTTAATCAAAGGAGTTTGATTCCAGCCATGGGCAACTCCCTGTGTGGGTTTCATTTGATTGCTCCTGTTTCCTCCCACAGTCCAAAGATGTGCAGATTAAGTGGATTTGCCTTCCTACATCGCCTATAGTGTCATGCATAGTGTATCAGTTAGGTGGATTAGACATGGGATATGCAGGGTTACCCTCATCGTAAGGTCAGTGTGGTCTCAATAGGCCGAATTGCCTGATTCCATACTGTAGGGATTCTATGATCATAACATTGACATCAAAACCAGCACATCCTTTCTAATATAACACTCTATGACTTAAGATGGGCAAACATGTTGAATAATGGATCCTTATGTGTTCCTAACAGCTGTGCAATAATATGTCCCTCACTGTTTGCTCTTCCCATTATTAACATTGAAAGTTTGATCTGTTTCTTTCCAGTATGTTCATTGGAAGTTTATGAATTGTTGGCTCCACACAATTCTCTCCATCTCCAACTCCTCCCCCTCACTAACCCCCCCCCCCCCTCCCATTCTCCACCCAACTATTCTTTGAAACATTCCAGTAAGATCCAGAGGTATTGAAAGACTGGCCCAACATCCGGGTGCTCAATTTGCAATGCAAGCCCACTCCTGTCCACACTGCTGTGTGCAGTTGAAAATCAAGCTCCGTGTTAGCATTAGTGTTAGTGGAAAGCTTCTGGAGGAAGTACTGACACAATGAAATATCTTGTGGGGCACAGCAATGTGGATAACATCATCAAATTTCCACACTTACCCACAGAAGCAGATAATCCAGTCATTTTTAAGTTACTTCGATTCAAATGTTCCAGTTACAAATGTGACTTCCAGAGGTGAACATTACATGTAGAAAATCCTGACCACCGCTCCCTTGCCACACACATCGCTGCCACAGTATCCCACCTGTATGTGTACAATCCAACACAATGATATTGGATTGTTAACCAGCCTCAAATAATAGACCAAGATCAGCAGCCTACCATTTAAAAAAAAACGTAATTAACACGCTATTAATTGTTACCAAGGCGATAGACATAAATTTTATGTTGCCCACGCATTTTTTGGAAGGAGTGACACCAGTATCAATATCTGATACAAAATAGATGTAAAGTTCAAAGTGGGACTGTGGCTGTGTTGATCTGAAGCTGGGAGAGTTTCATGGTATTTTAACTTTGATTTTTCATAGTTTCCAATCTCCAGCAGTACATTTGCTCAGGGAATGGGGCATAGAAAAATTGCTTTGATCAAGTTTGACTCTTAGATTGCAGTCCCTGTGAAACTTGTTCATTCTGTGAGAGCTTCCTTCTCCAGTGATTAAGTGAAGGAGAAAAAGGAAGGTCGCTGGCTAGGGACAGGTATACCCTATGGTTCAGAAAATTGAATAACCTACTGCTGAACAAGGGGCTGAGCAAAATAGACAGCAACATCAGGCTGGCATAGCAAGGCAAAGGCATCTTGCCAGCTGTGTCCACAGGGGGAGAATGACATGCATCCAGATGTCTGATCAGCATTGCCTCAGAAGATTGCTTCTCTCAAGGAAGATATTCACATCTTTGTGTTACATGCCATCTGAGGAGGATTGCCTTCAGTTGTGCGAGGGCCACCCACTAACTGTGTCCTTTATTGTATCTCTGGCCTTGGATGATTTCACCTCTGTATCATTCTAGATGTCGTAAAATCATAAGAGCATAAAATATAGGAGCAGAATTAGACCATTTGGCTTGTTGTGTCTGCTTCATCATTTGTGGCTGGTATGTTTCTCAATGCCATTCTCTTGTCTTTTGTCTGCAACCTTTAATCCCCTTAAGAATCTATCTATCATTGTCTTAAATACAGCCAATGACTTGGCCTTTACAGCCTTTTGCAGCAATGAATTCCACAGGTTCACCACCCTCTGGCTGAAGAAATTCTTCCTCATTTCAATTTGAACTATAGAATCTTTACAGTGTGGAAGCAGGCCATTCGGCCCATCGAGTCCACACTGACTCTCTGAAGAGCATCCCACCCAGACCCATGGCCTACCCTATCCCTGTAACCCTGCATTTCTGATTGCTAGTCCACCTAACATGCTCAATGGGCAATTTAATGTGGTCAGTTTACCTAGCCTTCACGTCTAGGGACTGTGGGAGGAAACTGGAGCACCCAGAGGAAACCTACACAGACACAGGGAGAATGTGCAAACTCCACACAGACAGTTGCCCAAGGCTGGAATGGAACCAGGGTTCCTGTTGCTGTGAGGTAGCAATGCTAACCACTGAGCCCACAGCTGGCAGCCCATTACAGATGCTATTTTCAGCCATGTCCATGGATACATCTGAATTGTCCATTACCTATGTTCACACAGAACCTGCACATTGATGGAGTATATCTCCATCACCAGTAACAATCCAAGTGAAGCAGGAAGGGCCAGAGGCTTTTTTTTGCCATGGCTGGTTTTCCAAATATGCAGGAGGTTATGGATTGCACAGACGGGACAATGTAAACTCCATCTGGATAGCCAGGATCTTTTATTGTTCAGAAATCCATCAATGTGGAGGTTCTGTATGACCATAGGTAATGGACAATCCAGACGTATCCAGGGAGCAGTCTTGAGGCATACATACTTGAGCACTCCCACTTGGCAGAGATGTTCAGTGGCCTGGAGCCGTTAGGGTGCTGGCATCTGAATGACAAAGGGTACCTTCTCAACAAATGGTTAATGACCCCAGAGAGAAATTCATGCACAGAACTGCAAAGATCCAAACATCTCGAACATATGTTGAGTATAACAATGGTCTGCTGAATGATGGTCCTGGTGGAAGTATGGCCATTATCCTACTTTCTCTCATGTTTGAGATGTTTGGATCTTTGCAGTTTTACGAGAATCTCACTCGTGGTCATAGACTGCCATGCCTTGGACAACCTGATTCTCCAAAGAAGGGAAGCCCTGGAACAGGAGGATCTGATGGCAAAAGCCACGTCATCTCAGGATGAGTCTGATGATGAGGGAGAGCCGTGCTATCTAGCTGCACAAAGTGGAAGGCAGGAGGCTTTTGATAACGATAAGATGAGAGATTCTCTAACACTATGAAGATTCCACTAGCTTTGTGTCAACTGTTCAGCTATAAGATCCTTTTCCTTATATCTCCTACACATTAACAACAAGGCTGCCTGTGCATGTGCCAAAGCCAAGGTACTAAATGAGGCTGATCAGAGGGACCACTGAATCCAAACTTCCTTCACAACATGCATTCAATCTAAATCAAAGCCATCTGGACACAAAAATGAAACACTAATGTTGCCAGAACATCAAGCAAAAAGAACAGTTATGCAATAATAAATTAAATCAACAGTTTTCAAGACTCCCAATCGTGACCAATTACCTTTGTGAGTCTGTATGTAACTAATGTGCTGTTTTATTAACAGATATTACAGAACAATATTCTCCCACTTCCCCAGAGATAGGCTGCTGATCTACATGCTGCTTTGCCTGGAATGACTTTGTCAGCTGTCTTCTGGCTGTCTGGTTGTCTAAGGCTCAGGGAACCCTGATATGGTGGCAGCAAGAATCTCACTTTTTAAATGTACGCATGGATGTGGGTATCACTGGCTGGGCCATTATTTATTTCTACCATAGTTTCCTTTGAGAGGTTGGTGGTGAGCTACCTTCTTGGAACACTGCAGTTCATGTGTTATACATTGACCCACAATGTCATTACAGAGAGAATTCCACAATTTTGACTAAGTGACAGTAAAGGAACAGTGATATATTTCTGAGTCAGGATGTTGAATGGTTTGGCTGGGAACTTGCAGGTGGTGGTGCTGTGACACTCTGTGACATTAATGCAAAAGGCAGTGGGATGGTGAAGAAGCTGCCTACTATCAGAAAAACTCTGAGAGGTGTCCCCAGATGTTGAGGGCATATTGAGGTCCAGTTGGTTTTCCTGCTTTTTAGACAGGAACCAGACTTGGCTGAGACTCCTGGCACTTCATCCCCTCTTGCCTTAGCTTTGAGCACGAGAGCTGATGATGTTCTTGCGTCAGTGTGTGGCTGATTCATATATACCTTCTGAAGTCTGTGCTGGTACCAAGTGATGCTTGAGGATGTGGTGCTGTCTTCTTTGAGGCTTCACCTTCCTCCTTCGGAGTTGATTGCCCCCTTGGCACAAGTGGTTGCAGCTGCCAATGTTTCACCTGTGTGATAAGTGAATAACATGGCAATGGCAATGCAAATGAAAGTGTATACCCACCATCCTGTCAGTAAACTGCTGGTTTTGATCCTCCATGACAGTCACCAGTCTGTCAATGGAGGACATCATATATTCTGAAGAGCAGGTGATCACATTCATGACCTAGACAGACTCATCAATTGCCCATGTCAATGTGGAACGACTACCATATTTTTGTGTACCTTACACATTTCATCCATCATACACCGCCTAACTGACGACTCTGTTGGTTCAGCGTCAGACTTGGATTCAGCACCTCGGTCAGCTCCAGCACTGCTCTGACCACCTGGCACCTTTGCTTATTCAGTCTCTGATAGCTGGTCTCGTGAATGTCATGTGCTCGCCCCAGTGTGTGGATCTCCTTTAGCCGGCTCATATATGCCCACCGAAATGTGTGAGTCTGTGCTGGTACTAAGTGTTGCATGATGATGTGGTTCTGCCTACTTTGAGGCTTCATCTTCCTCCTTAGGAGTTAATTGTCCCCTTGGCATGAGTGGGTGCAGCTGCCAATGTTTCACCTGCAGGAGAAGCTAATGATAAAATGAAGAGTATCATCTTAATTTGATGTATGTTTAGAAAAACCTGCTTCCTTAAAAAACACAAGATGGGATTAATGGAAGATGGTAACCATGGTGTGAACCTCAGCCCCTTCAACATTCTTCCTTGAATTCTGCAGTCTTCAAAACCAAAGCCCATTATATCCCCAGAAAATTCTCCTGCTTCTGAGATCTAACCCCTGCATTTTATTTGCAGGAAGAACTATGTGCCCTTGGACTACTGCCACCCTAGGGCTGACATCTAAGCTTACCTTGATCAATGGGACAACTCCAATGGTTCTCTGCCAGTACTATGACTTTCTCTTCTAGAGAAAGAATAGGCCAGCCTGCTTATTATTTGAAATGTACACAGGAAATTCTGGAGAAGTGTAGCAGTCATGGCAGCATTTGTGAAGAGAGAAAGAGTTAATGTTTAACTCTTCATCAGATCTGCACACATTCAGGTTGGAGTCTGGACAGTGAAGAAGATTATCTTAGAGTACAATGGTACCTTGATCAAATGGGCAAATGTGCCAAGGAGTGCAGATCAAATTTTAACTTAGATAAATATGAGGTGTTGCATTTTGGTAAGACAAACATGGTAGGGCTCATATAGTTAATGGTAGGGCCCTGGAGAATATTGCTAAACAAAGAGACCTCGGGGTGCACTTGCATAGTTCCTTGAAAGTGGAATCGCAGGTAGACAGGGTGGTGAAGGTGGTGTTTGGCATGTTTGTATTCATTAGTATAGGAGTTGGGACATCATATTGCGGCTATACAGGACATTGGTGAGGCCCCTTTTGAATTACTGCATATAATTCTGGTCACCCTTCTATAGGAAGGATGCTTTTAAACTTGAGAGGGTGTAGAAAAGATTTACAAGGATGTTGCTGGGACTGGTGAGTTTGAGTTATAGGGAGAGGCTGAATAGGTTGGGGCTTTTTTCTCTGGAGCACCGGAAGCTGAAGGGTGACGTTATAGGAATTTTAAAAATCATGATAGGCATGGTTAGGGCAGATAAGTCCTTTTCCAAAAATGAATGTTTAAGGTGAAATGGAAAGATTTAAAAAATATCTAGAGCATAGGGTTTGAGAAGAGAAATATTTAAAAAGGGGCTACATTTTTACACAGAGAGTGGTTACAACATTTAAAAGACAAATATCTGAATAAGGAGGGTTTGGAGGGAAATGGGACCAAACACAAGAAGTTGCGACTAGTTTAGTTTGGGATTATAGTTGGCATGGACTGTTTGGATCAAAGGGTCTGTTTCCATGCAGTATGACTGTATGACTCTATATGACTCTAATATTCCAGTATATTTGGACTGCAAAAGTCTTATGTGTAATTTAAGAGGATTTGGAGATTTCTTTTCTGAGGCACAGAACACTGAAGCATTAAACATCTGCATATTTGAATAGTGTAGTGGCAACAATGTCCTCCACTTCCTGCTCACTATTTGCAGGCAATCAGATGTTGAAATACTTTGCAAGAATTTGGAAGGTATAAAGCTATTTCTTTTCATAATTACACCCCTGGAGGATTCACCTGTAAGAAGTGTATTTCACTAAATAGTGATATGAACTCAATTTTAAAATTACAATTATGTATTGTATTAATGATCTACTAATTATGTGATTGGAGCACAAGCTCATCAATCTGCATAGAAATTAGTTTCTAAACATCCAAAATATTCCTTGTTAAAACTAATGAGGTACTTAGGGTTCTTCATGAATCTAATTAGATAGCATTATAAATGAATCATTCATGGCATATGTAAAGGTCAAAGTGCAGTGTGAAACTCCCAAAAGTGAGGGAACATGAGGAAACAATGAACAGCTTGAGAGATTATTTATTAACTTCAGGCAAAATTAGACTCTAGTTGTTAATATGCTGATAGCCTTTCCATATTTTTTATGTACTGCAATGATTGTAATTTTTTACTGTGAACATAATTTAAAAAGTCTCAGCTGCGTCCATGGATGTTATCAAAGGGCTGTGAGCCTAATTTTTAAAAAATATATAAAACATCTACAGTAGAACCTCGATTATCCAAACATCATTTGTGGGCGGCATGGTGGCACAGTGGTTAGCACTGCTGCCTCGCAGCGCCAGAGACCTGGGTTCAATTCCCGCCTCAGGCGACTCTCTGTGTGGAGTTTGCACATTCTCCCTGTGTCTGCGTGGGTTTCCTCCGGGTGCTCCGGTTTCCTCCCACAATCCAAAAATGTGCAGGTCAGGTGAATTGGCCACACTAAATTGCCCGTAGTGTTAGGTGAAGGGGTAATTGTAGGAGAATGGGTCTGGGTGGGTTACACTTCGGCGGGTCGGTGTGGACTTGTTGGGCCGAAGGGCCTGTTTCCACACTGTAGGGAATCTAATCTAATCTAATCTAATTTCTGTTGAATCTAATCGATTATCTGAATTTTGGATTATCCAAACAAAATCTCAAGGTCCCGTAGGCAACTCAGCATTCAGTTATCAGTTAAACGGCATTCACAGCTTATTAAAGGTCAAAGTTCAGTGTGAAACTCCCAAAAGCGTGCATTGCCTGATAACCAAGAAATGTTCGATAACCAGCACTCAAATTACCGCTTGTTTCCAGTTAACTGAACTGAATATTCCCTGCCCATCTCGTTTGGATAATAGATCAGTTTACAATAGATCAGTTTTCGATTAAATGACACTATGGCATGCATTGCCGGATAACCAAGAAATATTCAGATAACCAGCACTCATTAATTACCACTTGTTTCCAGTTAACTGAACAGAATACACCCTGCCCGTCTCATTTGGATAATCGAGGTGCTACTGTAAATTGCAAGAAGATTATTGTGCTTTTTGAGGGTCAATAATCTCAGCCCCAGTGTATTGCCACAGAGGGTTCTAGGCCCAACCATCTTTAGCTGCTTCAAGAAGGACCTTCCCTTTAATATCTGGTCGGGAAATAAGCATGTTTTCTGATGATTGCATAATGTTCAGTAGTATTTAAAACTCTTCAGTTAATATGCTCTCATGCAGCAGGCAACGTTCCCTCTAAGCTGCGTGACATTACTGCCCCTCCAAGATTCCATGCACACCAATTGCGGACACACTGACTTCTGGATTCAGAGGTCGATGACAGGCATGGATCTTGGAGGTCCACACCCCAAAAAATTAGAAGGAATATTGGCAGCAAGAACAAAACAACATCCAGGCTTGGGTTAATTGGTAGCAAGTAACATTCAAGCAATGACTACCTCCAATCTAACCATCTCTCATTGACAGCATTACCATCACTGAATCTTCCCAACCAACACTCTTTTCATGACAATTGACTAAAACCCTAACTGGACTAGCCATTTTAAATTTCCTGAAGAAGGGCTAATGCCCGAAATGTCGATTCTCCTGTTCCCTAGATGCTGCCTGACCTGCTGCGCTTTTCCAGCAACACATTTCCATCTCTGATCTCCAGCATCTGCAGACCTCACTTTCTCCTCCTCGCCATTTTAAATACTGTGGTTACATGTCAGATACTGGGAATTCTACTGTAAGTAACTCATCTCCTAACTCATCAAGGTTTGTCCATCATCCTGTAGGCACAAGTCAGGAGTGTGATGGAATAGTCTCCACTTGCCTGCATGAGTGCAGCTCCAACAACATTCAAGAACCTTGACACTATCTGGGACAAAGCAACCTGCTTGATCGCATCCCATGCACCATTGAACACTCTCCCCCATATACCATGTAGATAATACATGGCAACAACTCATGATGCCATTTTTGACAACATTGTCCAAACGCACAATGTCGACTATCCAGAACAACAGCAAATACATTGGAACATCACTACCTACAAGTTCCCTGCAAGCCACTCATTATTCTGACTTGGAACCGGGGTATCACTTTACTGTCACTGTCTTGAAAATCTTGGAAATCCATCTCTTACCGTACTTTGGGTGCCCCTGCATCACGTGGACTGAAGCTATTCAAGATGGTAGCTCACCATCACCTTCTCAAGAACAATTAGGTATGGGCAACAAATGCTAGCCCATCTAATGTTACCACATACCATGAACCAACAAAGAGGTTCCTCCTCAATTACCCTACTCAGACATAATTTTGGTAAAGGAAGAAATTATGGTTAAAAAGGCTCTTAATCATATATTTAATCAGCTCAATTACTTTCCATGTAACCCACTTTGGGAATAGCAGAAAGTTGATAGGATGATGTTAGAATTCCTGTCTGAAATGTTTTCCAGGATAATCCCAGCTCATCAATATACTTAACTGGGAAAGTCCTGTCCTAGGTGCAAGTTATAAACCAAGCAGAGTTCCAACTCTTATCAGGAGAAGTGATATCAGAAGATGCATGACTGCTCACTGTACATGTGCATTTCTAACAGTTGTTTATAAAGTATAATGGAAAAATACTAAAAGCAAGCTATCTCTCTTCCACTGAATGGGAAACATGCATTTGTCTCATATAAGGATGATGACAAGGATTACAGCATACAAGACCACCAGTCCCACCTCACTTCCCCAACATTATTAGGTGTAGGAATATTGTAGTTTCACATACAATATTTCACCTTATTCAGAGTGAAGTATGTAATTGTTTTCTGACTGTCCTGTTTAGTGATTACAGCACTTTTAATGTTAAGTCTTACTTTCTGTGATTTTAGACTGTCAAGGCAACATCTCCTCTTGGTGACCCACGAGTTACATACAACCTGGAAGAAGGCCAGGTTCCAGAAACAAACATGCCAATCCGATTCTACCTGAAACCCAATCGTGCTGATGGATCAGCCTCTATTTTAGTGGCAGAACCACTAGATTTTGAGGTTACAAAATTTTTCATCCTTAGAGTCAGGGCTCAGAATGTGGCTGCAGTTCCATTAGCCTCCTTTACCACCATCTTTGTCAATGTGACAGGTATGTTTGAGGTAAACTAAGTTTAGATGCTGGTCTTTGAATCTTACAAAGTTTCCCTCGCTTGCTGAAACACTTCAATATAGTGTCAGCAGTTTCCAAGAAATAAATAAAATATTTCAGTCAGTTTGTGCTTTCTATTTGAAATAACATCCCTAACTTTATGCATGGCCTGTACATGGGTGATTGTTTTAAAAGAGTCTTTTAGTAAAATTCAGTAATGATCATGTCATCTATTGATTGCAGAAGATTCATTCTATTGTTATGCTACAACATGACCTTTCTTAATTATTCAATTTTTCAGATGTGAACGACAATGTTCCTTTCTTTACCTCATCCATTTATGAAGCCACGGTCCCTGAAGGTGCTGCAGTTGGTCTGTCTGTTGTGCAGGTATCAGCAACTGATCTGGATTCAGGACGCCATGGAAAGGTTAGAAATTGTGCTGTGCACATTGTATTTCTCCAAGTAGTTCTGCTTGTTTTATGCTATAATTGTTGGATAACCACCTTCCTCACATGATTCATGTTCATGGACTTGGTTGGGTAGGTGCACAGCCCAGGTCAAACAGGTAACATACAGCTGAAGATGCCTTTTTGTTGAATCATTTCCATCAACTAACAGAATTGAGATCATAAAAGCCCTGTAATGCTCTGATGAGTTCCATTTGTTGGAGGAAGGATTTCTGCCCCTCACTCTAGCTGACTGGCCAGCAGCTGTGTAGATCTAACCATGCCGCTGGAGATCACAAATAGTCTCCAGATTTTAAGACCTTGGGTCTGAAACCAGGTAAGTGTAAGTGATCTCACAATGGATGAGGAGGTGAGATCTGGGGAGGTTGAAAAGAGAAGACAGCCATGATTGAATGGTGAAGTAGACTTAGAATCATAGAGCCCTTATAGTGTGGAAAGAGGTAATTTCGACCATTCAGGCTGCAGTGACCCTCCGAAGGGCATCCCACACAGTCTTACCCCCTCACCCTATCCTCGTAACCCTGCACTTGACGGACCGAATGGCCTAATTCTGCTCCAGTGTCTTTTGGTTAGAAAGCATATTTGAAAAATATGATGAACAAGTGACCTGTCTTCTACAGAAAACATGCACTTTTCTCCACAGAAAGATATAGGGATGGTAACAAGAGATTATACAATACAAGCTCACCAGTCCCACCTCACTTCCCCAAGCATATTTTGTGTATGAACATTGTTACAGCCTTTCACTTTATTGAGGGTGAAGTATGTAACTATTTTGTGGCTGTCCTCTTTAGTCTACCTAATCCCTTGACTACAGTATATCTAATTTATCTACAAATTGTTGGTAAATTTTATTTCTCTCCTATGTTTCTCTCCTATAGTGTAATACAGACTGTATTCTTCAGGCAAATAATTGAACATTTTGGTGTTGTTATAAGTTCTGAAAGTAATACTAACAGTGCAGATACCATGAAACAAAGTAAATTGCAAAATGTGATAATGTACATGCAGTTACATAGGTTTAGTTTCTATTTGAATGGATTTGAATTTATTTTGAATCAATCAGTATTCTTTGATGTATGGTAATTATAACTAAACGTCACAGAATCGAATGTTCATTCAAACTTGAGGGCTCACTCGTTTTCTTTGCTTTCACCTACAGATTAATTATGCTATAGTGAAGGATGTCAGTGGAGACTATAATTACTTCAGCATTGATTTTGAAACAGGAATAATATTCACGCAGACATCCTTTGACAGAGAGGTGAAAGGGTCTTATTTGATAGAAGTTCAATCTCAAGACAACTCTGAGTCTGCTCGGCCTGGCATGCATGGACAGCCCAATACTGGTATATATGTACCTATGTTATCAGCTCTTCAAATAAACCAATGAAATAGGTGGATGTGTTTGTCCACAAATAAGTACACAAATAGTTTGGGTGTTTAATTAACTAAGATTAGTTACAAATTATGCAACCGAACAAAATAAAGTGGACAAGTAATATTATGAAATGATTTGTTTTCCATTTGGAGGTGTCATTCAACTCATGTTACTTAATTTGCTTTGACCAATTTTCTTCACTCCCTGTGATGTTCTTCGCTTCAGGCCATTGTTCTGCTCAATAATCACAGGAGCAGAGCTGAACCTTGAAGAAATGATCATCCAGGCTATTCTGTACAAAAACATCCCATTGGCAAATGCTGCCTACTTGGCATTAAAAGCATTTTTCAGCACTTTCCAGATGTGACACAGAATTCTATTGTATTGTGTTCTTATTGCTGAATTTGTTGTGAATTTAAACTTCAGTAGACCACACGCTTACATATGGCAAATACTCAGTGATATTTCTATGTTTCCTCATTACGTTCTATTAACTCTTTAAAAGTGAGTGGACATTTTTCTATTCACAGATACAGCATATGTGAGGATTTTTGTCAGTGACGTGAATGACAATGCACCAGCCTTCCCACAGGAAACCTATACAATAAACATAGATGAGGACAAAGACATTGGCTTTGTTGTTATCACTGTTTCTGCAAATGATGGAGATGAAGGTATGTCTCTTTGTATCATGCAATTCTTTCATATGTGACTTCACAGAAAGGAGGTGCCTCCAAATGAAATGGTGTTCCAGAATAAAATCAGTCACAGGCAATGCTGCTGATTGCTGCTTGGTGAGCCACATTGGAATAAAGTGAAGTGGGCAAAAAAAGGGTTGATCTTGTCAATTACAAATCCTCTCTATACCACACGCTCACAAAGTCAAATAAGCGGGTGTCCTATTCACTATCTCACATGAATTGCTGCTTATGTCAGTGCCTACAGCACAATATATTCCCATTCTTGATTTAAAAACAAGAACATTTGTGAGTGGGACTTGAAAATAAACTGAGGAGCGTGGGTGTCATTGCACCAATAAATGAATCTTTAATGACTTCTTGAGATTTGGTTCCACCATATGGTGAACTGGCAGTAGTGCAACAGTACAAAGGATTCCTAATTCGTCACTTACTGATCATGCATAAATTGATTGGTTTCAAATCTGCTACAGAGTGATCAATGTCAGAAAATTAGAGAGTGCTGGGATCAAATATTTGGAGAGAAACTGAGGGTGACTGTGTCATCTATTACTTAAACTGTTGCTACAAAGTGTGTTATAGATTGTAACGTAATGAAATATCATTCACTAATTCTGCCTGAGAATGGCCGTCATAATTATGTAGGACTTTCAATCTTATATCCAGAAGTTTAAATACAGATCATTTGCCAAGTTATAGCTATTGCAGCTTTCACTGTGTTGTGGGACTCAGTATCTGTGGCTCACCTGTTTGTATCATAAGTAAACCATTTCTAATATATGTTAGTGACTTGGAGGAAGAAAGCAAATGTACAAATGCAAATGCAAAAGCAAAAGCCAAATTTGCAGATGACACAACAATTAATAGAAAGGCAGGTTATGAGAGGGATTAAAAGAGTTGTGATAGGTTAAGTAATTAGCCAAAAAGTTGGCAAATGTTACAATGCGGGTATATGTGAAGTTGCTCAATTTGGAAGGGAGAACAAAAAAACAGTATTATTCAAGTGAAGGAAAACTGCAAAAAGATGCAAAATAAAGGGACTTGGTGGTACTTGTGGTTGAAATACAGAAAGCTAGCATGCAGGTTCAGCAGGTAAACAGGAAGGCTCATGGAATGTTGGCTCTTATTTCAAGGGAGTTGGAGTATATGAAGAGGGAAGTTTTACTGTAAGATGTACAAAATATTGGTGAGACCATATCTGGAGTACTGTGAGCAGTTGTGGTCCCTTATTTAGGAAAGATATTCCATTGGAGGCAATTCAGGGAAGCATTACTGGATCATTCCCAATCTCATGAGCAAAAGCTAAACAAATTGGGACTCAATTCATTGGAATTTGGAAGAATCAGATGAACTAATTGAAACATGGAGGGATTCTTAAGGGTCTTGACCCGAGTAAATGCTGAGAGGATGTTTTCTCCAATAAGAGAGTCTAGGACCAATTGACATAATCTCAGAATAAAAGAGTGCTAATTTAAGACTGAGATGAGGAATATTTTTTTTTCCTTACAGGATTTATTGTCTGTGGAACTCTCTGCCATAAAGAGGTGTGGAGGTTGGGTCCTTGAGTACATTTAAGCCTGAGACAGACAGATAGATTTGTGATCAGTAGGGGAATCAAGGGTTAGGGGGAAAGGGCAGGCAAGTGGAAGTGAGGAATGTCCTATTAGCCATGATTAAATTGAATGCAGAGCAAGCTCGAGGGGGCCAAATGGGTTTATTCCTGTTATTTTTATTCACTTGTGTGACGTGGTATGTCGGTGGCTGGCCAGCATTTATATCACGTCCCTAACTGCCCTTGAGAAAGTGACAGTGAACAGCCTTCTGGAACTGCTTAAGTCTGTGTACTGTGGGTAACCCACAATGTGCTTAGAGAAAGAATTCCAGGATCTTAACCTTGCAACACTGAAGAAACGAAGATATATTTCCAAGTCAGGATGGTGAGTGGCTTGGAAGTGAATTTGCAGGTGGTTGTGTTCCCATGTATCTGCTGCCCTTGTCCTTCTAGAATGAAGTGATTGTGGGTTTGGAAGGTATTGCCTGAGGACCTTTGATGAACTTCTGCATCCTGTAGATAGTACACACTGCTGCTAATGAGTGTCAGTGATGGAGGGAGTGGATGCTTGTCTATGTGGTGCCAATCAAATGATCTGCTTTTTCTTGGATGGTGTCAAGTTTCTTGAGTGTCGTTGGACCTGCACCCCATCCAGGTAAGTGGGGAGTAGTCCATCACACTCCTGACTTGTGCCATGTAGATGGTGGAAAGGATTTGGGGAAATGAGTTACTGTCTATATTCCTAAATGCCTTTGTCATCACTGTGTTTAAGAGTCCAGTTGCGTTGCTGGTCAATGGTAACCCCAAAGATGTTGGCAGTTGGGGATCAATGATGGTAACACCATTGAATGTCAAGGTATGGTCATTAGATTGTCTCTTACTGGTGATAGTCATTGCCTCACATTTATGTGGTGTAAATGTTACTTGCCACTTGTCAGCCCAAGCCTGGATATTGTCCAGATCTTGTTGCATTTGAACATGGGTCACTTCAATATCAGAGGAGTCACGGATGGTGCTGAACATTGTGCAGCCGATGGCAAACATTTCTACTTCTGATCTTATAACTTAAGGAAGGTCATTGTTGAAGCAGCTGAGAATAATTGTACCTGGGACACTACTCTGACAAATTCCTGCAGAGATGACTGACCTCCAACAACCACAATCATCTCTCTATGTGCCAAGTATGACTCCAAAAGGTGGAGCATTTGCCTTGATGCCTATTAATTCTAGTTTTGTGAGGACTCCTTGATGCCACATTCAGTCGAATGTTGTCTTGATGTTAGGGGGTCACTTTCACCTCACTTTGGAATTCAGCTCTTTGTCCTTGTTTCAACCAAGCTGTAACGAGGTCAGGAGCTAAGTGGCCCTGGTGGAACCCAAACTGGGCATCATTGAGCAGGTTATAGCTGAGCACTATTGATGATGCCATCCATCACTTTACTAATGGTCAAGAGTACACTGATGGGGTGGTAATTGGCCTGGTTGGATTTGTCCAGCTTTTTGTGTACATGATATACCTGGGTAATTTTCCACATTGTAGGGTGGATGCCAGTGTTGTAACTGTACAGGAAGAGTTTGGCTAGGGGAGAGGCAAGTTCTGGAGTACAAGACTTCAATATTATTGCCAGAATGTTGTTAGGGCCATAGCCTTTGCAGTATCTGGTGCCTCCAACCGTTTCTTGAAATCATGTGGAATGAGTATAATTGGTTGAAGACTGGTATCTGTAATGCTGGCGACCACTGGAGAAGGCGGAGATCACCCACTTGACCCTTCTAGCTGAAGATTACTGTGAAAGCCTCAGCCTTATCTTTTGCACTGTTCTTCCATCCTTGGGGATAGGGATATTTGTGAACTTCCTCCTCCAGTGATAAAAGCAAATTACTGCGGATGCTGGAATCTGAAACCAAAAGAGAAAATGCTGGAAAATCTCAGCAGGTCTGGCAGCATCTGTAAGGAGAGAAAGGAGCTGACGTTTTGAGTCTAACTGACCCTTTGTCAAAGCTTTGACAAATTTATTTATTTTTTCACTGTTCTGTACCTGTTATTTCTTGATTGTCTCTCTTTCTCTCACTCCCCACTCTCTTATCACCCTTTTCCTCTCCTCTTCCCCCTTTGCTACCCTCTCCCCTGTTTTCCATTTTTCCTCTGCTTCACCCATCCTCCCCATCCCCCACATATTTTGTCACACAGCACTGGCTTCAGTCTTGGTCATTCACAGCTCCTAATCTCCCTATAATCTCTCTACGCACTGTCGTTATCACCTCTTTATTGCTATCTTTGCTTCTGGAGCCAAGACTCACCTTCTCTCAGCCGAGTATAAATACCTCCCTATTTCTCCCTTTTTTTAGCTTTGACAAAGGGTCAGTTAGACTCGAAACGTCAGCCCCTTTCTCTCCTTACAGATGCTGTCAGACCTGCTGAGATTTTACAGCATTTTCTCTTTTGGTCCTCCTCCAGTGAGTTGTTTAATGATCTATCACCATTCACGGCTGAATGTGGCAAGACTGTAGAATTCAGATCTGATCTATTGATTGTTGAATCACTTAGAATTGTCTATCATTTTCTGCTTCTGCTATTTGGCATGCAATCCTTTTTGGTAACTTCACCAGCTTCACACCTCATTTTTTTAGGAATGCCTGGTGCTGCTCCTATTATGCCTTCCTGCACTCTCCATTGAACCGAGAGTTGGTCCTCTGGCTTGATGGTAATGGCTGAGTGGGAGATAAGCCAGGCCATGAGGTTACACATTGTACTGGAGTATAGTTCTGCTGCTGTTGGTCCACAGTCACTCATGGATGCCCTGTTTTGAGTTGCAAGATCTGCTCAAAATCTGCCCCATTTAGCTGGTGATAGTGCCACACAACATGATGGATGTTATTCTCAATGTGGAGGTGGGACTTTGTCTCCACAAGGACTGAGCAGTGGTCACTCTTACCGATACTGTCACGGACAGATGTATCTGCAGCCAGCAAATTATTAAGGATGAGGTCAAGTGCGTTTTTCCCTCATGTTCCCTCACCACCTGCTGCAGTCCCGTCTAGCAGTGATGTGCTTTAGGACCTGACTAGCTCGGTCATTCGTGCTATTGCTGAGCCCCTGTTCATGGTGAACATTGAAATTCCCCCACTTATAGTACGTTCTGCGCCCTTGCTTCCCTCAATGGTTCCTCTAAGTATTGTTCAACATGGAGGAGTATTGATTCATCAGCTGAGGGAGAACAGTATGTGGTTATCAGCAGGTTTCCTTGCCCAAGTTTAACCTGAGACCTCATGGGGTCTGGTGTCAATGTTGAGGACTCCCGGGGCAACTCGTTCCTGACTGTATACCACTAAGCCGCCATCCCTGCTGGGTCTGTCTTGTCGGTGGGACAGGACATATCCAGGATGGTGACCATGATGTCTGGGACATTGTCTGTAAGGTATGATTATGTCAGGCTGTTGCTTAACTAGGCTGTGAGACAGTTCTCCCACTTTTGGCACTGGCCCTCAGATGTTAATCTTGCAGAGTTGACAAAGCTGTTTCTGCTGTTGTCTTTTCTGGTGCCTAGGCTGATGTCAGGTGCTCCATCTGCTTTCATTTCTTTGTTGAGATTTTGTAGCAATTGGTACAACTAGGCCATTTCAGAGGGTGAAAGTTACAGAAAGTAAGCATTCAAGTGAAGCAGGCATTGAAGAACGTACGTGGTATGTTGGACCTCATAAAGGGAGGATTCAAGTACAGGAACAAGGATATCTTCCTGCACCAAAACTCACAGTGGGTCAGACAGCATTCATGGAGAGAGAGAGCAAGCTAACATTTTGAGTCCCGGTGACTCTTTCATTAGAAGGAGGTCTTTCTACAACTGTATGGAGCCCACGTGAGACCACACCTGGAATATTGTGTGCAGTTTTTGATCTCTCTATCTGAGGAAGGATATTCTGGTTATGGAAGCAGTGTAGTGACGATTACCAGACTGATCCCTGGGATTGCAGGACGAACGTAGAAAGAGAGACTGGATCAGCAAGGATTGTATTCACTGGAGTTTAGACTGAATTGAAGGGGGAGGGTCTTGTAGAAATCTAGAAAAGGGGAAACACAGAAAGGAGGTTCCAATGACTGGGAAGTGCAAAATGAGGGGTAATGGATACAGGATAGGACTTCGATGAAGAGAAATCTTTCACCCAGACAGTGGTGAACCTGAGAAATTCTTTGCCACAGAAAGCAGTTGAGACCAAAACATTTAATGTTTTCAAGAAGAAGTTAAATAGCGTTCTTAGGGATAAAGGGATCAAAGAGTATGGGAGAAAGCAGAAATAGGGAACTGAGTTGGATGATCATCCATGACCATATTGAAAAACCGAGCAGGCTTGAATGGCCAAATGACTTTGTCTTGTTCTTATTTTCTATATTTCTGTTGTTGCCGAAATTGTGTCTTCTTATAATTGTTGTCCTCACTCGCACTGGTCCTCCAACTCAAATAATTCCCCTGGCCTGTGAAGGCAATGACAGCCTTTATGCAAATGAACAAATATTCCAATGGTTAAATACCATAAACACTGTAAAATCATTTCCTGTTTAGGGCCTTAACTACAGTAGTCGGTTGCCTGTTCTTGTGGAGTGGGCATGCAATCTGATTTCCAGCCCATTCCAGGAAGGTTCTACAGCATCAGGAATGGACTGGGGAAAGTAGGTCCTCTCCCTGATTTCCTGCCAAATCCTACCTCCATGGCCTTCCTCAAAAAGCCAGGAAAAATATAGCTCACTGCTTTAATATTCCAGTACTTAGGAAGAATGGCACAGTGAATGCATTGTAGCTTCAAACCAGATCCACTCGTAGCTCGTTTAAATATTCCTTAGAAAAGTGAAATGGTGATTTTATGGTGAAGTGTTGCAAATATAAAAACTAGAAGACATCAAATAGGAAACCCTGATAAAAATTATTACACCATGACAAGTTAACAAAATGTTAAAGAAAATTTGCATTCTTTTTTGTCTTCATTTCATTTCAGGGGCAAATGCAAAATTGAGATATCAGATCACCTCAGGGAATGTTAAAGGAATGTTTGATGTGGAGCCAGAAGTTGGAACAATCTTTATTGCTCAACGACTAAATTATGAACAAGAACAACACTATGAGCTGAGGCTTGTGGCTTCAGATGGAAAGTGGGAAAACCAAACGTTAGTGATTATCAATGTCATCAACAAGAACGATGAGGCACCAATCTTCACACAGAATGAGTATCACGACAGCATTATGGAGGAGCTTGTAGACCTTCCAGTTCTTGTCTTACAGGTGTGAATGTTTGTATTACCATGTGGATAATAATATTGCTGTAATTTAAAGCGTGAAGTGAAAGTTATTTTGAAAATGTGCCCCTGGAGTTGGATGATGTTGGAGATTAAAACACTGTCCTTGCATCTTTGTGAATCATTTAAATTTAGTCCACGTATCATGAATAATGACTTGTCTTTGTCAGGTTTCCCAAATCTTTGCATTCTGTCTCTCTATCCCTATCTTAATCCTCCATTTATTTTATTTTCTGTCTCTCTCTCTCTCTTTCTACCACCTCTCTCTTTCCACCACCTCTCTCTTTCTCTTTCCACCACCTCTCTCTCTCAGGCTGTCAAGTGAAAAGGGTTCGAAGAAGGTCAGATTTGTTGCCAGTACAAAATTCAGCAGAAAATAATTCTCATAATTAGAATCATTAAAAAATCATAAAATTGTAAAGAAAGGAAATGATCACAGAAATGCAGAGAACAGTGAGATAGAAAGTATATGCACAAAATAGTAAATACTGTGATTACTTCCTCCCAATGTTCACAAAAAATCTCATGATCAACATTCGCTTCATCAAATGAAGACACTAAAATCATGTGTAAAAACTATTGGGTCACAATAGTAGTATCACTACCCTTGAGCCAAAAACCCCAGATTTAAGTCCCACCTGCTTCAAATGTAAATCATCACTTGTCTGAACGGATACTTCAAATAATGAGAGCATAATGGTAATCAATAGCCAATATAAATGAGAAAGATGCTCTTAGATGGGCTGAAAAGTGATCAAAATGAATAAAGGGTTGTTTTGAATCATAAAATGAAACCATTGTGAGATAGTAGAAAATCTTCATGTGAGAGCAACTGAAGATTCAGCAAATATAGTTGTGGCTGTACCTTACTATTCACTATCTTGCTTCAATCCTGTGTAACCTGAACAACAAGGAATGGACACTTGACAAAGCTAATGTGAACAGTGTCTCAAAACCTGTGGAAATGTGCAGGATGAACAATTCACCATAGTTAGAGTCGCAGTGTCATTCTTGAATTTGGTTATGGGAATTTTGGTTCTGTGAGAGAGGGATTCAAGTAGGTTACAGAAAAGATTAGCCTGAAGCTAGGACATAACAAGAGGATTAAGAAAGACAAGATGAAGTGCAATACCAGTTTGAGAGGACAAAGGATCAGGATTGAATAGCATTCCTTGGTACTTTGGTTATATAGATTGTCTTCTCATTATGACCTAACAAGATATAAAATATTTTTCTTTCATGGTAGCAACAAAATAGCATACCCTAATACCTTGCCAAATTAAAATTCTCTTCACATTTCTCTTTTTCTTTGGTGATGCATTCAAGTCAGCAAATCACCAATTATCAGAAATTGACTTTCTTTTTATTGCCTTATTCAAACCCATTGTAACATTTAGTAGTTTTATCTGATCTACAGCAGTATTGTAAAAAGAGATTAATTTTCTCTAGTTTCTTTTCCCTAATATCAAAGGAGCTGTTTGTAGCTATTGATGACATTTCCATCCCGAAAGTAAACACAAGATCATCTATTTAACAGCCATGTATCAATCATTTATAAAGGTTCAACATAAACACTTTGGGTCGAATGACACTTATTTTTGGCTCAGTTTGAGTTCCATTTAATTTTTTGGAGGCCCAGTGAGATTTCTAGCTGTATCTTACTAGACTCATTACCTACTCCACCTCTATGGTGTCTCTTTTGTCTGATTCTGCACCAATGTTGCCACGTGCCAGTCCCAGAACCATTTGCCACTCAGCGAATATCAGCCAAAAGACCTACATCTCTGCAATCTTTTAAAAAATTGTGTTGTGCACTTGGACAGACAGTGCCAGTTCTGCAGTCACCCTGCACAGTTCCTGACATTTGCCACGGATGTGGCAGATGGGGAAACTGGCACCCCACTTTGCAGGCAGTAGCCTTGCGGCCTTGTTGATTAGGGTTGTGCAGGCACAGAATTTCCTCTTCCCTAGAACTAGCAGTGGAGGCCATGATATCAGACCAAGACAGCCTGGTCTGAGATTGCCACCTAGGTTACAACAATCTCAGTGATCTGGAGGAATCCATAGCACTGTAGGAAGAAGGTCAAATGTCTTTATCCATACCACTAGGTGTAGGTGCTACATCTGATACCTCCCCTCAGTGTATCTCTGCTGCTGTGCCCACAACTCAGCAAGGCTCATGTTCCACCACTCTCACAATTATCTGTAATACCCACCAACCCCAGACAACACTGACCTTGCATGTTATCTATTGTGCTGCCTACTCATTCGCTCTTGACTGACAACCATGACAAGTTCACTTGTTTTATGTCTACGTGAAACTGCAAGGCAAGACTGAAGTCATTTGAGCCTGGTAACACTGGTTGGGGGTGCACAACACAAAAAGATAAAGCAAGGCAATGCAAGCCAGGGATGCTGTGATCATTCAGGTGAAGTGAGCGATCAATATGACAGAAACGTAGCCTTGTCCAGTCTATGGTACAGGTGCCTAAGCATATAGTGTCCTTTTAGCAGCATTACAAAGATAGCTGCATGTGCAGCCAGAAGTTGATGTGCAGAAGCATCCTGGTAAGTGGATTGGAGGTGTGCCTTGAGAGTTGCTAGAGGCTGGCACATGTCAGACTTGGGTGGCATAGTGGCTCAGTGGTTAGCTCTGCTGCCTCACAGCACCACAGACCTGGGTTCAATTCCACCCTCAGGCGACTGTTTGTGTAGAATTTGCACATTCACCCTGTGTCTGTGTGGGTTTCCTCCGGGTGCTCCAGTTTCTTCCCACAATCCAAAGATGTGCAGGTTAGGTGGATTGGAATACTAAATTGCCCAATGTGTCTAGGGATGTGCAGGCTAGGGTGGATTAGTCAGGGGAAATACAGGGTTACAGGGTTAGGATGGTGGGGTGCTCTTTGGATGATTGGTGTGGACTCGATGGGCCAAATGGCCTGCTTCCACAATGTAGGTATTCTATGATTCAAGATACCATTGTCTGTGGATGTGAGGTGCATGTGGCCAGTGTCCATGGAGTGTATCCTGAGGTGTTAGTACTCAGTGTCCAATATGGATGTCCTTTGAAGCAATGTGTAAATTTGCTAGGTACCTGCTCTGGTTTGTATGTTGAAAGTTCTTGACATATAGCTTATCTGGCAAGTTTGATAAAATAGAAAGCTAAATATTGATGAGTTTAGTTGTGTCATCAATAAGATGTTTAACTTGAATGGTTATTGGCAATGCACTATTACCAAGAGAGAAAATTGCTATGCAATTTATCAATAGCACAAAAGGTGGAGCCAAATGCTCCGGATATCAAAACAGGCCTCAAGGCATTTTGTCTGACTTTGTCACATATTTCACCATTGACCTGTGTAAGATTAGAAATATGGAAACGTCAAAAATAGGAGTAGAAATTGACCATTCAGGCCTTCAAACTGCTCTGCCATCCAATATGAATATGGCTGACCGTTCAACTGTTCCTAATTTCTTCCCCTACCCTTTAATCACTTTAGCTCTCAGAGCTATATCAATTCCTTCTTGAAGACATTCATGTTTTTCCCTCAACTGCTTTCAATGGCAGAGAATTCCACAGGCTCACCACTCTGTGGATCAAGAAACTTTTCCTTATCTCAGCCCTAAATGGCCTACCCTGTATCTTTAAACTCTGGCCCTTGGTTCTGGACTCCACTGTCATTGGGAACATCCTTCCTGTGTTTACCCCATTTAGTCCTGTTAGAATTTTATGGGTTTCTGTGAGATCCCTCCTGTCAATTCACTAAACTCTCATGAATTTACTCCTAACTGATCCAGTCTCTCTTCATACATCAATCTTGCCTTTCCAGGAATCAGTCTCATATATCCTCATTGCACTCCCTCTATAGCCAGAATATCCTTCCCAGATAAGAAGACCAAAACTGTACACAATATTCCAGATATTCCACCCTGAAGTTTAGTTCACTAGCTACAGGACCTTTGTAAAGGTAGTCACTATTTAAATGTTGTTTTCCACTTCCTACTAACTGAAATCCTACGATTCTACCTTAGCTTATTTTAAGTTAATAAATCTATGTTGATTTCCAGTAAATAAAATTGATTGGGAAGACTAATTTTAGGAAACCCTTCAATGCCATAGTTTGTCACAAATAATTTATCTCTATAAGAAACTAATAGATTTGTAAAACAAGTGAGGATCTGATGTTGTGGAACCATCAATATGATGAAATTGTTATCAGTTTCTTGGAGTTCAAACTGTTATTCAAATTATTTCAATTTAGAACATTTATGATTTTTAACACAAAACTTGTTAAAAGACTTTTGAAAATGCCAATTATATTGGAGCTAATGAACAAAATGATAGAAGATTTGGATCCAGTGTTGAATCAATCAAAGTCTTGACATAGATCGTGTGCAAGTTAACAAGTTACTTCTGACAATATAATATTTTGGAAGTTAAATATAAAGTACTGCAAGCAATGAACTATTTTGAAAATTCTAACTAGCAGAAGCATTTCAATTCATACCCATACTTCCTCACCTGGTGATTTCACAGTGTTTCCATAATGAAGCATTGACCAAAAATCAGATGTTTCCCCTCAGTAGGGAAACTACATTACTGATTAAATTACACCCCATGGATACCCTAGTGGCTCAGATGGTATTGACAGATGCCCAGAGTGATGTGTCACCTTGTATTTTTAACTGCAGTCTGTGTTTTGAGGAAGATAAAGTAAAGAAAGGAAGTTGGAATAAAATGAACAAAAAGTTTATTTGACTTTGAAAAAAATCACTTTCATAATTGGAACCATTAGCTTTCTTCAGGAATTAGTGCATACATTGAGTGTTGGGAATCAGGACCATTCAATTGTTCTTGTTATCAGTGTTATCAGTACTGCTCTGTACTGTACTCTAAAAGTGCTACCAGATTTAATTAGTTCTGGGGATTGGTATCTGTATGGGAATAATGATTCTCTTCAAAGTGATCATTGTACTTTTCTTCGACGTCTGCAGGTTTCAGCTACTGATCCAGACCAGGGAGCAGACCAGAATGCCTTACGTTATTCCCTCCATGGCCAGGGGGCTAACAGTGAATTTACCATTGATGAGCTTACTGGCAAAATCTATGCAAGAAAAAAGTTAGACCGCGAGGAAAGATCCATCTGGCGCTTCCTTGTTCTAGCCACTGATGAAAATGGTGAAGGACTCACTGGTTTTTCTGACGTAATTGTTGAGGTGCTCGATGTAAATGACAATCTGCCACTCTTTCTATGTGCTTTTGATGGCTGCTTCATTGGATATGTTCCAGAAAACTCCCCAGCAGACACTTCTATTATGGAGATGATTGCGACAGATTTAGATGACCCCAAGACTGGGAAAAATGCTGTGTTAATATATAGAATAATCCAGAATGTTCGAAATGAAATTAATCTCAACCTGTTCTCCATCAATTCTTCCACTGGAACTATATACACTGTGTTGGGTTCCCTGGACAGAGAGAAAGAAAATAAATACCTAATTGTGATAGAAGCTCGAGATGGAGGTGGATTGACAGGAACAGGGACAGCCACCATTTTGGTTACAGATGTGAATGATCATGCTCCAGTCTTCACACAAGATCTCTTCAGAGCAAAGGTTTCTGAAAATACTGAGATCCACACTGAGATTTTTGTTGTTTCTGCCACTGACATGGATGAGGGAGAGAATGCCCTGATGACCTTCAGTATCATAGATGGCGATGAAGATCATAAATTTTTCATTGAAACAAATCAAGTCAAAAAATTTGGTGTAATCAAATTAAAGAAAAAACTGGATTATGAGAAGTCTCATGAGAGAAGGTTCAATTTAACTATTAAAGCTGAAGATGTGGACTTTTATAGTGTAGCCACTTGTATCATTGATGTGGAGGATTACAATGATCACACTCCAATCTTCTTTCCACAGCTTTATGAAGCTGATCCATTGCTGGAAGATGTTTTCATTGGCACTAGAGTTGTCCAGGTAACAGCTGTCGATTTGGATTCTGCCCAGAATGGAAAGTTTACTTACAACATCACTGGAGATTCAGATCCACATGGGCAGTTTTCTGTTGACAGTAATGGATGGGTAACCATAGCCAGTGCTCTAGATCATGAGCTAATGCCACAGCATCACCTTGTGGTGCTGGCCACTGACCTGGGAAATCCAGCTCTAACTGGGAGTGCAGGTGTTGTTTTAACTGTGCTTGATGTCAATGACAATGGGCCAGAATTTGATGTCCTTTATACACCGATTGTCTGGGAGAACACAGCTGCACCTCAAGGAATCCAGTTCAATCAAACATCAACATTGATGTATGCCAAAGACAAAGATAGCCCAGTGAATGGAGCACCCTTCTCATTCACTTTATCAACTCAAGACAGCCATTCTGCTGACTTCGCCTTGAAAGACTTTGGCAACGGCAGCGCTGGTCTCACAGCACTCCGTATGTTTGACAGAGAGGACCAAAAGATCTTCTACGTGCCGGTGATTATTACTGACAGTGGATTCCCGCCCATGAGTTCCACAAACACTTTAACCATCACAATTGGAGATCTGAACGATCATCCCCATTCATCTGGTTTTATGGAATTTCTGGTTTATAATTACAATGGTAAGGAGTTTCTCCATAAAATGCAAAGTGATCTGCACAGAGACAATGTCCATCATTCTTAGATAAAATAGTTATGAGGAATACCAGGATGGACTTGCTGAAACCAATAGTTGCCATTGCCTCCTAAAGAATGTAATTACCCTTTACATAAGAAATCAGAGCATGTGAAGGCCATTTTCCCCCTCAAATCTGCTCTGCCTTTCAACATAACATGGCTGATGGGTGGCTGGCCTCTGTTCCTCTTTTGTTCCAGATTATCATAGCCCTCAAGTCGTTGACATTTCAGAATACTATGTCCATCTTCTTTAAATGCTTTCAGTGATCTAGCCTCCTCAACTCTTTAGGGGAGACAATCCCAGATATTCTCTACCCTCTTGGAGAAGAAAATCCTTTGTATCTAAAGGTGTTTGAAATGAATGTCCCTTTATTCTGTAATTATGTCCCTGAGGTTGAGACTCCCCCGAGAGTGGAATCATTTCTCAATAGCTACCCTATCAAGCATCCTCAGGATCTTGTATGTTTCAACATGATCATGGGTGGCATGGTGGCTCAGTGGTTAGCACTGCAGTCTCACAGCACCAGGGACCCGGGTTTGATTCTAGCCTCAGATGACTCTCTGTGTGGAGCTTGCACATTCTCCCCGTGTCTGCATAGGTTTCATCCGGGTGCTTTGGTTTCCTCCCACAATCCAAAAGATGTGCAGATTAGGTGAATTGCTAAATTTGCCCATAGTGTTAGGTGCATTAGTCAGAGGGAAATGGGTCTGGGTGGGTTACTCCTTGGAGGGTCGGTGTGGACTAGTAGGGCCAAATGGCCTGTTTCCACACTGTAGGGAATCTAATCTAACCTCTCATTTTTCTAAACTCTAGTGATGATGGCCCAACTTGTTTAGCCTTTCTTGATAACTCAATCCATTCATCCCAGGGATCAGCTCAGTTAGCTGCTTTGAACTGCCTTCAATGCCAGTTCTATCCTTTTTGTTTCAATACAGGAACCAAAAAATGTACAGTATCAACCTTTAATGTCCAAATCACAGCATGCCCTCCCTCCTATTTTTGTATCATCCACACATTTGGATCACTATAAGCTGCACCTCCTCCAAGTCTGTAATTAGATGGTAAATAATTGAAGTCCTTGGATTGATCCTGGTGGCACTGCACATCTTTCCAATTAGAAAAAGATCCATTAAATGCAAACTTTCTGTGTATTAACCATACATAGTATCGTATCAATCCATGCTAATACTTTATCCTCAATACTTTAAGCTCATATTTTGTTTAATAATCTTTTATATGGTTGCTTATTAAAAGTATTCTACAGCTCCAAATACACTAAGTCTACAAGTTTCCCCTTTATTAACTCTACTTGCTATATTCTGAAAGACCTCTAGTAAATTTGTGAAACATGAGTTCCCTTTCACAAAATTCTGTTTGATTGTGTTAAGCTTTTCTAAATGTCCTTCTATTTCTTACATAATAATAAACTCTAGCATTTTCCCAATGACAAATATCAGGCTAACTGGACTATAGTTTCCAACTTTCTCTCTCCCTCCCTTTTGAACAGGGACATCCCATTAGAAATTCTCTAACCAGTTGGAACCCTCCGAGACCCAGGTGAGTTCTGGAATACTTCTACCAGTGTTTCTATGATCTCCGCAGCCAATTCCTTTAAATCCCTTGGTTCTGGTGAATTGTCTGCCTTCAGTTTGATTGGTTTGTCAAATACACTGTTCCTCATGTACAACGTTTTTCCTCCTTTTCGCACCTTGATTCTCTGTTACATTTGGGACAGATGCCCCCTAGTGAAGCATAAATATTGATTTTGACCTAATGGGTCTAATGGCCTGTTTCTATGCAGTAAATACCAAACAATTTATAACTCTGTTTTAGGTTTGTCCCACCTAACTTATATCGTATCCCTTAAATTCAGTATTAGGTTCTTGATCTTTACTGAAAACTCCTTCACTCCACACATCTCTACTAATCTCTACATGTCCAGTTGTACATTTGCACTGGTCATTGGCAACTGTGATGGTAATGTTATGATTTTGTGACAACATTCAGACATGAAAAATAACCATTTGGATGAGGTTCAAAAAGCTATGTAGTATTATCCTATTATATTTTGGAACCTTCAAGGGTGGAGGGATTAGCCATAGTCTGCAAGGGACAATACAATCTTACTCTGTTGCAAGTGGTTATGTAGCTTGATAGGTACCGATCTTGATCAAGCACAAGGTTAGGAGATAACCTTTCATAACTATCACAGCCTGTACAGGATGCTTGTACGTTGGGGTGTCCTTCTGCACCATACTAGCCACTGCGCTAACCTCCAAGATGTGGACGAATAAAGTAGCAAAATCAGAGATGTTTTTCTAAATCTTTCACATATGTGGGTGTAGCAGATCGGGCCAACATTTGTTGTTTATCTCTGATTGCCTTTGAGACACTGGGGTGGGGGTTACCTTCTTGAACTACTGAAGTCTATCTCATTTAGCTTCTCTGTCATGATTTGCTACAACCGAATGGCTTGATTGACCAGTTCTGAGTGCAGTTGAGAATCAACCACATTGCTGTGGGCCTGGAATCAAGTGAAAGTCATACTGGGTAAGGATTTTCTTTCCTAAAGGATGTTAGTGAACCAGATGGGTTTGTTAACCACAATCATTCATAGTTTAATGGTCATCTTTATCTTAGTCTATGAGATTAGCTTTCAATTCTATATTCATTTATTAATGAATTGGATTTATATTCCATCAACTGCAGTGGTGAGGTGTGTCTCGGACCATTAGCCCAGGTCTCATGGATCACTGGTCCAGTGACATTACAATTGCAACATCATCCCCCCCAAATTTTTCAAACAATCTAGTTTTATAAAAATGGTGGATGTCCAGTCTCAAGTTATTGATTCTGTGGGTAATTTGAATTTATTTTGAAAATGCATTATTCTAAACTCTGGAAATTAAGACATGGTGCATTAAATCTCTGAATGCTATACTTTTTGAAAGCTAGGAAACCTAAATTATGAATGTATTTATGATCTCCAAGAGTCTTATTTTAGAAAATAATTGGTCTCTGAAATAGTGTGCTGTGTTGCTTATATTAGGTCTACTTGGTACTACTAAGCTAGGCAAGGTACAAGCGCCTGATCTAGATGACTGGGATGATAAAAGATACAGATTTGAAGGAACACCTCCAAGGTAAGCAAGTCTGGATTGTGTGTGTGCACATGTATATGTCCCTATGTCTGTGTCTGTGTGCTTATGAACAACAAAATAAGTAATTAAATGACATCACATTGTGTAGTACAGTATTATTATAAAATCATTCTTGTGTGTTGATATCCCACAGTGTAATTTCACACCACAGAAGTGGAACACAAGTTTCACTGTGAAATTTTTACTCATTTTAACATTTTTAAGATCAACTTCCATGTATCTACACAGCATTTACAGACAGTAGGTATGCTCAAAACCTTCCTGAGGGTGGTTTTAATTGTTTTCACCAACCGGAAGCCAGATGCTCACTCATCCACTGTTTGGTAATCCAATTTTTGGGGTATTGGTCTAAGTAACAAGAATCTGAAGTAATGCTGTTCAGTTCTAATCATTACACTTCAAAGTTCCTCTGTGTGTGAACAAGTCCACCTGCACCTCTGAGGATTTGTGGTTTGATATATCCATAGCTCCATTTAGGTGTATGCAGCATTGTCCACAGCTTTGTATCTGTGTGTGTAACTCTTTCTAGCCCACCTACTTGATTTTAGATTGGACAATCCTATTGGAATTGAAAGTTGTCCAGGTTGGCTCATGTGATAATTTTCCCTACTGTTCCTAAGAAGAATTGTTTAACCTCCACTTTTGGAAATACAGTCAAACTCAGCAACGCACGAGATGTTGGCTTGTTGGAACCTGAGCCAACAAATGCCAGCTCAGAGTAGTGTGAGATTACATAACGCTAAATTTAGGTTTTTACATTAAAATTTATATTAATAATTAAGCATTATTAATTAATTAATTAATTATGAACACATGCAAATTTGTTTCAGAAATTTTATCCTCAATGAAAATTCTGGTTCGCTGCATATTATTGAAGACACACCCTCTGGAGTGTATAACTTTCAGGTCAAAGTTGCAGATGGCACCTGGCCAGATGTAATTTCAACAATAAAAGTTGTTGTCAAAGAATTGGAAGAAGATGCCACATATCACGCTGGCTCACTTAGACTGACTGGTGAGAATCTAACCATTCCTTGCACTGTGCATTTAACTGAAACATTAATATAATTTTCCGACGAATAAAATAATACGGGGGGTTCTGAGCTGGGGGTTACCTTCTTGAACCCCTGAAGGCCATCTCATTTAGCTTTGTAACGATTCACTACAACTGAGTGGCTTGATTGACCAGTTTGGAGTGCAGTTGAGAATCAACCACATTGCTGTGGGTCTGAAGTCAAATGAAAGCCAGACCAGGTGAGGTTCTTTTCTTAAAAGAATTTCTTAAATGTATACGAACATAAGGAAATGAGAAAGACCATTTAACCATCTAATCGTTTCTTCCCGATAACTTGTATAAACTAATATTAATGACTTGGACAGTAATGAATGTACAATAGTAAAAATTGACACTTGACACTAAAATAGGTGGGAAAATATGTTGCAATGAAAAAATGAAATTTAGAAATAGATATCAATAGATCACTGAAAGCTAGTATGCAGGTACAGCAGCTTGTAAAGAGGACAAATGGAATTTTGGAGTTTATTGCTAAAGGAATGAAGCATAAAAGTAGTTGTGATGAAGGGTAAACCCGGATTTGAATAAACTGTTTTTCTCTCTGGAGATGCTGCCAGGCCCATCGTGTTTCTTCAGCACTTTCTATCTTACTAAAAGTAGAGAAGTGTTGTTACAATTGTACCAGGCATTGGTGAGACTGCATCTGGAGTACTGTGTGCAGTTTTGGTCCCCTTACTTGGGGAAGGATGTATTGGAAGCAATGGAAGCATTTCAGACAAGCACAAGATCAATTCCAGAGATGAAAGGTCTGTCGTATAAGGAAAGATTGAATAGTTTAGGCCAATATTCGGTGGATTTTAGAAGATTGAGAGGAGCCCAAATTGAGGTGTATCAAATGCTAAATGGATTGGCAAAGTCGACGTAGAGTGGATGCTCCCCATGTGGAGCAATCTAGAATGAGAGGTCATAGTTTTAGGCTAAAGGGTAGCAGATTCAGAACAGAGATGAGGTGTAATTACTTCTCTCAAAGGGTCATAAATCTGTAGAATTCACCACTCCAGAGAGTGGTGGACTCCGGTCACTGAACACATTTAAGGAAGTGATAGACAGATTTTTAAATAGGAAAGGGTTAAAGGTTTATGGGGAGCAGCAGGAAAGTGGAGTTGAGGATGAGATGAGTACAGTCATTATCACATTAAATGGCAGAGAAGGCTCAAGGGGCTAACCTTAGTTCTTGTGTTCTTATTTTCTAATTATATTATGCAATCTATCCAGCCTCTTCAATTTGCTAAGAAGACATTCCTCAAGGATTTCCTGCCTGTACTCTGAAGGGAAATCATGGAAATTGCAAAATATCTTGCATTCAATATTTTAAAAATCTTGACAATTACTTTTTGACAGTTCCATCGTCTCCAAAGCTCAGTAACCACAATGTTCATAATATTCAACTATCTCAGTATTTATCTATGTGGAGTAATCCCATACAAAAATTCTTTAGATATTCATCCAGCTCATATTAAAGCAATTAATCAGCATTGATCCATTGCTTCAGCTGGAGGTTTATTCATCATATCTATTGCTCTGTAGGGAAACCTTAATTCATACAAATCTCAGAAAGTATATGCGGTTAACTATTTAGGAGCTTTGCCTTTCAAGAAAGCAATTCATTATACCACAGATTTAGACATCTAGCCTCAAGTGACAGTCACTCACCTCAGACACTTCTGTCTGGATAATAGATAGAACCATTAGACAAGTGTCTTTCTGATTTTTATTGGCATTGCTAAATATTCTCTTGCTCCCTCATTCAGAAACTATATCCACCTTCTGGACTTTTTCTAAAAAATACAAATAAAATTGAAATTCAACCTCTGCTGTTTGAATGAAATGAATGTCTGATCCAGAACAAGCAGTTTTAAGGTCAGCTGTTGAGCTCTTAGTTTCTGAGACTGATTATTGCTGACATTGTTAACTAGAAAATACTCTCTGCTTCTTTGTTAACTGTTACACTTTGAAAAGACTTCATGAGGAAATATCATTTACAATTATTGTGAGTTTCAATAGTGGTGAAGCTCAGAACTTAATAAGATTCATGTTGTGACAGTTTAAACAACTTAACTTATGAATGTACTTTTTAAGCAAAATTGATTTTTTTTCAAACAGATACCACAGCAGAGGAGTTTATCTCCCAGTCAGCTGCTGCCGAGAGCAAATACACCAAGCTAAGGAGAGTTTTATCAGAAATTCTTTCAGCACAGCTGGATAACATTCATATTTTCAGTGTTGTGAATGTGAATGGCCAGTTTAGAGAAGTAGACATTTGGTACGCAGCACAAGGGTCTCCATTTTACAAGGCTGAAAAAATGAACGGCAATGTGGCAGCTTCTAAAGCCATGGTACGTACCTCCTGAAACTTATGAAGTATGTCATTATTTTAGTCAAAGCTATACAGCTATTTCCCATAAAGGTTCCCAATGACACACATTTTCAAATCCAATCATTTTGTCAGCTAAGGATATTCTGCTGTATGGGGAACATAGAACATATGAAGAAAGGAACAGGAATAGGCCTTTCAGCCTGTTGAGCTTTCCCTTCCATTTAGTACAATCACAGCTGATCAAACAGGTCAATGTCTTTTACCCACTCCATCCCTTTAGCCCTGTACACAATTGGTAATCAGAAATCTATCAATCTCTATCTTCAACATCCTCAAAGACTGAGCTTTCACAGCTCTCTGGAGAATAGAACTGTTGGACAAAAATGGTTATGTGTTAAAAGCAGCTATCAGAACATGCACCAAAGCCTTTCTGTCACCTTGTGTTGCCATATTCTTTATCTATTTGGCATTTGGTTAGAAGGATTCTTAGCAAACAACTCTGAGATAATTGTCAGAATTATTGCCGTCAATGAGGAACCCACTGATCAACATTTCACACTAGAAACAGCAATCACCCTAAATTTCCACCCATTAATTTTAATGGCACTTTCTCCGCTTTCCACTATGTACAGCTAGCAGCTAGGATTTCCAGTTCGCAGTGCAAATTTGGAAAGTTGTTCCCTCTGAAAAACTCATCACACATGACAGCTTAAGGCTCCAAGCAACTAATCTTATGGATTGCAACTGACAAAGTTTCACCACAAACCCAACAACTTTATTACCAAAACTTGAAAACAACATATAGCAATTTAAAGTAGTTCCCTTGTAGATAGTCAGGTTAGGTTAACTGCAGGTTAATTAGATTTGATCTGAATTGATCTTCCTTCAAGACTTTTCTTGGAGATGATCCTGGTCCTGACAAAACCCCTCTCATTGAGGGTTTTCACCCTGAATCCCACTCTTATCTGATACTGCTGGCCATCAGATTGATTAGGAACTTCTTAAGACAGAACTTTCTCGAAGGTGGAAGCAGACATCTTGCCTTAAAGCAATCAATGCTGCTTTCAGCATGATATTGCTGCACAGCACCAGTCAATATGATGAGTGGATTCATTATTGAACTTCTAGCTAGGCAAATGGAAACATATTAACCCAAAGACATATAGTAGTGATTGTAATGAAGTCAGCCAGCTGGACCTCATAGAATATGAGTTCCCTGACTGGGGCTGTTAATCTGGTCCAATCAGGGAGACCTGGCTGACATAAAAAGTGTGAGTGTCAGAGATACCAATACTCTGATGCCTGCCCTCTATATGAGGCAGGACCAAATTCCAGGATTGTACATTTGTAAATAAAGGGTGACTTTGTAACGGGATACTGACCTCTGTGGAGTTATTTCACATATTAATAGAGATTTATTTTTCATATTGAGTGGATTATAAATGTGAACAACTCTTACCTAAGAGGATTTGACAGCAACATTGCAACAAAATTCCAACATGCTTGTCGTACATTAGTTTTTCCCCTTTGTAAGTGGCTTTGTGCTCTTTAAGATTTCCTTACAGTTAGCTTTTTCTAATCTCTGGGGAAAATCGATGCTCTTCACCTTGCCTCTTGCCAATGTTCTGCAGCTGGTCACCAGGAGTGTAGAATTCAGTGTGAAATTAATCAAAAAGGGAAATGGACTCACCTCCCTTTAACACCTTCCCATGTCATCTCTATCAGGACAAGAAGACAAAGGGTAAAAACTGGTGGGGTAAAACCCATAGCTACACTTCTGTTTTGCTTCATTCATGATAACATTGTTTAGATTTTGAATGTTGTGATTTGTGTCAATTTTTCACACATCTTGTATTTAATATACATTTAACATTGTAGTTTTTCTTTTATTGCAGCTAGAGGTTATTTTAAATGTCAGCATATCCCAGGTTGCTGTGGACGCATGTGTGAATGCAAACTGTGGCACAGCTCCTGGCTGTACAAGCAGCACCACTTTTAGCCCAACTCCAACTGTGCTGAATGCTGGAAACTTTTCCCTAGTTTCCATAACAGCATTCACTACTGCTCAATGTGTCTGTGAAGCTCGGGAAAGGCAGAGGTTGTCTTGTTCCTCATATCCAATTAATCCATGTCTAAATGGCGGCACTTGTATTGATACTGATTTGGGCTTCAGGTAAGTAAATGCGTTTTGCATTTTGACCTCTCTATTGGTTTGATCTCTGATTAGTTGACATCTTTGCTAAAGCTATTGTACTATCTGTAAAAATTTAAAATGTCTCAAATTTTGACCTGCTGCAGGAGGCAACTCTGGAGTAGCAACATTGTAACATAAATAAGACCAATCTTCTAATCTTTCCATATTGCTGAAGTCATACACTGTCAAAGTAAACTATAAATGATTGCTATCAATACTACCGGACACTGCTCGCTGCAGTAAGTTTGAATTTGGTATCGTTGGCCTCCACAGATCTCCCTTTGATATCAAGGAAGACGCAAGGCTAGAAAATTAAAATCAACAATCTCAATTAATCAGCAGGGTACAAGTTCATAAATGTGCAATTGTTTCATGTTACTACTGAAGTCAGAAATTTCTGCTGTGCTATAGCTCAAGTGAAGTTAAGCAGCTTCGCTCTCTGTATCTTACAGTATTTCCAGTTGTTGTGATGATGTAATCTGCTAGCTATTAGTTAAAGGATCAAACTGAAAACTGGAATATTTGGAGAGATTTATGTGACTTAAATAATTTCAGTTACCATTGACCCGTGTTCAGTAATACTTTCAGACTCTTACTTCTTATGCCCTTCAGCATCCTTTTAGCAAATCTGCTACTCACGCACAAAACAAATTTGACCTGAAATATTCTTAGAAAGAGGTTTAAGCCCCAATTAAATCATATTTAAAGACAAAATAACTGAGGTAACCAGTTAAGTTAAATACCTTTATTTAAATAGTGTGCCTACTCACTTTGGGCCATGGTGATTCAGCATGTGAATGGGGAATTCAACAAGATTCACAGTAATGGAATGAGAAAAAGTAACAGTGTGGGAAAGGAAGGCGGAACCCACTCTACCCACAAGGATATGTACAGTCTGAAGGGCATCATTGTTTTATATCTGATAAATGCTTATCCCTACTTGCAGCCCCTTTCACTATCCCTCTGGTCACTCTATTTCCATTCTTGTAAGTTTTTGATTTCACTTTAATTTATAAATGCACATCCCATGTCAATTTTAATTTTTTTTCAATTTATTCATTTGTGGGCTGTGGGCGTCATTTCTGGCCAGTATTTATTGCCTGTCCCTAGTTGCCCATGAGAAGGTGATATAGAGCTACCTTCTTGAACTTTTGCAGTCCACCTGCTGTTTACCCACAATGCCCTTAGGGAGGGTATTCCAAGATTTTGACCCAGCGACAGTGAAGGAACGATATTTCCAAGTCAGGGGCTTGGAGAGGAACTTGAAAATTATGGTGTTCCCATACATCTGCTGCCCTTGTCCTTCTAGATGGAAGTGGTCGTGGATTTGGAAGGTGCTGTCTTGTGAATTTCTGCAGAGTGTCTTTTACATAGTACACATTGTTTCTACTGAGCATCACTGGTAGTGTGAGTGGATGCTTGCAGATGTAGTGCCAATCAAGCAGGCTGCTTTGTCCTGGATGGTGTCAAGTTCTTGAGTGTTGTTTGCGCTGCACCCAGCCAGGCAAGTGAGGAGTATTCCATCGCACTCCTAACCTGTGGCTTGTAGATGGTGGACAGGCTACAGGAGTCAGGATGGGAGTTACTCGCCACATTATTATAGTTACTTTTATCAGCTCGTTCAGGCATGTGACGCCGCATCTCTGAAGCAGATTAGATTTGAAATTGGATCTTTTGGCCCAAAGGTAGGGACACTACCACTGTGCCACAAGCATCCTCAATTACAATTATATACTGAGTTCAGGACAGCCCATCTTAAAAGGTCTACTAGTCCTGATTAGTTACCAGGCTAAGATACAAATATATTTACAAGGTACAAATACATTTTTACAGAATGTATGAAGTTTATCAAACAAGAACAAAGGAAATGATACTCAACACTGTCAGCAGTGTTTTTTCAGTCAATCTACTTTAAAACACTAGCTCACAACTGGGCACACATCTCTTGTTCTCTCTTGACAGACGTTCTTCTGTCTTTGGTCTCCCTTTTTTGATCACCAAACCACTAATGTACCCTTACTAATTACTACCTTGTGCATGATCAGCAACATTCTGACATCTAACTGGCCTGCCAATGCAGGAGCGGCACATGATTAACCTCACATTGGCTAACAGTGTATGCCTAAATCTGAACTGTTTTTTAAAAAATGGTCAATTTAGTAATATCACTTCCTACGGTCTCCTATTCCATTCTTTGGCATGATAATCACTTTGTAGATTCCATCTTTTCTCACAACTTCCCTGAATCCCCTTGCCAATTTTTTTATATCTTTAATAATGTGGCACCAACGACATCATGTATGTTTCTGCCTGCGAGTATGTAATATAAACTCCCAGTGATTTAAAACAAAACTAAATGTCCTAACTGACAAACTGAATGTTCTCAAAACCAAAGTGTATCAACATGTTTTAATTAAAAGGATCATTTATCAATCCATGACTTCACCATGGCACTGAAAACAAGGTAACTAAAATTAATAAAAGTGCAAGTGACTCCAACATAAGAATCTATGCAGGATCTACATAAACATCTGTACATGGAAAAAACTTGTGTATTAAAACTGAGGTAACAGAATACACTTAGAAAATATAACATAATTAACTAAATCCATTCATCAAAAAAGGTTAAAACATTAATAAGTCTAAAAAACTCATACATGGGCCTGATACCTACTTTAAATTACAAAACTAAACCAATTTAAAATAAAGCCATGTCTACGAGTAAAAGACTTTTACCTCGAAGTATTTTCAGATTGGTTAACCTCAGTTCACATTAGCTTGAGCTGTAAATCTTAAACCTATCACTTTATTTTTACCCTGAGCAATATGGCTATTCTTCCTTCCAGAAAGTTTTTACAACTATCTAAAGTAAAAAATGTAATTTACTTCCTCACTTGTTTAATCAAATCAAAATGATTAATTGTTAAAAATAACTCAATCCTGCATTCTACTATCTCAGCAGGATGACCAGGCAGCAGTGAGCATGTTTGGCAAAGTGTTACGAATGGAACATCAAAAAAGCTGTGAACCCAAGATTTGCAAAAACACCCCACACTTTATTGTGGCTGCAATTGTTAGAATATCTCTATGTTATGAATGGTCATATTCTTCAATGCAGGAAGCTGTCTGCAGCATTGCTAGCAGTGACGTTAGAAGCATTGGGACTGCATGGGTGATGAGTGCATCTTCTGCAATTGCAGTGGCAACAAAGGCAGCCCAAACCATAAAACAGAAAAGTAATGATCACTTCCAGTTGGTTTATAATTCTATAGCATTGATGGTGGAATAGTATGTATAATTTTGTATCCCAGTAGATAGATGCAAATTGACATCATGTTCAGGAATTATGCCTTACGCTACTGTAACTGTGAATTCCTATGGGAGCTTGTCCTTTCCAAACTTCCCTAATTTTTAAACTCTCACCATATATAAAGTGCAACAATATGTCATTTTGTCTTCTGCTTGAGTTCTGAAATTATTAATCTGTATTTTTGTATGCTAGGTGTGAATGTATTCCAATGTTTGATGGGCCAGAATGTCAGCAGACAAAGTACACATTTAAAAGCCATGGTTATGCCTGGTTTCCTCCCATAAAGCCTTGTTTCAACAGCCTAATTTCACTCGAGTTCCTCACTGAAATTGCCAGTGGGCTTATTCTTTATAATGGACCACTCACTCCAGTACATTCTGGAGAGCTTGAAGACTTCATTGCATTAGGTACGTACATATGTCAGGCACAGGAGAACAGAAGTAGGGCAGAGGTTTTAATTATGCTTTAGCTCGATAGATTTTAAAAATGTGTTTTTGTTCTGATTTTCTTTCTATGCCCCTAACTCCTATGAGTTCCAACTCCTGATGGGTCAGCATACTTTGACAGTGGTGGATAGCAAATTTTTATTGCTTCATTCTGGTCTGTAAATAATGAGTCTCATTTTAGCCAAAACTGGACCCCAACTTTGCCAAATTTCAGCAGCAAATAACTGAATTTGAATCTTATTATCCTCCATGGCTCAAAGGTAGAAGACAGAGGGTGGTGGTGGAGGGTTGTTTTTCAGACTGGAGACGTGTGACCAGTGGAGTGCCACAAGGATCGGTGCTGGGTCCTCAACTTTTTGTCATTTATATAAATGATTTGGATGCGCGCATAAGAGGTACAGTTAGTAAGTTTGCAGATGACACCAAAATGGGCTGAGAAGTGGCAGATAGAGTTTAATTCAGATAAATGCGAGGTGCTGCATTTTGGGAAAGCAAATCTTAGAGCAGGACTTATACACTTAATGGTAAGGTCCTAGGGAGTGTTGCTGAACAAAGAAACTTTGGAGTACAGGTTCATAGCTCCTTGAAAGTGGAGTCGCAGGTAGATAGGATAGTGAAGAAGGCGTTTGGTATGCTTTCTTTTATTGGTCAGAGTATTGAGTACAGGAGTTGGGAGGTCATGTTGTGGCTGTACAGAATATTGTTTGGGCCACTGTTGGAGTATTGCGTGCAATTCTGGTCACCTTCCTATCAGAAAGATGTTGTGAAACTTGACAAGGTTCAGAAAAGATTTACAAGGATGTTGCCAGGGTTGGAGGATTTGAGCTACAGGGAGAGGCTGAACAGGCTGGGGCTGTTTTCCCTCGGGCGTCGGAAGCTGTGGGGTGACATTATAGAGGTTTACAAAATTATGTGGGGCATGGATAGGTTAAATAGGCAAAGTCTTTTCCCTGGGGTGGGGGAGTCCAGAACTATAGGGCATAGGTTTAGGGTGAGAGGGGAAAGATATAAAAGAGACCTACGGGGCATCTTTTTCACACAGAGGGTGGTACGTTTATGGAATGAGCTGCCAGAGAAAGTGGTGGAGGCTGGTACAATTGCAACATTTAAGAGGCATTTGGATGGTTATATGAATAGGAAGGGTTTGGAGGGATATGGGCCGGGTGCTGGCAGGTGGGACTAGATTGGGTTGGGATATCTGGTTGGCATGGGTGGGTTGGACCGAAGGGTCTTTTTCCATGCTGTACATCTCTATGACTCTATGACTCCATGGCACAAAGGATACTCAGTTATGATAAAGAAACAGGGGTAGAAACTTGACAAATACTCCACAGTTATAGGTGGCACAGTGGTTAGCACTGCTGCCTCACAGCGCCAGAGATCCGGGTTCATTTCCCGACTCAGGCGGCTGACTGTGCAGTTATGATAAAGAAACAGGGGTAGAAACTTGACAAATACTCCACAGTTATATCGTTGAAATAAACAAGAAATGTCAAGTTAACACAAAAATATCAATGTGCAATTTAATAGCAATATTTCAATACTTTGGAGAACTCTTTCATATTTTTCTTTCACATTTACTCGTTAGTATTGGTCTCAGATTTCAAATGAATTGACTACAGTCATTTTGACTTGATGGATAAAGCTTTTGATCAATCAATATTTTCTCTTCCCAATCCGAATTTTTATAATACATGATCAATTAAGTTTTAATTCACCACATTTTCTTTACAGAGCTTAGGAATGGAATTCCGTCACTCAACATTAGCCATGGTTCAGGATCTCTCCATCTCCAACTTCCACCAGGTATCTTTGTTGCTGATCGGCACTGGCACAGGCTGGATGTAGAGAGTGATGGAAAGGTATGTAGTGATTGTAAAGGAATGTTCAGAGGGAGAATTTGCTTGGGAATTAACTGATTCCATAAATATTATCCACTTATAGGCATGTCTTGCTTAAACACATATTTTTATGGAATTATAGCTACACAGCTGGGCCTGAGAGAATATCAATTAATTGTTCAGATTAATTAAATCTTACTATTTTGAACATATCTTCAGTTTAACAACTTCACATTTTTGTTTACTTTTCATCACCTCTCTGACTGCCGTTCAGTTTTACTTCTATGCTTATTTTGCTGTTTGTCTCTTTGCCAGTAATCACAATTCCACTTGTTTCTGTATTTTTGTTAACCATTTCTCATTTTCCTTGCAGAATGTATAGAGGGGGTCATGCTTTTCCTTAGATTTTTTTCTGCTAATCCATTAATGTTGTTAGTGTAAACTTAAGTGATTGATTTTAGTCATATATTTATCTAATGTGGACAGCATTATGCCTTTAAAGGCATGCTACTTGACTTCTAATAATGTGTGGTTTAAAAAAAAACTGTAATAAAATAAATAAATCTTCCTCCTTTTGCTCCTTGGTATTTAGACCAGGTCTTGGGTATTTTGAGTCAGAGTGATTAACGCCAAAATAACCGCCATGCACGATCCATGATGTAAACTCACTGTGATGCTGTGGGAAGCATATGTGCCTGCATCATTGATGTCATCATGTTCCTGTGTAGTGACATCAGCACAAGCATATGCTCAGCTGTGCCTGAAGATGGCCAACACATCTGCTCTGACCAGCCACCACCGCCATCTGGTCCTCTCCAGCTGCTCCCCAACATTCTTCAGCCACCACTGCCTTGCTGATCATCAGAGGGAGGGGCCTTCCTGCAGCCTGGATGCTGTGCCCAGGGGCTGGGGTTGCTGCTGTGCTGGTTAACTCCTCCTGACTTCCCTCTGGCCCCTAGCACTCATCCTCAATGTGGGATTGGAATGATTCAAATCTCCAGGTCCTGAATTCCATTATTGATGCTTCCAACAGCACCATTTCCTTTCATCATTTCCCATAACAATAGGTCATGTCAGAGTACATATGTGCACTTTGCACCACCTAGAGATGCTGTTCACACCAGACATAGCTATTTTGGATGCATATATATGACTTTATCATTCCAAGGTTATTCATTACCAGGGATGAAATTGTTCCCATAAAAGACCATGTGCTGTATAGTACCACATTATTCAAATAAACCTTAATTGTGGTGCTGTTATAGAGAGTGAAAATGATCCTTGATCATTGCACTGGTGCTGCTGTGAATGAGAAGGAAGGCACTGGCAAAGGATTGTCAGAAATGGACCGTAATGTCTGTGAAATTTCAGAAGAAACTCCTGGAGAAGCAAGGTAAAAATGTGATCACATATTTTGTAATCTAATAATAATTTTGTTAAATTAGTGAACATTCTAGGAACTAGCTTCCAGAATTTTATGTTCAATCATTGTTACCTATGATTCACTGCACAGTGAAATGTCAGAGAGACACTCTATCCTCCATTCTCTTGTTAGAATTCTCTGTTAGACATTTTCCAAATGTCTTTATTTATGGATAAGAGCTTCTCTATTTATACCCCTCATAAAATTAAATCTTCCCTCAGTCTCTTCTGTTCTAAAGAAACTGCAATGCACTGTCTGTGTGTGTGGTGGAGACAGGTTCGACTGAAGCATTGGAAAGAACATTAGATGAATAAAAATAATGTGAGAGGGTATGAGGAAAATGCAGGTGATTAGCACTAAGTAATGATGCTCATTTATTGACCTGGAGCAAGCACGATGGGCTGAATGGCCTCCTTTTGTGCTGTTCTGTGATTCTGTGAAAATAATCAGAGCCTAGGCAACACCCTTATGAATCTGTGCCAAATATTCTCTAATGTGATCATATCCTTTCTATGGTGGGCCTACCTGAACTGTACACAGTACTCTAGCTGCAGTCCAATTAGTGTTTTATACGGTTCTCATATAACCTCTGTGTCTTCTGTTGTGCATTTTGACCAATAAAGCTAACATGTGTACCTTCTTAACTTCTTTGTTCATCTGTCCTGCTAATTTTGCAAGTCTGTGGGTGGAAAAATCCTCCAAAGTCTCTCTGTTCCTCCGTGTTATTTTATACTTTATAAAATCTATTCCCTTGTTTATCATTCCCAAGTTGATAACTGAACACTTCTTCAAATTGAACTGTATTTGTGCCCCGTCTCATCCATTAATATTTTCCTACAGTCTACAGCTTTATTCTTCACTACCATCTACAGAATCATTTTTTGTATCAACTGTAAACACCTCAATCATACTTCTTACATTTAAACTTAAAACTTTGAAATGCATCATGAAAAGTAAGAAATCTGATCCTGAGCCCTGTGAAACCCAGCTGGAAACAATTTCCCATTCATAAAACACCTATCCACTATTATTCTTTACTTCTTGCCCCTGAATTGATTTTGCATTCACTTGCTACTTCCCATTGAGTCGCATGGGCTTTTACTTTGCTGATCAATCTTCAACATGCAATTTTGTCCAAAACCACTCTAAAATTCCATGTTGATTACATCATATGTGCTACCCTCATCACCCCTCCTTGTTACGTCCTAACAAAAATCAATCAAGTTCATCATTTGTTCCCTAAACAAATCCATGATGACTGTCCTGTATTTGTCCCACCTTCTATAAATGAAATTACTGCCTATGTAATTTTGTCATTTAATCATAAAGAGTGTGGTTTCAGCACCCAGTCTTGTGATCGATGACTATTCAGCACACGACTTGAATCTCGTAGATGCTGAAGAGCATTTGATGATCAAGACCTCAGCTGCTTATTACAGACCTGCTTTGCTATTGTACCCATTGTATTGTTAAGCTATTCCAGTTATCTTTCTGCTCTGAGGAATGTAGCAAACGTCTTTAGTCTCTGAGCCTAACATAAGTCCATCCAGCACATCTCGGCAATGTTTTGACAGCCTTGCTGAAAGAATTGGACACACCACTTCCATTTGCAGCTGACCCAGTGATTTATAAATGTTTCTTAATGGAAGAAAGAAGTAAGAATAGAAAATGCTAGAGTAAAGGAGAGTGAAGTAGCGTCAAAGTTCTTATGCGACCAACATATTGTTACTGTCTTACAATGAGTAATAAGACATCATGATCTTGTTCATTGATCACAATAAACTGAGTGGGATGCTCTGCACTCAGTAGCTTTCAGGAGTTATAAATGCATTCCATCTCTATCTACACAATGTTCTGCAGACATGATAAACTAATAAAACAGTCATAGCTGTGACCAGCAAAATCAAAGCTACTTCCAATTTTATTCTGTAAGTACCATTAGCAAAAGAGTCATCAATGCATGGGTTTCCAGAGTTAGGAAACAAAGATGTCAAAAGTTGGGTTACCAAACTGCACAGCACAAACAAGCCTTCAAGAAGGCTTCTATCACTTTATTCTGCTTCATGATTTAAATCTGTCAGCAATACTTTTTCATTCCCCCTGCAGCGACTTACCCTGATGTTGTACAAATGTTGTATCTGTCAACTGGGAGTGAAATGTAAATGAGATGACCGTGCAATTTTAACACAAAACTATCAGCAGCCTCAATTCTCACCCAGTTTGGTCAATACACATGTTTGTGCCCTTATGATCCTTATGTTACCCTTATGATCTGATCCTAAAAATCAAATAGTTTTTACATTGAATTATTCAAATCAGTAATATGGTGGCACTAACATAAAGGAGAATAGTTGAATGTGTATGCCATCTTCAGGACAATGTTTAAACAATAATTTATTTTTAAACTGTCAAGGAAGGCATTGCCTGGACAAGGTTTATTTTAATACGGCACTTTGTTGTTGTAAAGCTAACCCTGTAGCCTCCAGAAATGTCTCGGTTTGTTTTAACATTTCTACTTTAGTGACATGTCGTTTGGATTTGCTGAGAAACCTATCTGAGCTGTCTTTTCTTCTCTGACAGATTTCTAAACGTTTACCAACCCCTTCAGCTGGGTGGAATCAAAGAGTCACTATCAAACCGCAATGATCAACGTGCTTTCACTGGGTTCATAGGATGTATAAGAAATTTAATTGTTGATAGTAAGGTAAGTTCCGGTTGCCCTGCTATAGGAAGGATATTATTAATTTAGAAAGAGTTCTGAAAAGATTTACAAGGATGTGGCTGAGATTGGAGGATTTGAGGTTGAAAGAGTGGCTGGATCGGTTGGAATTTTTTTCACTGAAGCATAGGAGGTTGAAGAGTGACCTTCTTATTGAGATTTATAAAAAAATCATGAGGGGCATAGATAAAGTGAACAGCTAAGGTTTTTTCCTTAGGGTAGGGGAGTTTAATACTAGAGGGCATATTTTTAAGGTGAGAGGAAAAAGATTTAAAAGGGATATGACAGGCAACTTTTTTACACAGAGAGTGGTTTACATATAGAATGAACTGCCAGGGGAAGTGGTGGATGCAGGTACAGTTACAACATTTAAAAGACATTTGGACAGAAACGTAAATAGGAAAGCTGCATTGTTGGTTTGCTCGCTGAGCTGGTGGGTTGTTATGCAGATGTTTTGTCACCATGCTCGGTGACATCATCAGTGCAACTCCTGTGAAGCATTGTTGTTCTACTCCACCTGATATTTGTATGATCTGTTAAGATGAATGTTGTCATTTCCAGCTTTTCTCTGCAGTGGTTTGTATATGGAATCTATTTCTACATGCTTGTTGATGGCATTCCAGGTTGAAAACCAAGCCTCAAGGAATTGCTGTGCATTTCTCTGGTTAGCTTGTCCCAGGATGGTTACATTATTCCAGTGAAATTGATGAACATCCTTGACTGCGTGTATTGCGATGAGGGAGAGTTGGTCATGCTGTTTTGCTGCTAGTTAGTGTTCATGTATCTGGATTGCTAGTTTTCTGCCGGTCTATTGTAAAGATTTAGAGGAATATGGGCCAAACACGGGCAAGTGGGACTACGTTAGTTTGGGAAACTTGGTCAACATGGACTAGTTGGACTGGAGGCTCTGTTTCCATGCTGTATGAGTCCATGATTCCACATAATATCTGCTGTTAATAGTTGTTGTGATTTTGTGACCTACATGGGCAACTCTAGGAGAGGTGGTAGCATGGTGGTAAAGTCAATCGATCACCAACCCAGAACCCCAAGCTAATGGTCCAGATGCTCAGAAATAGTTAATCATGTGATTGGGATAATAGATACTTTTTTTTGCATAGATATAAAGGGGAAATAAATGGAACTGGTGTGTGGATGGAGCTGTCAGACTGAGGAGTTAATAAACTCTATCGACAAAGAAATGTAGCTTGGTTTCTGTCTTAATGATTGGCTTGGATCTGAAAAGGCACTGATGACATAAATTCAAATTTCATCATGGTAGATACTGAAATTTGCGTTCTGTAAAATATGGAATCAAAGGTGAACTTAATGACAACAGTGTGATTTTTGTTGACTATCTTAAAGGCCCATCAGAGAAGGAAATCTGCTATCCTTACCTGATCTGGCCTGCATGTGATTCCTGATCCAAAACAATGTGGTTGACTCTTAGCTGGCTTCTGAAATGGTCCCACAAGTCACTCAGCTGTATCAATCTGCTACAAGGCTAAAGAGAGAAATAAAACCAAATGGACCACCAGGCATCAACTTAGGCACCAAAAAGGACAATTACCAAACCAATTTGTCGACCATGCAAGGTTCTCTCTACTAACATTTAGGGGCTTGTGCCAAAGAATAAGAAAGCTGTCCCACAGACTAGGCAAAAACAGCTTGATGTAGTCATGTTAAATAGAAAGATACTTTACAGACATCACCATCTCTGGTGTGTCCTGTCTCATCAGTAGAATGGACCTACCTAATGAGGCAGCGCTTTGGTATACATTGGGAGGGAATTGCCTTAACATCTCAATATTGACTCCAGACACCATGAAATCATCAGGTCAGACTTCCTGCTGATTACCACCTACGGCACTTCCCTTGCCTGATGAATCCCTGCTCCTCTATATTGAACATCACTTAGAGAAAGAGCTGAGGGTGGCAAGGGCACAGAATGTACTGTGGGCGGGGGACTTCAAAGTACATTGCTTAAGAGTGGTTCGATAGAACACTAATGACCAGGTTGACTGAGGTCCTGAAGGATATAATTACTAGATTGGAAAGTAACAAATGTAACCCCACTAGTTAAGAATTGATGAAGAGTTTGAATTGAGAACTACAGACTTGGTAGTTCGATGTCAATAGGAGGGAACATTGTAGAATCTATAATAAAGAATGTGGTAACTGTACATTTAGAAAATTTTTTTTAAATATGAAGAGTTGTGGATTTATGATGGAGAAGTCATATTTGACAATCTTATTGTAAGGGGAGTTCTTTGAAGAGGTGACAAGTAGGTTAGACCGGGGAAACCCAGTGGATGTGGTCTACCTAGACTTCCAAAAGGCCTTTGATAAGGTGCCACACAGGAGGCTGCTGAGCAAGGTGAGGGCCCATGGTGTTCGAGGTGAGCTACTGGTATGGATTGAGGATTGGTTGTCTGACAGAAGGCAGAGAGTTGGGATAAAAGGTTCTTTTTCGGAATGGCAGCCAGTGACAAG
>NC_057713.1:40364847-40386286 GCF_004010195.1 Chiloscyllium plagiosum | reverse complement strand
GATATTTCTTCAGCCAGAGAGTGGTGGGCCTGTGGAATTCATTGCTGCGGAGTGCATTGGAGGTCGGGATGCTAAATGTCTTCAAGGCAGAGATTGATAAATTCTTGATGTCACAAGGAATTAAGGGCTACGGGGAGAATGCGGGTAAGTGGAGTTGAAATGCCCATCAGCCATGATTGAATGGCGGAGTGGACTCGATGGGCCGAATGGCCTTACTTCTGCTCCTATGGCTTATGGTCTTAATTTGTTAGGATATCACTTACATCATTGTAATGGATTTGCTGTAGTGGTATTTTTAGAAGCCCTTTAATGAGGTCACATGCAGGAGGTTAGTAAATAAAATTAAAGTTCATGGGACTGGGAGAAATATACCAGTGTGAATTGTGATTGGTTCATAGACAGAAAGCAGAGAGTAGGAATAAACAGATCATTCTCAGGATGGCAGGTTGTTATGAGCAGGATGGTAGAAGAATAAGAACCATGTCTCCACATGCTCACAATATTTATAAATGATTTGGATGTAGGCACCAGCTGAAGTATTTCCAAATTTGCTGACGACATCAGTTGTGAAGAGGATGCAGAGAGGTTTTTGTGAAGATTTGGACAAGCAAAGTGAATGGGATCGAGTATGGCAATGAAATATAATGTGGAAAAACATAAAATTAATACCATTGGTTAAAAAAAAACAGTAAAAGCAGAATATTTCATTAGAAAGTGCTGAAGTCCAAAGGGGACCTGGGTGTCCTCATTCATTAGTCACTTAAAGTTAGCAGATGCAGCAAGCAATTAGGAAGTCCAATGGTATATTGACCATCATCACAAAGGGATTTGAGTGCAGGAGGAAAGATGTCTTTCTGCAATTGTACAGAGCCTTGATGAGTCTAGAGTTGGAGTATTGTTTATAGTTTTGATTCCCTTAGCTAAGGATTGCTACTTATATTTGAAGTGTGACAGAGGTTCATCAGATTAATCACTGAGATGTTGGAATTGTTTTATGAGATGAGATTAAGGAGACTGGGTCGGTATTCCCTAGAAATTTGACGTATGAGGGCTGACCTTACTGAAACTAGAAATTTCTTATAGGGCATTACAGAAAGGGTGTACATAAGATGTTGATTCTAATACGAGGGGCTGTAATGTTAGGAGAAGGGTTAGGCATTGAAGACTGGTGTGAGGAGGGATTTCTTCACCCAGAGTCTGGTGAATGTTTGGAATTCACTATCCCACAGTGCTTGAAATTCATATTCAATCGTTGAGCATGTTCAGGATAGTAATCGCTAGATGTCTGGAAACTAATGACATCGAGACACTTGGAGAGAGTACGGGCAATGGTCTAATTGAATGGTGGAGCAAAATCAATAGAATGCCTACATCAATGGCGTACTTCTGATTCTCTTGTCCTATGTACCTATATTGGGTCTCTGAAGAAACCAAGAAAAGGGAAAAACTTAAATCAATCTCGCTAAACTGCCTACTGCAGATGAATATGTCCATGACAGTATAAATAAGAGTTACCACCAGACAGTCATTGTGGAGTCAAAGTCTTGTCATTACCATGAGGCTGCCCTACATCATTCTGTATGGCTAAATGGACCAAGTTTGATAAGACCTAGCACCTTATATCAGCGCATCCTAGATTCTATGGGTCATTGGCAGCAGCAGAATGACACTCAACCATTTGTAACTTCATGACCTGGTATACCCCATACTCTACCATTACCATCAAGCTGGGATGTCAACCCTGTTTCATTGATGAGTTCAGCTGTACATATCAGAAACTGCATCAGACTTACATAAAAATGAGGTGAAGCTACAACACAGGGCTATGACCATATTGCAATACAATAAATTATCAAGGCTCTTTTGACAGCACCTTCCACAAACCCTACCACCTTTAAGGATAAAGGGAGGAACACATAAGGGGAGGTAAGTTCTTCCCCAAGCTATCCTGATTTAGAATTATATCCTTAACTATTGGCAGGTGAAATTCCTGGAACTCCCTCTATAACCTTGTAGATGTACCTACACAAGGTGAACTGCAGTGGTTCAAGAAGGCAGCTCCTCACCAGGTTCTCAAGAGCCTGATATATTACAATGGGCAATAAATGCTGGCCTAGCCACTGACATCCACACTCTGTAAACAGACACTTAGCTGTGGATTCTGACTTTTCACTTAGGTCACAAAGAAAGTTTGTGCTTCATTTATATTAAAGCAATTTAATCATTTATAGGAAAACAGAAATTGCTGGAGAAACTCAGCGGGTCTGGCAGCACCTGTGGAGAGAAAGCAAAGTTAATGTTTTGGGTCCAGTCACCCTTTTGTTACTGGCTAGGACAAGGTGGTATATATGCTGAAGACAGGGGGATCCAGTGGGGGTTAGGAAGAACAAAATACGTGCAGACAGAACTCAGAGAGGGAGAGAGCGCGAAAGAGAGAGATATTTAGGCAGACAAAGGGATAGATAGTAAGCCAGGGAAAAAGAAAATCTGATAATGGAAACCATGAATAGGTCAAAATGAGTTGGCTGTGCTGAAAGCAGCCTGTCATAACAGTGCTGAGGCAATGGGGTTGGGTAAAGGACATGGAAGCAAGGTGTTCAGGTCCTAAGATTATTGAACACGATATCAGTCCTGAAAGCTGCAAGCTCCTAAGTAGTAAATGAAATGCTGTTTTGCAGCTTACGCTGAATCTCACTGAAATACCGCAGAAGGCCTGAGACAGAAATGTTGGTGGAAAGTATGGTTTTGTGTTGAAGCAGCAGGTAACTGGAAGCTTGAGATCATGTTTGAAGACAGAACATACGTATTCCAGAAAGCCGTCATCTAGTTTGTGTTTTGCATCCACAATGTAGAAGAGACACACTGTGAGCAGCAAATACAGTAGACTAGATTGAGCAAAGTGCAAGTAAATTGTAGGAATGTATATCTAGGGCCTTGGATAGTGAGGAGAGAGCAAGTAAACATTCTGTGACTGCATGAGAAGGTGCTGTGGGAGGTGTTGGAGGGTGTTAGGAGTGGAGGATAGGTGGACCAGGTGTCCCAGAAGGAACAGTCCCTGCGAAATGCTGACAAGGAATGAGAAGGGAATATGTGTCTGGTTAATAATTTGTACTTTCTGCTTACTTGCTTTCCTGCTTTAACCTTGCCCATTTCCCACATGAACAGTCTGAGTAAAGTTGTTTCTTTATTAGTGGTTTGTGAGCAATATTTATTCCCATTGCAATTCAGTACCCTCCATGTATTGATCACTGATTGGCTAAATTAACTCCAGTACATAAACTCAAAGCAGCCAACAAACAAAGAAGTCCTTTGTTCCAGCAGCAGATGTGTTTGATCTTCAGCGCTGAATGTCGTGTGTGCTAACTTACTACTAATTAATTCCTATTGTGCAAAATTGCTCAAATGCACACTTCACCCACATATTGCTAGCCCCTTTAATATCATTGGGAGGGACAAGAGGTGATTTTTTTATTCATTCATGGGATATGGGTATCAGTTCTGCAACGGAGTCAAGCTACAGGAGGGTTTGAGCATATAGCCAAACTCATCTGCAGTTGACCACACAACAAATAGTGCTCTATATTTAAGAGTATTTTGTTATTAATTGGAAGTTGCTGATCTCAATCACTTCCTCCTGGACAATTCCAAGATAGCATCAGCACAGACCTGGCAACAATCACATCCCTAGCCTTAGGCTGAATGGAGGGATTGTAAGAGGGATAAGAGGAAAATATAATTTATATAAAAAAAGAAAAAAAAACATCTTTGTTAATATTCTCAAAATTCTAAATGCCTTGCATGAAATATCCACTTCTGATCGTTATCTATTAATGCATGTTGTGTCATTTATTTAAGTTTTTGTGATTTAGTTTATACCCTAAACAGTAACTTGAAAAATTTTCATTTATATGTTGCTACAATAATTTTCAAGTTTTATGTGTGTCTCCTAAACTGCTCATTTCTCTCTGGTGTTAGGTGTATGACCTGGCAAATCCTGCAGAATTCCTAAACAGTACCCCAGGCTGTGCAGTGACGGATGGAGTTTGCCGTAGTGCTGGGACATACTCTTGTGGTATTCATGGCAAGTGTTTAGGAGAATGGGGTTCCTTCAGCTGTGACTGTAAACCAGGCTATACCGGATATAAGTGTGACAAAGGTAATGACAGATCTTGGAATATCACGATTGATTGCCAAAATATTTTTCCTTTTGCCAGTTTCCTTTGCTTCAATAATTTCTTCTGAAACTAATTACCCACTTTTCCATATGACCATAAGAAATAGGAACATGAGGAGACCTTTCAGCCTCTTGAGCCTTCTCTGGTATTGAGTTGGATGATGGCTGATCCAACTGAGTGCAGATGGACATTTGGAGTGAGAGAAAATAAGTAAAATGCTTTTTCAATAATGCTACATTTTCCCCATGCACTGCATATTAAAATATTATGTGAAAAGCTTTATAATGGTGCAATGGCTGAGCATCAGAGACATTTGATGCAAAACCAAACATTACCATGCAGTTTTAGTAGCATCAAGTTATTCATTATGCTCATGTGCGTATTAGGACAGAACGCCCCTGGTGCTCACCTTCCACCCTACCAACCTTCGCATAAACCGTATCATCCGCCGACATTTCCGCCATCTCCAAACGGACCCTACCACCAGGGATATATTTCCCTCCCCACCCCTTTCCGCAAAGACTGTTCTCTCTGTGACTACCTGGTCAGGTCAACGCCCCCCAACAATCCACCCTCCCTTCCTGGTACCCTCCCCTGCCACCGCAGGAATTGCAAAACCTGCACCCAAACCTCCCCCCTCACCTTATTCAAGGCCCCAAAGGAGCCTTCTATATCCATCAAAGTTTCACCTGCACATCCACCAATGTCATTTATTGTATCCGTTGCTCCCGATGCGGTCTCCTCTACACTGGGGAGACTGGATGCCTCCTAACAGAGCGCTTTAGGGAACATCTCAGAGACACCCGCACCAATCAACCCCACCGCCCAGTGGTCCAACATTTCAACTCCCCCTCCCACTCTGCCGAGGACATGCAGATCCTAGGACTCCTCCACCGCCACTCCCTCACCACCCGATGTCTGGAGGAAAAATGCCTTATCTTCCGCCTCGGAACACTTCAACCCCATGGCATCAATGTGGACTTCACCAGTTTCCCCTCCCCCCACCCTACCCCAGTTCCAACCTTCCAGCTCAGCACCATCCTCATGACCTGTCCTACCTGCCAATCTTCCTATCCGCTCCACGCTCCTTTCTGACCTATCACCTTCATCCCCACCCCCATCCACCTATTGTACTCTTTGCTACCTTCTCTCCAGCCCCACCTCCTCCCATTTATCTCTCCACCCTGGAGGCTCCCTGTCTTCAGTCCTGATGAAGGGATTTTGCCTGAAATGTTGATTTTCCTGCTCCTCAGATGCTGCCTGACCGGCTGTGCTTTTCCAACACCACTCTAATCTAGACTCTGATCTCCAGCATCTGCAGTCCTCACTTTTGCCTATTTGTTTGATTGGGCAAACCACAAATTCAAGGAACTCTTGTTGCAAAATAGTTTGATTGATGCTTTCCTTACTGTCACACTAGGCAAGGTGTTGGAGCTTTGACTCAGTGGATACTTGGAACCTCCAAAAACAGGCAGGTTTGTGTTGGGTTGAACATGAAAGTTTGGAATAATCCCAAACCCGAACCCCAAATTTGCCTCGTATCTGTTCACTTCTGGTTCTAACAGAGGAAGGAAAGGGAGAGAAACAGCAAATCTGTGACCAGGAACCACTTTCTGCCCTTCACACAAGCCTCCAAACAAGAATCAGATTCCTTGACCAATGAGGAGAAAGTGACGACTGCAGATGCTGGAGATCAGAGCTGAAAATGTGTTGCTGGAAAAGCGCAGCAGGTCAGGCAGCATCCAAGGAGCAGGAGAATCAACGTTTCGGGCATGAGTCCTTCTTCAGGGGGCTTCCTGAAGAAGGGGTCATGCCCGAAACGTCGATTCTCCTGCTCCTTGGATGCTGCCTGACCTGCTGCGCTTTTCCAGCAACACATTTTCAGCTCCTTGACCAATGAGGCCATAACTGATATCGATGCTTAATAAAAACCTAGTAGTTTGTCCCCTCCAGATGAATTATCCCAGTCTTCTGGCCAATATTTAAACCTCAAGAATTTCTCAATCATAAGCACTTTATAGACACTTTTATGATCATTCTGGACTTTTAAATTTTATTCCCATGCTTACCTGTAGTTTTTTTTAGTCTGTAACAACACTTAAAGTATCTGTACCTAGGTACACTGTACCTAAGATGGCGCGACAGGCAACATTACAAGCTTTTCACTGCACTCATTGAGTGCATGTGACAATAAAGGCTTTTCTATTCTATTCAAACCCAATTTCATTTTTAAAAAAATCAGGTCATTTGCTATTTGTGGGAGTTTTCGGTATTCAGATTAAATGTTGCATTTCCTAAATTAGAACAGGAACTATACTTCTACAGGTGTGCCATCACCTGCAAACTCCTTTCCGATGTCTGTGGTTACTAATGGTGCTATGTAAATGCAAGCCTTTTTTAAAATTTGTTTTTTTTTGTTTCTTCCTTTTTGTGTGGCAACTTGGAGACCAATTGCCCACTCATCCAGCACCTTTTACTGCCATTTTTTTTCTCACAGTTCTGAGTGTTTGTGGAGACATTGCAAGTTTGCAGGGAAATGCTGCAACCCACAAGGACCTGCCTCCCCACAGGCACTTTCTTACCACGAACAGGAAAAACAAGAGAAAAGAGGAGGAAATTGATGTTGGGGCAAGGAACAGCATTAGATTGTTTGATGTGTCCCAATTCTTGCCTATCATCCCAGAACAGTAAAGCAAAATTGAGATCAAATATAACTCCTATCTCAGATTGAGAAAGACGACAATCTTACCTTTGGAGGAGACGTGCAGAGTAACAGCAGATTTTATACTGCTTTGTATTAACACTGCCATCCTGTGGAAAAACCTGGAATTACAGATTTGATGTCAGAATCATTTGTAGAAGAAATAGGAATGAAGACAATTGTGTTATTGAGAAGTGAAGAATTGGACAAATTTTCCTGTTAACTGCAATTACAGTGCAGCTTCAGCTCAATGTGTCATTGCCTTGTTCTCGACCTTCATTTCTGAATTTGGCTGGGGGACAAGAGAATTAGTATTAATTTGGTTCTATTTTCAGTGAGACTTAGGAAGTGACACAGCAGGGAGTGGTGATGGTGGACTGAGATTTGTGGGTGCAGATGTGGATATTAACATCTTCAATATTAGTTTGTGCTATATAGACCATATTACCAGCAATGTTATAAGAATTGAAAGACATAATATATTTTCACATCGCTGGTGGTACCCTTTCACTTTTAAATGATCCCTGGCCACCCATAACAATCCTGTACAATGTGGTGTTGCTAGTCCCCACTCTTACTCAGGTGCATATGATAGGTCTTACGTACATTGAATAATATATTTCAGTGATTTGTGTTTAGTTGCAATACAACTGTGCAGGCTGAGGTGAATACATGGAATGCCTGACATCATTGCTGGAAGTGGTGTTGAGGAGTTTGAAGAATGTTCAATTTTCTAATATCTAAGGAGAAACTTCCATATAAACTGAAATGGCCTTGCTATGGTGACAGAGCAGACTGAGGTTAATGATCTCCCTCTTGCTTTGTAATCTTAAACTGATTGCATTCACCCTTGTGAAACTTGAAAGGGTTTAGAAAAGAATTACAAGGATGTTGCCAGGATCTGAGCTACAGGGAGAGGCTGAACAGGCTGGGGCTGTTTTCCCTGGAGCGTTGGAGGCTGAGGGGTGACTTTATAGACGTTTACAAAATAATGAGGGGCATGGATCGGATAAATAGACAAAGTCTTTTCTTTGGGATTGGGGAGTCCAGAAGGTTTAGGGTTAGAGGGGAAAGATATAAAAGAGACTTAAGGGGCAACTTTTTCACACAGAGGGTGGTACGTGTATGGAATGAGCTGCCAGAGGATGTGGTGGAGGCTGGTATAATTGCAACATTTAAGAGGCATTTGGATGGGTATATGAATAGAAATGGTTTGGAGGGATATGGGCTGGGTGCTTGCAAGTGGGACTAGATTGGGTTGGGATATCTGGTCGGCATGGATGGGTTGGACCGAAGGGTCTGTTTCCATGCTGTACATCTTTATGACTCTAATAATTGGTAAGAGGAGGCCAGCTGCCTTCCCATGTAGAGAGGAGGAACCCTGGAGTAAGCCATCTTTGCATCACTATATTACTTCCTCCAATTTTAAACCTGAAAATGCTGTCATCAATTTTAATGAGTGGAAACTTGGATACACTGCGAATTGATTGCAGTGACTATGATATCCCATTTTCTGACCACCATCTAAGCTGATGTGAGCTGCTCAGAAGATAAAACAGAAGAAGAATAAATGTCAAACTGTATTTGCTTTATCTGGATTTCTTCCTTTTGTCGATTTTTCCATGGCATTGAGTGGGACATTGTCATAAGCACCAACAGCCCTCTGTTACCTCACTCAAGTGAATGATTTGCTGTCATCCTGTTTGTTAGTCTGTAAAAAATATGTCTCAAAAACCAATGGATAGATTTCAACTGGTGCACATTTACCATCTGACCCAAGGAAGAACTGATTAGAATTTATAAGTGATGCAGATCTGGAACTACATCCTGGAATATTCCAAAGGATCCATTACATCTGAGAGATAGTGTGAATTTATTTTTTGTTGAGAATGTTGTTGATTGTTGTGGTTGTCTCAACTGCAGTAGTGGAATTTGTCACAGCTGTTAGAATTTGAGCAGAAGTTTCAGAGCAGATTGTTGAATTTGGATTGATATGAATGTTCCTCAATAAGATGGAAGCTCTTAATAAAAAGATTTTGTTTGGCTTTGTAATTACAGGATATCAAAATAAGCAAGAAAATGCCTCAAAGGACAGTTGTATAATTGTAATAAACAGCAATGACTAAATCTATTTAATTGTTTTTTCTGTTTCCAAAAGTAGTAGATTATGTTTTTTATCCATATGTAAAGGACTATGTAATATTGATAGTAAGGGCTATTTCTCATTTCTTATGAGGAAAGTCCCTACACATCCAGAATGCTGTCATTATACAAAATTTGTATTCTCCCTGGAACAGTAGGAATACTTGATTTTAATTCTATTGGCACATTTTATAGGGAAAAACAAATCTCAGGTAGTAGTGCATATCTCTTACAATGTAGTTTAACATTGAGTTAACACAGTGTAGTAGAAATATGCAATCCACTAATTGCCCTCTTCACATGCTATAAGAATTTTTAAAATTTAAATTAAATGTAAAAAGACAATGAGTGTTATTCAGTTAACCGAGATTTATTCTTTGTGCTGTAATTACTTAGATTTTGAATAGCTCTTCATCTTTTGTTTTGCCCATAGCTTTGCCTGAATGGTCCTTTGAAAAGGACAGTCTGATTCAGTACCAGCAGAAAGGAGCACTTAGCACTCGCAGAACACAAGTGCAGCTGATGCTTCGTACCCGACATCCCAACTGTTCACTCTTCAGTCTAGCATCTAAGGACACCAGTGAATACATTATATTGGAGGTAGCAATGAAATGTTTTGTTCAAAACTTGCATGCATCGGCTATACACCAGCCATAGCTTTTCCCAGAATTTAGCTTTAAAACTATCAGGCTTTGTGATGCAATCAGAACCTCTCAGTAACGTTTTAGGCATGCTACCATGTAACTTTATAATAGTATCCAAATTTTCATGTGAATTCATGCATCATCTCAGGAACGTGTTTAGGACATTCTATCACATAATTCTTTGGAGACTCTAAATGAAGACAAAAATATAAGATGGAATTTGATGTGGGGAAGTTTAAAGTCATCGATTTTACATCTGAATACAAAAACTGAACTTTCTTTTAACTGCGGGAGACTAGGGACTGTGAAAACAACATAAAAATTTGTGTTCAAATACACAAATAGCTAAAAGCTAATGCAGTGGTATAAAAAGTCATTAAGAAAGCAAATATTAGCCTTTATCTCAAAAGAATGGATGCAAAACAGTAAACCTTTTATTAACTAGCATCTATGGTTGATCAAGAGACCCATGTAATCAATATAAAACACACACACTAAGTAATAGAAATGTAATGCAGGGGATAAACACATCATTGTTATACTTTATTTATAGCATAACTCACTTAAATAATGAAGCAACTTTGCCTTAAATCAAACTTACTGGCAGAGGTTCTCTCCACAGATGCTGCCAGACCTCCTGAGCTTTCTGTTTTTATTTCACATTTCCAGCAGCTGGAGTATTTCTCTTCTATTTATTGACTTTGGTGAGGGCAGAGGTTGATGCAGGGGCTACAGGCTAGGTTCCCTGTAATGATAGCACGATTTGAAGGTTTACGTCATGAGTACATGGCGCATAAACATGGCTTATATTTCCTTCAGTTTATAAGATTTAGGGGGAAGCTTAGCTGAAGTCTGAAAATAATAAAAAGAATTGTTAGGTTAGATGCAGCTAAGTTCTTTCCTGTGATAGGGAATCCAGAACAATTGTATATATTTGGTCCTGTTAACTGCAAAAAGCTGGTCCTGTTAAGTTTCTTATCAGCGGTAATCTTGAGGTAATTGTTGGTAAGATTATTAAAAATTTCAAATGTTTCTTCTCTTTTATGTTTTTTTTTTCTGTGAGTTAGATTACTGGTGGATATTTTGGGATCCGTGTCAACCTTGGTGATTGGGAACATTCATTGAAACTGCAAACAATGCGTGTGGACAACGGCCAGTGGTCCCTCCTAAACATGGATCGACATGACAATGAATTTACATTACACCTTAACGATGGAGGGGGAGCCCATCAGGTGACAGCTTCTCTTGGCATCCACAGAGAAATAGTCATCAATCCTTCAAGTCTGGTGCTGGGTAAAAGCCTTCTGGAGCATTCACCAAATTATTTCCAAGGTACAACATAATACACAATACTGGATCAAGATTACAGATTGTTTAAAAGCTGCTCTGGAGCAAGATGTTGTATATAGCTGCAGAAACATCCACAATAGTCCAGAATCAAATAGGGATCAAAACTATGATGGGGCTGGTGAGATTTGGGGCAGAATTGAATGTGAAGTCTGACAAGGCCCATCTTGATATCAGGAGCATCACCTTCCATCTTTTATGCTTTTGACCAGGGGCAAGGTGGGTTTCTCAGCAGACAGCAGTGACTTGACATTTAAGGGTAGTTGCTGCTTGTTAGTGACCCAACTCACCTCATTAATGTTCAGCTTTCTATCTCACCAAATATGCCGAACAAGCTTGATGCCGGGAAAGCTGATCATGGAAACCGAAGTGGCTACTGACAAATTCAGATGCCTCTTGGTCTGAAGGACCTCCATGTTGCTTAGGACCAAGCATATCTCAGGCCACGATGCATAGGCACCAGATGCACCACCTCTCGTTCACAGACATTGGCATCTGACATTTGCCAACCCCTCATGACCATCGTGGCTCATCTCTGATACACTTACAGACAGCTTAGGAAACACTGACTTGCATTGCTGAGTGCACTGGCAAATAGCATTGACAATCTTTTGCAGGGACACCTCACGTGTATGACAGGGACCTAGTTCATAGATTGGTCCAAGCCGCATCTCAGGCTGGCTTGCTTGCTATCTTAGTGTTCACTAACATCGCTGTAAGGTCACAAAACAAGGCAAGCTCTCAGTCAATGGTGTGGATATGTTGTTATATGGCACTGTGCTATGTCAGTCTCACTGCAGTACTATGTCAGACACAATGCATGTGCAGTCAGTAGGCAACCTTGTGATGTAGAGGGTCAGAGGTTCAGAGGGGCTGGGGTTCTGGTGGGGTGAGGTGGAAGGCCTGTCCTAAGTGGAGACTTCTGAGCTGGCTGTCTGGGGTTCTCCCTCTGCCCTGGGTGCATCCTGGCACCATCCTGTCTCCTTGTGAGCATAGGGCACCTGGAGTGCATGCCAGGGTCTCTGTTTCCCTGCTAACATGCCTTCATGCCAAAGGACCAACATTTTGGATTTTGGAGAGTATGCAGCTCTCCAGCAGCCTCTGAGGCTCTCCATGGCAGCCAGACAGTCACCTGGTTCCCTGCACTACTGCAGTGGCATTGCCTCCCACATACCTCTCTGCTGCTCCTGTTCCTTCCCTGTGCATGTGGATGAAGTCACTGATTGCTCACTCCAGTGGGTCCTCTCCTCCCTGGGGCTGAACTGATGTCTCGTCTCTGGCAGTTCTCCAAATTTCAGCAACTTGGAGTGTTTCTCTCCCCTGGCCAACTGGGAGCTGTTGCAGTGAGTTACTCCCCAGATTGTGTTTTCCCCATCCCCCAAACACACACACATTCACATTCACACACAGACAGACACACACTCACTCATTCACATTCACACACACATACTCTCACATACACATGGAAACACTCTCTCACACAGACTCACTCTCACACTCACACACTCTCTTTTCACACACACAAACACACTCTCTCTCACACACACACTCTCTCAGACACACACCACATTCACACTCACATACAGACACACTCACTCGCATTCACACACACTCTCTCAGAACACACTCACTCACATTCACACACGTACCCATATTCTCCCACACACAATCTCCCACACACACCAACACTCTCTCACACATACACATTCACACTCACAGACAAAAACACACACACGCTCTCACAGACACACACACACACACTCTCTCTCTCTCTCACACTCTCTCTCTCTCTCTCTCTCCTCTTTCCCTCTTCTCTCTCTCCAACACTACTGATCCCTCCGAAATGTCAGTCCCTGAGTTGGTGCTGGGGTGGGAGTGAAGGAGCCTGCCTTGCCAACACCTCTCTGTGCTCTTGTTGCTTTTATGCTCAGAGATTGTGGAGGTGGTTTCTGAGAGAACTGTTCATTTCACCTCTGATGTAATGGAGATGTGGCAGTACCTGCAAAATGCTGAGAGAGTGAAAGCATCCTGGTTAGTGGTTAGCAGAGCTTTGCAAAGAATGACACTGACAGCGGGGTTCTTATTTGGTTGGTGAGATATAAGTTTATCTGCCTTAAACTTCTTTTTACCTTAACGTTCTGGCATCGCCTAGGAGTGGTCCTGGACTTCTGTGTGGGCCAGGATTCTGTCCTTTTGTGAGGCTGTAGAGCCTAAGATTGGGTACACTCCCAGACCTTTATGGGCTCCCTTTGCTCTGTTATATGCTGTCTTCTCCGGCAGTGACAGAAAAGGAGAAATTGAATGAGATAAAAGTGGATAATGCAGCCATCAGTGCTGGTGCTGGTGCAGGTGGGTGAATCCTGAGCAAATGTGTAAGCAGTGTAGAGACCATTAAGGGTTAGTTGGCTAGGAGTTGTGAGGGTGCGACCAGTGATGATGGGATACGTGTGAGTGACAGAAGATGCTGCAGGGAGCAGCGAGAGTGGCACAGCATGAGCCTTGTTGGGAGAAGGATGCAACAGCAGAAATGCGTGTGACACAGCAGAAAGAAGAACATGGCACTGACCCTGGAGCAGCAGAAAATATCATTGACCTTCTTACGGTATGGCTGGCGATTGTAGAGTGGGGCACCAACTCAGGTGGCGACATCTATGTTCCTGTCAGCGAACTGTGATGCCATTTTCTCCTTTTCTGGTAACTTCTGGAAATATTCTTGACAAAGCAGGGCAGTTCCAGTATTTCATTGCTAGGGTGGGCACACAGTAGCCTTTTAAAGATGGCATGAGAGCAAGTGCTGCCAGTCATTTGTTGGCATCCAGTGATTTATTTTATTTATTTTCTATACTTATTCTATTCAATATATCATGCTTCTCCTTTTTAACTATAATGTAAGCATCAACCTCTTCTTCAATGGAACAATATATTCATTAAAAACCATACCTAAACCTACACCAGTTACGTTCTTTGGTTTCCAATAAGCCATTTTCTTTGCTGAGCTATCATCTTGATCTTTATGTTTTAATAAGCTCTGGGCTTTTCTTGATTTTATTTGCCAAAAATGTTTTGTCCTCTCTTTGCCTTCCTAATTTCCATTTTGAATTCTGCTCTGTTCTTTCTATGCTCCTTTAAGTATAAGCACTTAGTATCTGCCTTAAACTTCTTTTTACCTTAACGTTCCCTGTATGTAACTTTGTACCTAACGTTCTTTGGAATTGGGAATGTATTTTTCTTAACAGGAATAAATTTTTTTCCTGAATTCTGTCTGAATCCTCCCACTTATCTGATGCTGACTTAGCATCACATAATTGTTTCAACTTCATTTTTGCTGTATCATGTCTCAGCTTCCTAAATTTGATCTTTCACCACTTGATGATTTGGTCTGCCTTTGTCCTTTTCTATACTGAAATACAGTCACTGGTACCAAAGTGCTCTTCCACTGATGTCCCTTCTAGTACCCAACTTCATTTCCTAAAACTATGTCCAACAGTAATCATCTGTTATGCATTTTGTCCAAAATTTTCATCTCAGGCCAGAGAAGTGTGAGTTTCTGAAATGTGATCCTGCCTCTGAACTGCATGGACACCACATCCTGTCTCTGAGAAACATGGCTGGGGAAATCTTGGATTCCTTGAACCACAATTCAAAGCAGAAGGAGTGCATTGCCGAGGTGGACACATTAGAAGGTTGACATTTCTCAGGGACAGTAGCTCAACCCTCACCTTCCCAACTTCCCTTTTTATTTTATGTTTAACTGCTGGTGACTGGTTTTGACAGTGAAGGCAGTTTTTCATTGGGATGGATAGAACGTTAATGGTTGACTCACTTTGGATCAATCGTAAGGGCAGAGCCCCAGCAGCAGGAAACTATCCCCTTAATTAATGAGTAAAGTGAAGTAATATACATTGAAAATGAGCTGATTAACAATTGAGAAGAAATGGTATTCATTAACAGGATGAGTGTGTTGCTGGCTGGGTCACCTTTATTGCCTATCCCTTGTTGTCCTTAAAAAGGTGGTGGTGATGATGAGCTGTTTCCTTGAACAGCTGCAGTCTATGTGCTGTAAGTAGACCCATAATATTGAACAAAGGATGCTAAGGTTTTTAAGTAGCTGATCTAAAAACTGTTTGATTTTATTGCATACATATTAAATCATGGCTGAAATGTTTAGTGAGAAAGCTAAACACTTGTGTCTTTGCTTGAATTTAGGCTGCATGCGTGATGTTCGACTAAATGGTCATCTCTTACCACTGGATGGAACAAATACAATGTTAACTGCTACCCTTGAACGACAGGGTATAACAGTTGGCTGCCACTCAGATGCCTGTAGCAGCAGGCCCTGCTCTGTTCCATTTTATTGTGTGGATTTATGGAGAAAATATGAGTGCAGGTACAAGATTGCAAACACTTTGTAAACACTAATGTATTGTGCAATGAATCTCCAGTTATTAAGCAAAAAGTGGATGGTGGAGAACTAAAATAAAAATAAAGCAGGGCTGACAGCGCTCTTTGAAGAAGAGTCTTATTGCACTCAAAACATTAAACAGTTTTTTACTTTCGACAGATGTTCCCAGAGCGGAGGAGTTTCTCTAACACTTCCTGTTTTGACACTAGTAACCAAAGTTGGGTTACGTCTGGTGGTTTCATTCCGCCTGCACTGATCACATACTCCTGCTTTTAAAGAACCAATGTAACAGCTTATTATTGTACTGACACCACGTGCCAGTTAGAAACTGAACAAACTCTTCATAATCCACTTGAATGATCCTTGATAGTTAAACAGTCTTTCTTCCCTTAACACCTATACTTTCAAATGAAAGAAAACGTTTAAAATGTTTTGATGCGCATAAGCTTAATCTCCTGAGCTTGCTCACAGTAACATCCTGGAAATTAAACACTAATTCTTGGAAACTCCAACCTGGAGGGTTAGTAGTTCCATTAATCATAAACAGCATTAATGCACAGTGCTCAGCAATAGCGAATCTGGAGTTTCACTATTTAAATCCAGTCAATTAACTACTTGAAAATATACAAATATTGTGACCTTACTGCTTTTTTTTATACTTTCCAGTCATGTTAAATCTACAGTCATATTTGTAATCATCATACAAAATACTGAGAAAAGAAACAGCATGATACAGTTATTATGGTCAAATAAATATTCACAGTCTGCAGTCATAGTTTCCCAGCTGGTGACTTGCTGATTTGTACTTGCCATCAAGATGCCAATTATGGACAGACTTTTTCCTACAGGAAGCAAAAGTTGGGAGAAGAATTGCTTTCTTGTGTTTGATTCAAAGGCAGCATTATCAAAATAAGCGTGAGGGAGAAATGGGAAAACTGAGACAAAAATATGCTTAATTCTCTTCTGAAAGGTTTTCATTCTTGTCCATGTCTAATGCAGGTGTCCAAGTGGTCAAGTGTTGGTGATTAGTAATGGTACAGGCGTTGAACACTGTGCAATGTTGCCGTGTGGAGCATGGACATGTCGGAACGGGGGCACATGTGTTGCTCAAACACTGGATATGTTTGTCTGCCATTGCAAAGAAGGTTACAAAGGACAGCAGTGTGAGATCAGCATGGTGACTTCAGGAATTCCAGCAGTGCTGAACATCAACTCTATCCTAGCTGTCAGCACGTGCCTCCTCCTCTTATTAGGTAGCTCATTAGTTATTACCAGCATGCTCCTGCTCTAACCAAAGTTGTCTCATTTGGCATCTTTGCTGATGTCATATGACATCACATAATTTCTCAATATGCACTAATTATACGTCTGTCTGCTGTTACCTTTGTGTTAAACTTTCAAGAGCCAGATTCATTTGTATTCCTTGAAGTGTTCATCTATGCTATTATGATTCCAGCTGATGTAGTTACTGAACAAATCTGATCCAAGTCTGAAACTTGGGGCTTGATAGATCATATTTTGTTTTGTTTTGGTTGTAACACTGAAACATAAGCACACAATGCTATAGGTTTTTTTTTAAAACAACAAAAGTTCATTAACAAAAAAAATGAAGGTATGATAGTTTGATTTATTCTATCTTAATACAAATTCAAAGATTTTTAAATACAGTAAAAATATAATCCCATCATCCTATGGCACTCATTTATAAATTGAAAAGAAAAGCAATGGCTTTTTTATAGTACTAAAATGAACACGTGGTATGAGATGCAAAAACATACCTTGCATTGTACATGAAAACACCACTTGTGCAGTGCTCAGAGTCTCTTCTCTAACACCTCAGTTGCTTTACATCACATAATTTCAAATTACAGTGTGGAATTGCAGATAACTTCTTTCTGGTGCTATTATACACCCAAGTTTAAATTTAACCAATTTTAAGAAATATCTTCAGGGTTTTATCCCAACAGTTCTGGACTTGGAACATCACCAACTCTTTACTCTAAACTAATCTAATTTTACCACATCCTTCCTTTCTCAGAAACACTGGTCTATCCTGCCATCTTCAACCAAGAACTTCACAGGTCTGCTGAAAACAGTAGTAAGAATGAAACAAAAACCTCTCTAAGCTTTGATTTGGAGATGCCGGTGTTGGACTGGGGTGTACAAAGTTAAAACTCACAAAACGCCAGGTTATAGTCCAATAGGTTTAATTGGAAGCACTAGCTTTCGGAGCACCGTTCCTTCATCAGGTGGTTGTCAACCACTGGATGAAGGAGCGGCACTCCAAAGGCTAGTGCTTCCAATTAAACTTGTTGGACTATAACTTGGTGTTGTGTGAGTTTTAACTCTCTAAGCTTTGGGTGATTGCTTTAAGCTTACTAAAAGAAAACTCTTCTGATCTTCTAAACAGGAGCTTGTGTATCTTGATTGGTTGTACAATCCTACTAATGTACACAAGATCCTATTAATTCTAAAGCTAGTTTATTTTAAATAAATCACAACCATGCTTCCATGCTCACCATGGAAATAGGAACTGCTGCCTCGTATTGCCATTTTGTGCAGAAATGCCCCAGAGGCAACAAAAGGGCAAACCTCTAAGCATAAGTAATGGTAAATTACTTAACACAATAACACATACAATTCTTGGTTGGGAAAGCAGGCAGGTGATTGACTCTCCAGATGTTACTCAGTAACCATCCATGAGGATGAACATCAGAGTAAGAGTTACTTCATTCACAGTACTACAGCAAACCCAAAGATACTGGATTTTCTAGTAGTGGAGATTCTAAACATGTTAGAATCATTGATACTTACAGCACAAAGGGAGGCCATTCAACACTTTTTTTTATTTGCTCATGGGAAGCAAGCACTGCTGGCAATTCCAGTATCTTTGGCTAATGCTGAATAGCTGATGAGAAGGTGCTGGTAAGTTTTGAGCTAATGCAATCTACATGATGTGAGAATGTCCAAAGATTGTGGCTATGTTGGCATTCAGGTAACACAAACCATAAACAAACCCACAATCCTGCCCTACTCAAATATATTGATACTCTGTCAGGTTCTCTATTCTTCCAATTACTTTGCATTGTTTGTCTAATGTACTTAAAGGGAATTTCAGTGTAACATTGAATAGAAATGAAATATTTATACTAGAAGAGGGCATCTGCAAACAATATTGATTTTCCATCTGACATTTTCCACTTAAGTAAAGAAACCCATAACTGAACTTATGCTAACTGCTAGAGAAATTTGTTTGTGCTTTATCTGTCTAATTTGTGATTTTCAGGACTGCCTTCCCTCATCCCAAACTGAATTATCCAATTGAAAACTGGTGTCTGTTTGTTCACAGTAGAGGGGTTATATCTGACTCCACATATTGAAGAATGAGTTTGTTTTGAGATGGTGTAGTAGAGACTGAGCTAGATTTTGCAATTATGATTATTTTAACATACCATCACTAACTCAATTACTTTATCAAGGTTAACAATGTTAATTGAATAATAGACACTACTGCAGCCTTTTTCTCTGAGTAATGGTATACTATTTACAGAGATGGAGTTAATTTTATGGGTGCGAAATCTTAAACATGATCCTGTCACAACTTTATCTCTGCTGTTTCAGTTCTGGTAATTGGCTTCAGTGTATGGGGCATGTGTGGAAAAACCAAATTCCAGAAAGGAGGAGTTTATCACATACCTGTTGAGCATGAAAGTTGGGAGGATGTACGGGAAAATATTCTAAATTATGATGAAGAAGGAGGTGGAGAAGAAGACCAGGTATGCAAGGTTGTTTAACCTTTCTTCTACAAACAGTTAGAATTAAATGTCTGGGCTGCTTTTTTTTTGCTCTGCTTTGCAAAATGCTGCTGAAGTGCCTAGTTTTGCTGTGCTTTCAGCTCAGGATCTAAAATTATAATCGGCCCAAACTGAAGGAATAAAGTTTCCTCTCTGAGCTGGGTTCAAGCATCTTATGTATCAGCAACTGAAAGTAACCAGTTTCACTTTTTTGTTGGAGATGGATAATACAAAGTACAAATAGTGTCCAAACTCAGTCACTTTCACTTTCTAGAAGGACAAGGCATAAGAAGTATTGCCTTTAAAACCAACTTCAACAGTGTCAACAAAGTGTGCCCAGTGGCGAAGAGATGCCAGCTGGGCATATACTCACTCTTTCTTCATTATTGATGATGCTAATATTTCCTAACTGATAGTCCATGTGGTGAAAGCACACCTGGTATTCTGTCGTGGTTCAGGGAGGCAGCTCATCACCAACTTTTCAAGGGTATTTAGGAATAGATAATCCCTGGATGATCGCAGTCCTGCAAGGACTGGCCTTGCTAGTACCACTGGTTTGCTCTCGCTGATTGATTCTGAGAATTGAATTGTATTAGCTTTATTGCCATATGTACGTAAATGAGTACAGTGAAAAGTTTACAGTCATCGCATTACAGAACCATCTTAGGTACAAATTCTTAGGAAACAAAAAAAAATTAGAAAAGTAAAGAAATAAATAGTCCAGCGTTACAGGTCATAGGAATGAATTAGAAAAATAAACAAGTAAAAAGTTCAGAAGAACGTCTTTCTGACCCAGTCCATGCCGGATCTAGCCTCAAGGGAGACCTGCATCACCCCACCGCTGCCTGCACTGGACCAACCCAATGTGGGATTTGCCCCATTGCACGGAGCTCGTCTTTGCTGCTGGGCACACTTTGCCGACACTGTTGAACCCACACTCGGCCCGCAACCAAGAAACCCTGGCTCTGCTGCCAGACCAGGCCACCACCCAGCCGCTTCGGCTACAGATGTTACCTTGCTGGTGCCGCCATCTTAAAGAGTCCTGCTGCTACCGGCACCGCCGTCCCCGATCACTGGAAGAGCTTTCTTCTGCTGCTGCTGCCGCTGGCCCCAAATGCTAGGAGAATGTTCTTGCAGCTGCTGCCACTGTCTCTCAATCGCAGGAGAACATACCCATTGCTGCTGCCAGAATGAATCATTTTGATTGTTCAATGTTAATTAGTTCCAACTTCATCTGCATAAAAGTCACCAACAAACTGATAAAGGGTTTATGCCTGAAATGTGGACTCTCCTTCTCCTTGGATGCTGCCTGACCTGCTGTGCTTTTTCAGTGCCACACTTTTCGACACTGACTCTGCAGCATCTACGGTCCTAACTTTCACCTAGAAACTAAAGTCAGCTAAGAGTATGATCTTATCTTCTGGCAGAACCAGTTCATTCTGAACATGTTTTGAAATCCTTGAGCAACCTGGTGTGGTACTTCTACCTATGTTGTTGGATAAACAGTATGCCCAGTTAACTTTTCCAATGTTTTTGTTGTGTACTTTAAATCAAGGGTGTGTTTTGCAATATATTTAGGATTGAATAGCCTTAACTGTGCCAGTCAAAGTCTGGCACTATTAGCAATGAGAGAGGTGAGACAATTAGCACAGGGAAATTTTGCTGGATCCCTGAAATTCAATGTTAAATATTTTCATTCTCTCATTGCTACCAGTTAACTTGACTGGTTGCTTCTTGACTGACTTAATGAATTTAATTGCTACCTGACGCTGGTATAAGGACACAGGCCAATTCCCTTGCCTTGTCTGTATAAAACCAGGAATGGTGGGTTTAATAGTGTGGGGGAGGGAGGAGTTGGAGAACTGATTGTGGAAGTCTCAAGAAGGTCAGTAAAAAGGTTCTGAATGAAGGGAGAAGACCAAAAGTTACCTTTTCTTCCCTTGTTCTGTCTTGGTGTGTGATACAGCTAATGTCAATACAGCACAGAACAGGCCCTTCGGCCCACGATGTTGTGCCGAACATTTGTCCTAGCTTAAGCACCCATCCATGTACCTATCCAATTGCCACTTAAAGGTCACCAAAGATTCTGATTCTACCACTCCCAAGGCAGCGCATTCCATGCTCCCACCACTCTCTGGGTAAAGAACCCACCCCTGACATCTCCCCTATACCTTCCACCCTTCACCTTAAATTTATGTCCCCTTGTAACACTCTGTTGTACCCAGGGAAAAAGT
>NC_057713.1:40335368-40364172 GCF_004010195.1 Chiloscyllium plagiosum | reverse complement strand
CCCTCATCCTCATGCTTGGTCACCTCCTCGAAGAATTCAATAAGACTTGTAAGGCAAGACCTACCCTTCACAAATCCGTGCTGGCTGTCCCTAATCAAGCAGTGTCTTTCCAGATACTCATAAATCCTATCCCTCAGTACCCTTTCCATTACTAACTGGCCTGTAATTCCCGGGGTTATCTCTATTCCCTTTTTTGAACAGGGGCACAACACTCGCCATTCTCCAGTCCCCTGGTACCACCCCCGTTGACAGTGAAGACAAAAAGATCATTGCCAACGGTACTGCAATTTCCTCTCTTGCTTCCCACATAATCCTAGGATATATCCCGTCAGGCCCGGGGGACTTGTCCTGGAGGAAAAATTATCAGGGATAATCTTATGAACCTTTGTTCCGAATTGTGATTCTATGAGCATCCCACCCAGACCAAATCCCTATCCTAAGCCCTGTAACTCTGTATTTTCCATGACTAATCCATCTAACCTCCACATCTCTGGGCACTACGTACAATTTAGCATGACCAGTCCACTTAACCTGCCAATCTTTGCACTGTGAGCGGAAACCAGAGTAAACCCACCCAGACACAAAGAGAATGTGCATATTCCACATTGACAGTTGCCCAAGGCTGGAATCAAACCTGGTCCCTGGCACTGGGAGGCAGCAGTGTTAACCACTTAGCCATCATGCCACCCATGGCATATGATATGGAGGCATAAGTTCGAATCCCATACTAACAGCTAAGGGAACTTAAATTCAAGCAATTGTACAAATCTGGAATTTTAAAAACTCTCTATAAGAGTCAAATTATTACTAAAAAGTTGAATAAGAATAAACCAGACTGATCACTTGGCATTGCTGGAGGCACCTGATATCATACAGGCACCTTGCCCAGTTGAGCCCCAAAGTTTTCCTGACTAATTTTGGGGACTTTTGCTAAAATTGCGATAGTTATTTTAAGACAAGTTCCATTGTATATGGTGACCTTGATAAGTGGGATGGTCTCAGAACAGATCAAGCAACTCAAAACTAGGCATCCATGGGGTCCTAGGAGTCAAGAGCCAGTGGCAGAATTGTATTCGAGCCTAATTTTTGAACTCATGGCTTGGCATATTCCTCACTCATCTGATACCATCAAGCCAGGGAACCAACTCTGTTTCAATGAGGAATGCAGAGAGTAGAAGTAGCACTGCACATATCTAAAAATCAGGTGCCAACCTGGCAAAACCACAACATAGGACTACACACATGTTATGCAGTGGAAGAAGCAGATAATGGAGGCACCTGAGTGATGATGAATAATACCAGAGCTGTGCAGTCCTGCCACATCCAGTCACGGACAACTGAATAACTAACCAGTGGAAGAAACTCTATAAATATCCCCAATTTCGGTGCAAAAGAGAAGCTAAAACACTCAGGTTTTGTCAATTGTATTTTCATATAGCAGTGGCCCAGCAATGGGCTACTTTGTTCCTTTTGTGTCACTCAGTTCCAAACTTCATTGTCTAAAGATGGGCAGAAGAGCTAAATTCTAGAGATGAACTAAGATTGCAAGCCCTTGTTCTTTAAAATTAATTCACAGGATGTGGGTGTTCCTTACTCGGTCAGTATTTATTACCCATCCCTAATTGCCTGTCAGAAGATGGTAATGAGTTGCCTTCCTGAACTGCAGCAGGTCTTGGAATGTAGGTACATCCACAATGCAGTAAAATGGCAACAAATGTCACGTCATGAAGTGAATGGGAGTCAAGGGAAATCTGTCCACTAGTTGGAATCATATTTTGCAAAAACAAGAGTGTTTTTTGTTGTTGGAATATGTCATCTCAGTCCCAGGACAGCAATGCAGGAGTTCCTTAGAGTAGTATCCTAAGCACAGCTGCTTCATCAATGATCTTGCTTCATCGAAAGGTCAGTTCAGTACCATTTATGGTTATTCAGATACTGAAACGTGACATTTCTATCCTCCATGGGGCAGGCAATAATCATCTCCAATCTCTAACCCTGTCCGGTTTGCATTCAATGGTATTAACATCAATGAACTCCCAACCAGTTCCTAAGGGATCAACATTTTTGTGTTACAAATAACCAGAAGTTTAACTGGACCAGTGGTACCTGCAGGTTAGAGGGTACGATCTCTGTGGTAAATAACTCATCTCCTGACTCCATAAAGTATGTCCACCATCCACAAGACAGAACTCAGGAATATCACATGTTTATAGGAATGCATCTCTGAACTCTCTGGAAGGGAAGGAAAAGCAGTAATATGAGCTCAGAGTACATCAGTCTTGCCTGTCCCATGTCTTTATTTTTTACAAAATATTTTTGCTTGGGATGTTGGCAAGGCCTGCATTTGTTGCCCATCCCTAATTATCCCCGAACTGATGAGCTTTCTATGACATTCCAAGAGCAGTTAAAAATCAAACACATGACTCTGGATTATGTATAGGCCAGACAAAGTAAGGGCAGCAGATTTCCTTCCTGAAAGGATATTGGGTGAGCTTTTATGACAAGCAACAATGGTTGCATGATCACCTATAAACAAGCTTTCCACTCTAGATTTTGTTGAATTGAAATTTCACCATCTGGCTGGGTGGGATTCAAACCCATGTTCCCAAAACAGATGCCTGGGGATTAGGTTCACAAGCCTAGTGACATTACTGCTATGCCAATGCCTCCTATTATTGCCTTTATTGAACTGGCCATAAGATTGAGTGAGTGCTGCATGGTAGATATCTCATGATTATGGCAAGCCAAGAGGCACATTATTACGTTATCACATTTCTATCCCAAACATCCAGCTTTCAATTCAAGAAAAAGAACCAAGAATCTGTGAATTATCATTTACGGTGTGAACTATCCAATACTCACACTGTTTTCATGCATTAGCAGTTCAATATTCTCATCAGTCTCCACACATTCATCACACTCAATCTTTAATTGTACCAGTCTCTTAGTTATGTGTGTGTATTGTTGATAGTTGTTCATCAAGGTAATGTTCCATCTCCAGGGAGCGTTAGCCCCATATCACTTATTGTCACAATGCTGTTGACATCTGGTTGGTCTGTGTTTCATGCAGATGTTGAGTTCCTGCTCAGCAGGCTGCATATGTTGTGTGTTATAGAGTCATAGAGATGTACAGCATGGAAACAGACCCTTCAGTCCAACCCGTCGATGCCGACCAGATATCCCAACCCAATCTAGTTCCACCTGCAAGCACCCGGCCCATATCCCTCCAAACCCTTCCTATTCGTGTACCCAACCAAATGCCTCTTAAATGTTGCAATTGCACCAGCCTCCACCACATCCTCTGGCAGTTCATTCCATACACGTACCATCCTCTGCGTGAAACAATTGCCCCTTAGGTCTCTTTTATATCTTTCCCCTCTCACCCTAAACCTATGCCCTCTAGTTCTGGACTCCCCAACAATAGGGAAAAGACTTTGTCTATTTATCCTATCTATGCCCCTCATAATTTTGTAAACCTCTATAAGGTCACCCCTCAGCCTCCGACGCTCAAAGGAAAACAGTCCCAGCCTGTTCAGCCTCTCCCTGTAGCTCAGATCCTCCAACCCTGGTAACATCCTTGTAAATCTTTTCTGAACCCTTTCAAGTTTCACAATATCTTTCTGATAGGAAGGAGACCAGAATTGCATGCAATATTCCAACAGTGGCCTAACCAATGTCCTGTACAGCTGCAACATGACCTCCCAACTCCTGTACTCAATACTCTGACCAATAAAGGAAAGCATACTAAACGCCTTCTTTGCTATCCTATCTACCTGTGACTCCACTTTCAAGGAGCTATGAACCTGCACTCCAAGGTCTCTTTGTTCAGCAACACTCCCTAGGACCTTACCATAAAGTGTATACGTCTTGCTAAGATTTGCTTTCCCAAAATGCAGCACCTCGCATTATCTGAATTAAACTCCATCTGCCACTTCTCAGCGCATTGGCCCATCTGGTCCAGATCCTGTTGTAATCTGAGGTAACCCTCTTCACTGTCCACTGCACCTCCAATTTTGGTGTCATCTGCAAACTTACTAACTGTACCTCTTATGCTCGCATCCAAATCATTTATGTAAATGACAAAAAGTAGAGGGTCCAGCACCGATCCTTGGGGCACTCCACTGGTCACAGGCCTCCAGTCTGAAAAACAACCCTCCACCACCACTCTCTGTCTTCTACCTTTGAGCCAGTTCTGTATCCAAATGGCTAGTTCTCCCTGTATTCCATAAAATCTAACCTTCTCCCATGGGGAACTTTGTCGAATGCCTTACTGAAGTCCATATAGATCACATCTACTGCTCTGCCCTCATCAATCTTTTTTGTTACTTCCTCAAAAAACTCAAGTTTGTGAGACATGTTTCCCACGCACAAAGCCATGTTGACTATCCCGAATCAGTCCTTGCCTTTCCAAATACATGTACATCCTGTCCCTCAGGATACCCTCCAACAACTTGCCCATCACCGGGGTCAGGCTCACCGGTCTATAGTTCCCTGGTTTGTCTTTACCGCCCTTCTTAAACATTGGCACCACGTTTGCCAACCTCCAGTCTTCCGGCACCTCACCTGTGACTATCGATGATACAAATATCTCAGCAAGAGGCCCAGCAATCACTTCTCTAGCTTACCACAGAGTTCTCGAGTACACCTGATCAGGTCCTGGGGATTTATCCACCTTTAGCCGTTTCAAGGCATCCAGCACTTCCTCCTCTGTAATCTGGACATTTTGCAAGATGTCACCATCTATTTCCCTACAGTCTATATCTTCCATATCCTTTCCCACAGTAAATTCTGATGCAAAATACTCATTTAGTATCTCCCCCATTTTCTGTGGCTCCACACAAAGGCCGCCTTGCTGATCTTTGAGGAGACCTATTCTCTCCCTAGTTACCCTTGATCAGAAAGGATTGAATAGAAACAGCTCTTAACTATTTTTGGTCCGCACACTGCTTCATAATATATGAAACAGGTCACCTTCAAATTCAAAAGGAGTTGGGTTATTTTTCAGCGCTAAAAGTTGTGTAAGTAAGTTGTACAGGTAGAACTATTTTTCAGACTTTGAAACCAATAAGTACACTGGGCAAGGAAAATATTCCTAAAGTGTGATTAACACTCTTGTCTACATTCTTGCGCTTGTGTGAAATGGTAGGTACATAATTATCAAAACATTTTGGAGTTCACAAGAAAAAAAATGTTTGAATTCTTTGTGTTTCATTAATGTCTTCAGGCTGTAAAGGGGCTTTGGTTGATTGCTCTGGAGCAATTAAAGTGAACCATTCCAGAGTACCCACCCTTTGAACACAATGATTATAAGACAAGTGCATACCTACAGTTTTCAGTGATGTGGTCTCAAGCTTTATCAAAATTTTTAAAGTTGCAGGATGTTGACTAGTTGTGCTTCTATAATGAATATCGTTTTTCCCCCTTAGTGATCTTTCCAGAGGCAATAGGGCTGCTATTCAGTTGGAGATGAGAAAGCAATTTAGCTGACCCTCAGGAAATCTTAAAGTGCTTTACAACCAGAAATAATGCATCATGCATTTACTTAGAAAATCTTGAATGCTGAAAATTGCCTCCTTCCAAAAATAACTGTCCAGTATTCAAAGGGGTATTGTTAGGATTTTCATTTAATGTGAAGTGAGTAAATAACAGTTGTTTTTCACATGCTTGTTTTTTTTATTTCTTCCTTTATAGCCAATACTGTTTACTTATATACTGTTGGACTTAAGCCACAAGTGATATTTTATATATATTTTGTGTGACAACCTTCATTGTAATAATTTGTTACACATTGTTTAAATACTCATTTAATTATAATCCTTTCACGAGTACCATTCATTTCTTGAGGTAGGTTTGTGTTTGAAACTATAATGTTATTTCACTCTATAAACTTACAGGTTCTGTGACAGTCATACAGAAATTTTGACACTAGAATGTCTCGTCATCAATTCTTGTTTGAGCCAATCACCTGCCATGCCTGGAATCAAGATCGGACACGTAAGTTATGTTTTGAGATGTTTTTCTAAACCAGCATTAATAACCCATTTTTAAGATAAAATAGATTGTTAATTATGCTCATAGGTTGGTGCTTTTATGTTGAAAGCAATTACGCACTGGCACTTATCAAACATGGACTTTGTACTGGCTAATTCTTGTATCCAAGAGGTAAATAAGATCTTCAGACAGGAGCAAAAGTAAGCCATTCAGCCCACTGAGTGTGGCTGGGTTTTTCGAACAATTGACAATGGATTTGTGGTCACCATTAGATTCTTAATTTCAGGTTTTTATTGAATTCAAATTCCAGCATTGGCTGTGGTGGGATTCAAACTCAGGTATCCAGGATATTTACCTGGGTTACTGGATTAACTGTCCAGTGATAATTACTATTAGGCCCTCGATAACACCAGATAATTATTGCATAACTGACCATGTTAACTTTTTAATATGGATTTAACAGGAATGTTAAAAGGCTATATTTAATTACTTCTGCACTAACCTTTAACAAATACTGGAGAAACTCAGCAAGTTTGGCAGCATCTGTGGAGAGAGAAACTGAGTTAATGTTTTGAGTCTGGTATGACTCTTCTGAGCTAACCTTTATTTATTTAGAGAGAAATGTATGACTCCTGGTGAGTTAATCACACATCAGGAGTATTTCCACTGCTCAAGATTATGGTATCAGTTTCTTTAAGAAAATGCTGTTGTTGCATTTGCACGAATTAGTACATTTCAAACTATGTGCTTACAGTTAATATGGTTTAGTGAAGTCACCTTTAAATTGTAGGAAAAATAGTCAGTCACTCCTGTGTTGCGCTTTTGTTGGCACAATGTTTTATGAATAATTTCTGTTGCTTTCAGGTAAAGCAGTTTACTAAACTATTACCTTCAAGATCCCACTGATAAATAGAAGTTAGAAGCTAATTAAAATAAAGAGCCTTTTGAGGATTTAAGAATATGAGGAAATAATCTCCATTTATGGAGACACAGAGGGAGTTGGGGGGGGGGTTGGGAAATCGAAAGGGATATAGACTTCAAATTTACTGATAACTTCATAATTGTTAAAGCAAGATAGGATTCCTGCAATAAGAGAATGCCAGTTTAGAATAAAATCATAAACTTGGATAGAAATTGAATAAGTACTTTACATTGGTGTCTCTGCAAGAGATTGGTAGAAAAGAGATGGTTTTTGAAGTTGGTATGTTAGCCTGAAACAAAGCATCTCACCTTGATGGATTACCTTGATCTTGAACAATGGACAGGTAGTTCAGTTTTTCAGTATTTCCAGCTTTGGAGAGAGAAAGTTTAAATCTGAAGGAGGCTGAGGGGTGACCTTATAGAGGTTTATAAAATCATGAGGGGCATGGATAGAGTTAGTAGGCAAGGTCTTTCCCCTGTGTTGGGGGAATCCAGAGCTAGTGGGCATAAGTTTAGGGTGAGGGGGGAAAGATTTAAAAGAGACCTAAGGGGCAACATTTTCATACAGAGGGTGATGCGTGTATGGAATGAGCTGCCAGAGGAAGTGGTGGAAGCTGGTACAATTACAAAATTTAAAAGGCATCTGGATTGGTATATGAATAGAAAAGGTTTAGCGGGATATTGGCCAAGTGGTTCCTCCAAGATTAGTTGTGAATTTCTGTTGTGGATTATTAGTTGTGTATATGTGCCTCTAGTTACAACTATGTCATAATATCTAGCCATTCACTTCCTCATTATAAAATTGAGGTGACAACTGCTCTAACAGGGCCCAATTCTGTTTGAGCAGACTCTCGTTGAAATTGTTGAAGATTTTCACCCTGATTGGTTCTCCAATTCTCAACTCTGGTATTGGTTTGGCAGTCTTCAGGAGCTTTTTTGTTATTGGAAGAGGTAATTTCAATGCCATCTCTGTGTTCCCTATTAACTCTTGTGACCACAGAAGGGTCATTGATGTTTTCAGGCCATTTTTACATCACTACCTTTTGCAGCTTTTGAAGAGTGACTCAGTGGCTAGCACTGCTGCCTCACAGTACCAGAGACGCGGGTTCGATTCTAGCCTCAGGCGACTGTCTGTTGGAGTTTGCACATTCTCCCCATGGTTAGCGATGTACATTTTTCTGTTGGTTTATGTCACGTCCACATGATACCTTTGTAACTGGAGGAACATTTTTTGAAAGTTATTTGGAGCAGATAGTAGCTGCTTAAAGCTAATGGTTGGACTCGACTGTAACTTTGTCTCTTGATGAGAACGTTCAGATGCAAAGACAAGGACTAGACACTTTTTCTTGATGTGAATGTAGTAAGCTTCTGTTTATGTTAACTCTCTGGCTACTAATGCAACTGGTTGTCCTTCTGCCTTAGGGTTGCTCTAAGTCTTGTCATCTCATCACACTGCAGGGTGACTTCAATATTCACATCTAATATTTCAGGTTCTGATGTGACCATGACTAGTAGCTTGATTTTAGTGAATGCCACTTCTTTTTCTGCGTCCCAATACAAATGCACATGCTTGGCTTAATCATTCACACTCTGATGACAACGGAGCATGAATTTTGCTAAATAGTTGACTAATCCAACAAATTGTCACATTGTTTTTACTTTTGTTGCTTGCTACAACTCTCACATTCTGGGAATCTGAGCATAAACTTATTGCTGTCAGTAAGTGACTTATACACTTGGCATCAGGCATCTTTAAATGCAATTTTCCTGTGATCAATTTTAGGTTCATTGGGTAAGCACTAGGTAGCAATGGCTCCCTTATCATGTCTTCTCATTCACAATCCAGCAGATCATCTAATATAGTCTATATTCTAGGAAAATCACGATCAATTTCATCCTGTCTGCAGTGTTACTGCTCTGAATCCATGGAAATGCCAAACCATGTGCACAATTGTCTGTCTCTCCCAAACATTAGCTAAAATGTATTTAGGAAGCTACTGCTTTTAATTCACTTCACTTGCCAGCAACCATCCTTCACATCGAGGGTACTGACTATTATTGCCTTGTGGCAAAATTCCTATAGGTTGGCATAGGTTATTGAAATCTTTTTAGAGATAAATTCAGATCTTTTAGATCAATGCTTGCTTTTCAAGTTGTTTCACTGCTATCATGCTGCTAATCCATTCTGCAGAAGTTGTCACTTTCTTCATTATTCACTTACTTCCAGCTCTTCTATCCTGGCTTTCCGGCTGGCTGTAGAGTCATAGTACAGTACAGAAACAAATCCTTCAGTCCAACTCATCCGCACTGACCAGATATCCTAAATTGATCTAGTCCCATTTACCAATGTTTAACCCACACCCCTCTAAACCCTTCCTATTCATGTACCCATCCAGATGCCTTTTAAATGCCACCACCATGTCCTCTGGTAGCTTATTCCATACTCTGTATGAAAGAAATTGCCCCTCAGGTCCATTTAAATATTTCACCCTCACCGTAAACCTACACCCTCTAGTTTTGGACTCCCCTACCCTATTCAGCCTATCCAAGCCCCTCACGATTTTATAAACTCTATAAGGTCACTCCTCAGCTTTGAACGCTCCAGGGAAAACAGCCCCAGCCTAATCAGTCTCTCTCAAACCTTCCAAGCCTGACAACCCCTTGCAAATCTTTTCTGACCCATTTCAAGTTTACCAACATCTTTTCTATAACAGGGAGTCCAGAACTGAATTCAGTATTCTAGAAGTGGCCTAACCAAAAGCCGCATGCCAACTCTATACTCAATGCATTGACCAAAAAAGGTAAGTGTGCCAAAGCCTTCATTGGCTATCTGCAACTCCACTTTCAAGGATCTATGCACCTACATCCCTAGGTCTGTTTGTTCAGCAACACTCCTCAGAGGCCTACCATTAAGTGTATTCAAGGTCCCACTATATTCTAAGATAACCTTCTTCACTGTCCACTACACCACCAAGTTTGATGTCATCTGCAAGCTTACTAACCATACCTCCTATATTCACATCCAAATCATTTATATACATGACAAAAAGCAGTGGACCCAACACTAAACCTTGAACACCAGTGGTCACAGGCCTCCAGTCCAAAAAACACCCTCTACTACCATCCTCTGTCTCCTACCTTCAAGCCAATTATGTATCCAATTGAATAGCTCCCCTGAATTCAATGTGATCTGACCTTGCTAACCAGTCTACCATGCAGAACCTTGTCAAACACCTTGCTGAAGTCGATATACACAATGGGTAAAAACAATGACTGCAGATGCTGGAAACCAGATTCTGGATTAGTGGTGCTGGAAGAGCACAGCAGTTCAGGCAGCATCTGAGGAGCAGTAAAATCGACGTTTGGGGCAAAAGTCCTTCATTATTCCTGATGAAGGGCTTTTGCCCGAAACGTTGATTTTACTGCTCCTCGGATGCTGCCTGAAATGCTGTGCTCTTCCAGCACCACTAATCCAGAATCAATATACACAATGCACTGCCTTCATCAATCTTCTTTGTCACCTCTTCAAGAAGCTCAATCAAGTTAACAAAACATGATTTCCTATGCACAAATCCATATTGACTACTCCTAAACAATCCTTGCCTTAGTGTTGAGGGCATCTTAAACTTTCACAGCAGAGGCTGAATTTGTCGTACACTCTCCTACACTTAGATTATATTCTCTATGAAATCTTCCGAAACCAGGAAGCTCGTTGCTGTACTCTTTCAGGATCTATTTCACGGTCAATTTTTTAGCATAGTATGACATATTGCAAATCTCTTTTGGCAATGTTAAGGGTTACTAGTCAAAGCTTTAGACTGGTTCTTGCTGAGATGAGTTGCTTTTGCGAGGATAATTTGTCCTATTGTCATGTGTATGGTTCCATCACTGAGCCTCAAACTTACTTTCAAGAGCTTCATTTTTGGATCACCATGTTAACCAACTTCACACAAGTCTATGAAATTCATAATGTTGCATGGTGTACTGGTGTCTAACTATAAGTTAACATGAAATTCTCCTTCTGCAATCATCAATCCCGTAGTCAGAAACCATTTGTCACTTTTCAATTTGACTATATCATACATACAACAGTTTTGTTCAGAGTGATTCCTTTAAATCTTGGCTGCTACCTCTCCAGTGACCACCTGGACCTACTTATTGTGATTTCTTCAAACTGAAGATTTGTGTGCAAAATCATTTGGCTTCTTGCAGCTTTTACCACACTGGACATGTTTTCTTATAATATTCACAACTTGACCTTATCCATTACCTTTCTGCCTTTTCAGCCTGGAATATCAAATAACATAACACAAGGCTTGTTTTTTTTTCTGGCCGGCCTTGACTATTCGCTGATTTATAACCTCAGCACTTCTGCACATGTCAGTCACTTTCCTGAACAAATGTTCATTTTCACTCACTAGATGTGCTCTAACTGCAGGGACTCTTATGCTTAATACATCCTGTATTTAATTAGGTAATCTTTGGTTGTGCAAATGCACAGCATTCTGAATGCTGTGTTAATGAGGTCATGTTTGATCAAAAGATTATTTTGTACCTTGGGCCCAAATATTGAACTCATGCATTTCATAAATTATGCTCATATGGGGTTCAAATAAAGGGGGTGCAGTGGTAGTCTGGCGCACTGACCTCTACACCGCTGAAGCCAGACGCTAACTCGAGGACACCTCCTCCTACCGCCTCCTCAACCATGACCCCACCCCCCCCATTACCAAACCATCATCTCCCAGACCATACAGAACCTCATCACCTCAGGAGATCTCCTACCCACAACTTCCAACCTCATAGTCCGGGAACCCTACACTGCCCAGTTCTACCTCCTTCCCAAGAGCCACAAGCCTGACCACTCTAGCCGACCCCATTGTCTCAACATGCTCCTGTCCCACTGAACTCATCTCTACCTACCTCCTATCCCCCCTAGTCCAGGAACTCCCCACATATGTTCGAGACACCACCCATGCCCTTCACCTCCTCCAAGACTTCCATTTCCCCGGCCCCCAACAAAATTGCCCATAGTGTTAGGTGCATTAGTCAGAGGGAAATGGGTCTGGGTGGGTTACTCTTTGGAGGGTCGATGTGGACTGGTTGGGCTGAAGGGCCTGTTTCCACACTGTAAGGAATCTAAAGGTGATGATGAGTTGTCTACTCCTCTTCTTCACCATGGAAAAACCCCAACGCCTCATCCTCACCATGGATATCCAATCCCTCTACACCTCCATCCGCCATGACCAGGGCCTCCAAGCCCTCCGTTTCTTCCTCTCCCAATGTCCCCAACAGTACCCTTTCACCGACACTCATTCGTTTGGCCGAACTGGTCCTCACCCTTAACAATTTCTCCTTCGAATCCTCCCACTTCCTCTAGACCAAAGGGATAGCCATGGGCACCTGTATGGGCCCCAGCTATGCCTGTCTCTTTGTTGGCTACATGGAACAGTCCATCTTCCGTAATTACACCGGCACCATTCCCCACCTCTTCCACAGCGACATTGATGACTGCATTGGTGCCACCTCGTGCTCCCGCAAGGAGGTTGAGCAATTCATCAACTTCACCAACATGTTCCACCCTGACCTTAAATTTACCTGGACCATCTCTGACACCTCCCTCCCCTTCCTGGACCTCTCCATCTCCATTAATAACGATCGACTTGACACCGACATTTTTTACAAACTCACAGCTACCTAGATTACACCTCTTCCCATCCTACCTCCTGCAAAAATGCCATCCCGTATTCCCAATTCCTCCGCCTCCACCGTATCTGCTCCAAGGAGGACCAGTTCCACCACAGAACACACCAGATGGCCTCCTTCTTTAGAGACCGCAATTTCCCTTCCCACTTGGTTAAAGAAGCCCTCCAACACATTTCATCCACATCCCGCACCTCCGCCCTCAGACCTCATCCCTCCAACCGTAACAAGGACAGAACCCTCCTGGTGCACACCTTCCACCCTACCAACCTTCGCATAAACCAACTCATCCGCCGACATTTCTGCCACCTCCAAACGGACCCCACCACCTGAGATATATTTCCCTCCCCACCCCTTTCCACCTTCCACAAAGACCGTTCCCTCCATGACTACCTGGTCAGGTCCACGCCCCCCAACAGCCCACCCTCCCGTCCTGGCACCTTCCCCTGCCTCCACTGGAATTGCAAAACCTGCGCCCACACCTCTTCCCTCACCTCCATTCAAGGCCCTAAAGGAGCCTTCCACATCCATCAAAGTTTTACCTGCACATCCACCGATATCATTTACTGTATCCGTTGCTCCCGATGCGGTCTCCTCTACATTGGGGAGACTGGACGCCTCCTAGGAGAGCGCTTTAGGGAACATCTCTGGGACACCTGCACCAATCAACCACACCGCCCTGTGGACCACCATTTCAACTCCTCCTCCCACTCTGCCGAGGACATGGAGGTCCTGGGCCTCCTTCACCGCTGCTCCCTCACCACCTGACGCCTGGAGGAAGACCATCTCATCTTCCGCCTCGGAACACTTCTACCCCAGGGCATCAATGTGGACTTCACCAGTTTCCTCATTTCCCCTTCCTCCACCTCACCCCAGTTCCAAACTTCCAGCTCAGCACCATCCCCATGACTTGTCCTACCTGCCTATCTTCTTTTCCACCTATCCACTCCACCCTCCTCTCTGACCTATCACCTTCATAGAACATAGAACATAGAAGAATACAGCGCAGTACAGGCCCTTCGGCCAACCCCCACTCACCTATTGTACTCTATGCTACTTTCTCCCCACCCCCACCCTCCTCTCATTTATCTCTCCACCGTTCATGCACTCTGCCTGTATTCCTAATGAAGGGCTTTTGCCCGAAACGTCGATTTTACTGCTCATCAGATGCTGCCTGAACTGCTGTGCTTTTCCAGCACCACTAATCCAGAATCATATGGGGTTCAAAGCCTACTTTCAAAATTTGCCTTCTTTTTTGTTTGTACTTTGGAGAGAGTTAGCATAAAATACACACTGTGACAGTCTCTCCCAAGAAATGGGAGAGCTACCCAAAGCTACTATTGTTTGATCATTAAATCTGTCACAATTTTACCATGGAAAGTGGAAAAAACTTCCAGTGCAGATTCTAATCACTTTTCATTTTGACCAGCAGCTATCATATCTCGTTCAGTGCTTTTATCTGTGTCTTGCTTCTTTATTTTGTTTCCTTTGTTTTTAGCAGTTTTCAACAACTCTGAACATTCTTTTGCAAGCTGTACATAGCTCTTCAGCACTCAATCTGAGCTCCACTCTGACACCATGTGAAGAGCTGACAGGATACAATATTGCCTTTTTTATGTCTTTATTTAACTGGCAGTGAGATGGATGCCTTCAGTGAGTGCCTTAAAGTAGCAGTCACGTGAATTTGGCAAGCTAGGAAGCATTTCTATCCCAAGCGAGCAGTTTCCCTGTCTGGCACCCTATTTTAGATTTTAAATTAGATTAGATTCCCTACAGTGTGGAAACAGGCCCTCACACCCTGCACCATCAACACATAGGTTTAAGCAGTTGCACTTCAGCAACTCACCAAGGCTCCTCCAGCAACATTTTCCAAACCTTGACTCCTAACGTGGCATGGTGCCTTTGTGGTTAGTACTGCTGCCTCAGAGCACCAGGGACCGAAGTTTGATTCCACCCTCGGGCAACTTGTGTGTGGAGATTGCACATTCTCCCCGCATCTGCATGGGTTTCCTCCCAGCGCGCTGGTTTCTTCAGGTGTGCAAGTTATGTGGGTTGACCATGTTAAATTGCCCATAGTTTCCAGGGATGAACAGGCTAGGTGGATTAGCCAAGGGAAACACAGGGATAGGAAGGGGTGTGGATTTGGGTGGGAGTCTCTTCGGAAGGTTAGTGTGGACTCGATGGGCCAAATGGCTGGCTTCCACACTGTTGGGATGCTTTATAAGTAGAAGGGGGGTCGTTCATCATCCTGTCTTGGAACTAAGTCACTGTTCCTTTAATGTTGCTGGATCAAAATCCTGGAACTCTCTCCCTAACAGTGGGTGCAGGAATTGCAGTAGCTCAAGATGGCAGCTCGTTACTACTTTTTCAAGGACAATTAGGGATGGGAAATATTGACCTTGCCAATGATGCTCATATTCCATGAGTAAAAAACATTGTAGTGGGATTACCAACCCAATCCAATGTGGTGTGGTCATCTGAATACGAGTTATAAAAGTTATAGAGTCCTACAACACGGAGACAGGCTCTTTGGCCCAAAGTGGTCCATACTGACCAAAATTTCCATCCATTCTAACCCCATTTCCCTGCATTTAGCCCATATGGTTATAAACCTTTCCTATCCATGTATTTGTCCAAATGCCTTTAAAATGTTAATGTACCCACCTCAACCACTTCTGCTGGCAGCTCATTCCATATGCATATCACCCTCTGTGTAAACAAGTTGCTCCTCGGGTTCTCTTTTATTCTTTCCCCTCTAGCCTAACAATGATGCCCTCTAGTCCTTGATTCCCCAAACCTGGGAAAAAGACTAAGTGCATTCACCCTAACCATGCCTCTCATGATATTATACACTTCTATAAGATCTGTCCTCAGACTCCTACACTCTAAAGAAAAATGCCCTAGCTTGTCCAATCTTTCCCTTTAATCAGACTGTTGAGTCCTGCAAACATCCTTGTACATTTCTTCTGCATTCTTTCCAGTTTAATAACATCCTTCCTATAACAAGGCAACCAAAACTGAACACAATACTCCAGGTGCAGCCTCACCAATGTTCTGTACAACTGCAAAATAACTTCCCAACTTCTATACTCAATGTCCAGACTGATGATGGTCAGTGTGTCAAAAGCCTTCTTCACTGCCCTGTCCACCTGTGACTCCACTTTCAGACAACTGTGCACCTGAACTCCAAGGTCCCTCTGTTCCACTACAAACCTTAAGGCTTTCACCATGAAACTCTTACCTTGATTTGATTTCCAAAATGCAAGACCTCACCCTTATCTATATTAAACTCCCTTTGCTAGTTCTTGGCCCATGTCCCCAGCTGATTAAGGTCCTGCTGTAATTTCTAATAACCTTCCTCACTGTCCACAATACCGCCTATTTTAGTGTCCTCCGCAAACTTACTAATCATGTCTTGCACATCCTCATCCAAGTCATTGATATGGATAACAAATTGGCCCAGCGCCAACCCCTGAGGCACTCCACTAGTCATAGGCCTCCAATTCAACAAGCATCCTTCCACTATTACCCTCTGCTTCCTGCCATCAAGCCAATTGTGTATCTAATTTGCCAGCGCCCCCTGGATTCCATTAAGCTAACCTTCCAAAGCAGCCTACCATGTGGAACCTTATCAAAGGCCTTAATGAAATCCATAAAGACTTTGTCTACTGCCCTGCTCTTGTCAATCTTCCTGGTCACTTAATCAAAGAACTCTAATCAATTTGTGAGGCATGATCTCCCACGGAGCCATGATGACTACTCCTAATCAAGCTCTGAGTTTCCAAATGCATGTATATCTTATCTCTCAGAATCTTCTCAAGTAACTGAGCCACCACAGATGTTAGGCTTACTGGTCTATAGTTCCCAGGCTTTTCTTTCTTGAATAATGGCACAGCATTTGCTACCATCCATTCTTCTGGGACCTCACCCGTGGCTAACGATGATGCAAAAATATCAGCCAGTCCCCTACAATTTCTTCCCTAGCCTCTCGCAATGTTTCTTTATATATCTGGTCAGGACCAGGAAATTTAACCAACTTCATACATTCTAATATGTCCAACACCTTCTCTACTGTGATACGGACTGTACCCAATATATACATATAAATATAATAAAACCAGTAGCCACTCAGGGAATGGAGATGAAAATTTTGGCAAAATGTGGACCAAAACCTTTATTTCACTTTGGCATGTAGTTGAAGTTCGTTAAAAGTCAGCACTAAACATGAACATTGGTATTAAAATTAAAATGCATAAGAAAATCTAGGCTTTTATCTTCTTCACACATTTAATATCAAATTAGAATTTCTACAATGAATTTGTATTGGCACAAAATGACTTAAATGAAATAAACATTAAACTTGTTTTATTTGGGAAATTGCAATAGTAAATGATACTTATCAGAGAAGACTGCCAATCCTGCAAAAAAGATTTAATTTGTTGATTCGACAAAAATTGTTTTCACAACACAAACAGCACATTCTCAACACTGCAAGTTGATAACTTCAGTGAATTACATGTGAGTCGGTGGATGCAAAATAATATGGTATTCAGTGCTATCCTCAGTTTCATCAACAAAGAAATAATACATACTTGTATGAGGCACCATTGGAGTCATAAAGTCATAGAGAAGTACAGCACAGAAACAGATCCTTCCGTGCAACTCGTCCATGCCGACCAGATATCCCAACCCAATCTAGTCCCATCTGCCAGCACCAGGCCTATATCCCTCCAAACACTTCCTATTCATATACCCACTTATAGAAGTAAATTACTTAACTTGCCACAAACGTAGTTAGGATTCCAATTCTGAATTGTTCTTACCTTCGTCTAATAAGATTTAGTTGTGGGTATTTTGTGACAGTGCAGCAAACCGCAATGTTATATCTGATGAAAATGTACCTTTTGGATTTTGACAGAACCAGTAGCACAAACACAAAGGGGTAAACTGATTTTTCTTCTACTTTTTAGAATGGTTATGACATCAGTGAGTTGAAGAAACCCTTGCGAGCAAGTCTGTCTCAATCTCCATCAATAACGATTGCTCCTCTGGTAAAGGCCTCTCCTGAATCACAAGAAGAGAAACCAGACAATTTGAAAACTCATCCAAACATGATCTTTTCTGAGACAATTCAATCCAATACTCCAGACTTCAAAAACTATGTGGCCCGGATTATTTGGGATGCAGATAATGATCTGAGAGCAATTCCTGAGGACACAGTGCATGTTTACTGCTTTGAAGGACGAGGCTCACTAGCAGGAAGCCTCAGCTCAATGGACACGTCCAATGTAGATGAGGACTTGAATTATGACTATCTCAGAGACTGGGGCTCGAAGTTTGACAAATTGAAAGAATTTTGTTCCCAGAAACAGGGCAATGGGGTGTAATGGAAAAAGTATCACCAACAACACTGAGATATTTGAAAATCCTATCATATCATTGGAAAGATCAGTTCATGATCTCCTTTTCATATTTTTGTTCAAGTAATCAGAAATATTGAGTTCTGTAAATAAGAGTGAGATAAACTGCAAGTTGTGCCTCTTCTCATATAGACTTTGAAACAAGGGGCATTCTGGTAGTTCCTGACAGTAACAATTAAACAAGAAAATATATTATGGCCATGGATTTTATCTTGCTTGCTCTGTCGGAGTAAAGGCTGTAGGAGACAGTAGCCAAAGATGATGTTCAGTCCTGCATAATCAATGACCAACGTTCACAAGGCAACTGATCTTCCAAACGATTCTGACGTATTTTATTCCTTTAAAAGGAAAGTTGCAAAATGCAAATTGATTGTTCCAGTATTAGAAACTCAGATGCCATGAATTATGATGTTTAAATTATACTGATCTTCCTGATGAACATAAAATCAACTGTCCTAATCAAAGCCCTATTCCATATCACTTCAGTAGTGGGTATGTTATGTGAAATGTGAATATAATTTTTAGTGTTAACCACTACTCACAATCAAATACTTTCTGAGATTCACCAACTTCAAATTGTGCTTTTCTACATTTGAGACAGCTATTCCTCAGAAAATCAGTATGAGTGCAAATCAGTAATGTCCTGTTTTGAAAGTTAAGTTATTTTTGTACTATATTTTCTTTGAGATGACTATGGTACTTTAAATATTACTTTTAGATGTATTTATTTTGTGCATGTATATGTTCTGTGTTGAACTGAATTTTAATGTATTATGATTGTTTTGTTATAACTGATTAGCAATGCATGGTGCTCTGACATACAAATCCAACCTGAATATTAGACTGTTATTGAGATTTACTAACGAGAATGCAAAGCCTTACCATGATAAACTTAATTGTACTATGGCATTGAAGGAATAATTCCACAGATGTAAAAGTAGATGCTGTAATTCATTTCTTGAATGCAACAATTGGACAATTGAATGATAGAGGCACCATGGCAACAAAGATAGTTTTTTTAAAGTAATGGATTAAGGAAAAGTACTGCCAACAGTTACTTGGAACTAATATTTTGAGAACTATGCATGATCCCTGAGTGTGACAGTATATTTTCAACTATGGCTAGAATAAACAAAATTTATAACTATTTCCCTCTCTTTTCCTCTCAACTTCTATGCATTCCATGTATTAGAAACAGTCGACTCACTTCCTCCTTTCAGGCCTCTGTCAGTGTTACTCAGAAGACTTGCAACATTTTCCAATTGTCATCACCCATGAATGGAGATAGTCCAGGTTATACCTGTTGCTTCCCTCTGACTATATTCAAGTGAGACATGTGTCCCAGAGATGCACAGCTGTTTTCAGTTTCTCTATGGCAAGTGCACCAGAGGTACTGCATCAAATGTTAAATAATTCTTAAATCAATACCAGCATGAAAAATGGGAATAAGTCATCATACATGTTTAAAAGATATCAATTTAGATAATAATGTAGTGATTATATTACTGGATTCATAATCCAGAGAGTGTTAATTCAAATTCTACCACAGCAGTTTGACAACTTGAATACAGTTTACAAAATTTGGAAATAAAAAGCTGGTGTTGGCAAAAGTAACAACAAAATTGTCCATAAGAAATAGGATCAGGAGTAGGCAACTTGGCTCCTCGAGCCTGCTCTGCCATTTAATAAATTCATGACTGATATGATTGTAGTTTTAGGTCCACTTTCCTGTCTGCCACCACCCCAACCAAAAACCTGATTAATCCAGCCCTAAATAAATTCAATGACCCAGCCCCACTGCTCATTAGGGAAAAGAGATTTAAAAATTAACAACCCTTTAAGAGAAGAAGTTCCACCTCAATTCAGTCTTAAATGGGACTTCTCTTATTTTAAAACACATCTTCTCGTCCCATGTTCCCATACTCTCACTATCTACTCTGTCAAGCCATCTTTAATTAGACTTTACATTAAGTTCACTTCTCATCCTTCCAAATTCCAATGAATATGGGATAAAACTATTCAACCTTCATCCCAGGAATCAACCTCATAACCTAATTCCAATATAAATAAACAAGAAAATCAAAACTGTACACATTACTTTGTGTCCAGTTACACCAATGCCTTGTAGAAATGTAGTAAGACTTACCTCTGCCTGTCTTGTACTAAAGGCCAACACTCCATTTGTCTTCCTAATTATTTGGTATACTTACACTAACATTTTCTGAATCATGTACAAGGACAGCCAGATGTATCTGTACTGTTGTGTTCTACAATCTCTTTGCATTTAAATAATATGCCTCTTTTCTATTCTATTCTATGTGAGGTTGCCAACCTCAATTTTTTCCATACTACATTCCATCTCCAAATCTGTATGAACTCCCATATCCCAGCTATACCCCTTTGCAGACTCTTTATATTCTCCTCACAAATTTGTTTTGTACCTACCTTAGTACCATCAAGAAATGTGGCTGCAACACCACCATCCCTTTATTTAAGTTATTGAAATAGATTATCAGTACCCCATTCCTGATCCCTGAGGCAATTCACAAGCTACAGTTTGCCAACCTGAAAATGATCCACTTACCCCTACTGTCCTGTTGCCTGTTACCCAATGTTATTGTCATTCTCATGTTACCCCAAATAGCATGAGCTCAGACCATGTGCAGTAATCTTTTATTTAGCATGTCGTCAAATGCCTTTTTAAAGTTGAAATACACTATATCCATTGGTACCCCTTTAACCACCCTGGTCATTACTTCCTCAAAGAATTCTAATAAGAGTAAGATAAGATTATACGTTTACTCACTGAGCTGGTAGATTTGTTCTTGTCACCGTGTGAGTTATCATCATCAGTGAGCCTCCAATGAAGTGCTGGTGTTCTGTCCCACTTGCTATTTATCTGTCTTGGTGGGTGATATCACTTCTGTTTTTTTTTTCTGAGAAGTTGGTAAATGGGGTCCAAATCGATATGTTTGTTAGTGGAGTTCTGGTTTGAATGCCAGGCCTCTCAACACCCCACAAGCCAGAAGAACAGCAGAACAGAACGGTCACAGGATGTTATGAGAAATGATAAATGATGCCTACAACCAACTCCACAAAGATGAACGAGAAATTTTGTGCCAAAAAACTCTGTACACTAACACGACTGACCATGAATGGACAAGTACATTAGAACGAGCCATCAACAGTAAATAATACTGGACCAAGACAAAGGAAAGACTAGCCCTCCAAGAAAAACTGGCCAAGCTCATGCACAGCAATAACACAGATAATTCACAGACTTGGATAAAGAATCTGACGGATCGACCACTCATAGATACGGAAAAAGACCTCCTCGTACAAGGGGTGAACTACAACCACAGAGATGCAGACAAAAAGGACTTCCTAGCAGCACTGGAATCCACCTTGAAAAACAACGGACTTACAGAAGAAATCCAACAGGCCATCAAACAGACAGTAGCACCAACACTGAGCAGAAAGAAAGAAGGGAACACCCTCAACACACTGGAAAAGAAAGCCCTGGAAGGACTCAGAAAAGACAGAAATATCATAATCCTACCGGCAGACAAAGGGCGCATGACCGTCATCCTGAACAGAACACAGTACATTGAAAAGGCAAACACACTTACCGCAGATACCGATACCTACCAACAGGTGGCAATGAACCCAACTCCACAGGTCAAAAACCATATTACAGCTGCACTGAGGAAACTTCACAAGACAGGTGAGATTAGCAGACCTTCAAAGAATGAAACCTGAAGGATCCAACACAGCCCGTTTCTACGGATTATCTGGTAATCCTATGTAAGAGAGATTTGTACCCTGAAGATGTAACGCAGGTTGATACAGTGGTCAAGAAGGCATACGGCATGTTTTCCTTCATCGGACAGGATATTGAGTACAAGAGTTGGCAGGGCATGTTACAGTTGTATAAGACTTTGGTTCGGCTACATTTGGAATACTGCATACAGTTCTGGTCGCCACATTACCAGAAGGGTGTGGATGCTTTGGAGAGGGTGCAGAGGAGATTACCAGGATGTTGCCTGGTATGGAGGGGATTAGCTATGAAGAGAGGTTGAGTAGATTAGGATTATTTTCTTAGAAAGACAGAGGTTGAGGGGAGACCTGATTGAGGTCTACAAAATCATAAGAGATATAGACAGGGTGGATAGCAAGAAGCATTTACCCAGATTGGGGGAACTCAATTACTAGGGGTCACGAGTTCAAGGTGAGAGGGGAGAAGTTTAAGGGAGATATGCATGGAAAGTTCTTTACACAGAGGGTGGTGGGTGCTTGGAACGCATTGCCAGAGGAGGTGGTAGAGGCAGGCACGATAGCGGTATTTAAGATGTATCTAGACAGATACATGAATGGGCAGGGAGCAAAGGGATACAGACCCTTAGAAAATAGATGACAGGTTTAGATAGAGGATCTAGTTCAGCACAGGCTTGGAGAGTCGAAGGGCCTGTTCCTGTTCTGTAATTTTCTTTGTTCTTAAAAACAAGCTCCCCCCCCCCACCCCCACCCCCATCTCAGACCCATAGTCTCACTTCCTGGAACACTGACATACAGACTAGCAAAGGAACTGCAACACAACTGAAATATCTAGTAGAACACTCAAGCCACTCCATCCACTCCATGCAGGAATTCCTTCATGTCATCAAAGACACCAAGATAAAGGATGATGAGGTCATGGTTTCCTTCAACATGATGACCCTATTCACATCAATAAACATTACCCTGGCCAAAGAAACACTGGCCTCACTGCTAGATGAATCAAGGACGCAAACACCTGACAGCGCCAACTCCATCAGCAAGGACAGCATCCTCAAACTAGTAGACCTGTGCCTCATGACCCACCTCACCTTCAACAACAAGACCTACATACAAAACAATGGGATGCCTATGGGATCACCAATATCAGGATTCTTAGTGGAAGCAGTTATTGCAGAGGTATTAGATAACAATCATATTGATTTGGACCCCATTTACCAACTCCTCAAAAAAAGAACAGTAATAATATCACTCACCACAACAGACCAAGACAGATAAATAGCAAATGGGACAGAATACCAGTGCTTCATTGGAGGCTCATTGATGATGTTACCTAGCATGGTGCCGAAACGTCTGAGAACAAATCTACCAACTCAGCGAGCAAACATTCAACCTGACCCACAACCTGAGCTACAAATCTTCTCCAAACTCGCAAAGTAAGATAAAGGCCTATGGTGTTAGAAGCAAGATGCTAGCATGGATAGAAGCTTGGCTGTCTGACAGAAAGCAGAGAGTTTGGATAAATGTGTCTTTCTCAGGATGACAGCCGGTGACAAGTGGTGTTCTGCAAGGCTCAGTGTTGGCACAACTTTTCACTTTGTATACTAATGATCTAGATGAAGGAACTGAGGGCAGTCTGGCTAAGTTTGTAGACAATACAAAGATAGGTAGAGGGACAGATGGTATTGAGGAGGTGGGGAGGCTGCAGAAGGATTTGGCTAGGGTAGAAGAGTGAGCAAAGAAGTGGCAGATGGAGTACAATATGGGAAAGTGTGAGGTCATGCACTTTGGGAGGAAGAATAGAGGATTGGACTATTTTCTAAATGGAGAAAATTCAGAAATCTGAAGTACAAAGAAGTTTGGGAATTTTAGTGTAGGATTCTCTCAAGGTAAATTTGCAGATTGAGTCAGTAGTAAGAAAGGCAAATGCAGTGTCGGCATTCTTTTTGAGAGGACTTGAATATGAAAACAGGGATGTACTTCTGAGGCTCTATTAGGGTCTGGTCAGACAACATTTAGAGTATTGTGTGCAGTTTTGGGCCCCATACCTCAGGAACAATATACTGGCCCTGGAGCCTATCTAAATTGATAGCTTTAAATTAAGGGGGGGTAGATATAGGACTGAAGTTAGGGGTAGGTTCTTCACTCAGCGAGTCGTAAGTTCATGGAATGCCCTGCCAGTAGCAGTGGTGGACTCTCCCTCTTTATGGGCATTTAAGCGGGCATTGGATAGGTATATTGAGGATAGTGGGTTAGTATAGGTTAGGTGGGCTTGGATCGGCGCAACATCGAGGGCCAAAGGGCCTGTACTGCGCTGTATTCTTCTATGTTCTATGTTCTATGTTCTATGTTCTAAATGTTTCTTAAATGATGAAATTGTACTCGTTTCGACAACTACCTCTGGCAACCTGGTCCAGACACTCACCACCCTCTGTGTGAAAAAATTGTATCTTCTTTTGTATCTCCCCCTCCCCCCCCCCCCCCCCCCCCCCCCCCCCCACACCTTAAACCTGTTCCCTCTAGCTTTAGACTCCACTACCAGGGGGAAAAGTTGTTGGCTATCTATCATATCTCTGTCTCACATGATTTTATAGACCTCTATAAGGTCAACCCTCAGTCTCCTACACTGCAGGGAATGCTTTGTTTAAGACCTTGTGATGCAGGCCATCAGTTTGAGGGACTTCTCAGCCTTTAAGTCCTACTACATTTGCTAGTACATTTTGCCTTTAGTGATCGTACCTTTTGCCTAACCAATACCCCTCCACATTTTGACTCCTCTTGGGATACTTTCCGTGCCTGCTACTGTGATGGCAGATAAAAGTATTTTTCCAGAGTCTCTGCAATTTTTCTTTTTCAACTTATAAATTCCCCAGCACCACCATCTAAGGATTGAATGCTCACTTTAGCTACTCTATCATTTGTTTATACGTGCAAATGCTATTATTAAGTTTCTATATTTCTTCATCGTTTTCTCTCATAGGTATTCAATAGAAAGTCAACACCTCAAAATTGAAAATGTAATTTATTCACCAGGACATTCTTAAAGAAGCATTGTTGTCAATTAAAGAGTCATCAATTGATCCCACAGTTCTGGAATTAATCGTTCCCTCCATCACTTAGGTTATGCCTTTGGTGTGTTTCTGCTCATTCTTCTGCTAGAGAACTACCTCATTGCCAGAGATTATGCATTTGTAATATTGAGCAGATGACAACTACCCACCACCAAAGATAGTAGCCATGTGGAACAGAAAGGAAACACACTTAAGATTTAGTATGATCTTATTGAAGGCTAAATGGTCTATTCCTGCTCTTACATCCTATGTTCCTAAACTGTATCCCTACACCTCAAATTTCTCCTTTTTTACCTTTTTTTTAAAGTCTTGCTTTTCTGTTTTCTAAAATGTTCGCAGTCTATAGGGTTATGATTGAATCGACTATCAATGCACCTTAGGAAAGGAAACCTGCTGTCTTGGGCTGGTCTAAATAAAATCCTTGTTCTATACCATAGTGCTTAAGTGCCTACTTTCAGAAGTGAACACACAATCCATTTTTGTAACCCCAGAAGGATTTGGGAATGAAATGCCAGCCTCGTCAATGATACCCACAACCCAAAAAGGAATTAAAGAAAATGCAAGATTGGTGATAGCATGCTGTTCTTATTTCCAGTTACATCTTTGGAATAACCTGCTGCAAAAGTGCCAATGATATAGCTGCAGCACCAGGAGTCCCCAGTATTGTGTAAGTAGTTGATTTCCATTTTAAATGTGGGAAGAAAACCAGTATTTAACATTTTACAAATAATTAAGAACTGTGGATGCTGGGAATCTGAAACAAAAACAGAAATTGCTAGAGAAACTCAGCATATCTGGCAGCATCCTTGGAGAGAAAACAGAAATTAACATTTTGAGTCCAGTGACCCTTCTCAATTCTGAGAAAGTGTCACTGGACTCAAAATGTTAACTCTGTTTTCTATCCACAGATGCTGCCAGACTTGCTTAGTTTCTCCAGCAACTTCTGTTTTATTTTACAAATGTGCTTTTGTAAAACCTCCTGTACTTTGAGGCAGTGACCAGCTGGTGGCTCTGCAACAACAATCACTCAATTCATGGAGCCCAAATAACAGCGGTTTCTCAGTTCCTATTAAAAAAAAGCCAAGATTTTTTTTTTGCAAACAATTGGTCAACTTTTGAAAGATTCCTTTCCAATTGATAAGTAAATGTGGAATAAACATCTAAATTGTAGTAATATGTAAGGCTCATAATATGAAATAGCTTCAAGGCAAAGGATGATTTTGAGAAAACAGTAGAGTGAGGTGCTTATTTACAGGTTCTGCTCCTTTACAGGCATGGAAACAGCAAAAAACTCAAAGCATGGCTCTGAGAAAGCAATAATACAGAGAAAGCAGTAGGGGAACAGACAGAGAGTAGGAGCAAAGCATAAAAGCAGGATCACCATGTGGGAATAAGGGAGGAGGATAGAAGCAATACAGGAGCAAACCACACCTAATTCCTCTTCCTTTTTACCTTTTGTTCTACATGTCCACCACGTCTCTCTCAGTTCCTCCTCTGACCATTCCCATACTCTAAACTGGCCGGATAAAGTATATTCTGACACCTCCTCTGCCCCCGCCCCACCCCTTAGCCAGAATTCAAGTACTTGGTGCTGGCATTCTGGGTGATATTTAATTGAGTTAACTGGGTCTCGCCCAGCTGTTGGAAAGCCCTGCATTGCCATTGGTAGGAACAGCCCACTGTACACGGTGCCTCTTGGGCACTTAATTGGATAGCAGGAAGCTTTCCCCGAGATTGAGGACCCTTGGGAAGACATTCTACCTACTAGACACCAGTCAGCAATGACGGGTTGGCAGCGGCATTGAAGGGCAATGTCCCCGAGGCAGCTGTTGCCAATGTAACTATCTAAACCCCACCCTCAATTCCGACGCTGCGGGCCTTGATCAGGTACAGAGTTGCCTTTAAACAAGGAACATAGCCCTCCCCGCAGGGACTGCAAGCAACCCCATATTAGTTTGTTTGTCTTGTTACCTTCCCCAGCACCCACCAACCATCACTGCATCAATACCATCAGCAACTGGATGAGGCCCTTATGGGTTATCAATTGGCCAATTAAGGGCCTCAGATGGTGGGAGGTTGGGAAGCTCATCCGCGGTCTGTCTCACCAGAGATTTAATTGGGATGGAGATGGGAAAGTGGCAGGGACCCCACTAGCTACCCTGCAGCCTGATCAAATACCTTCCACTCCCAAACTCGCCAAAGGGGAGAGCATTATATTCCCCTCTGTGTGCACTAGCACAGCATAAAATAAAGTAAACAATCTATCAATTACAACATAAGCAGCAAAGGAGGAGCAACATAATATCACAACAAGTTTCAGAAATACAGTCAAACCAGATAGCATGCTGTTGACTAAAGCAATCAACATTTCAGTAAAAAGCACCACAGGAATCAGGGAACAGTTGCACAAAGTAGCTTTGATGTAAATCTAATTTTTATATTCAAATATAGAATACAATTGCAGAGTCCACAAGACAGTTTTACTTTGAAGAAATAAAAGCAAAATTTTGGTTTTACATTATTTACATTACATTCCCCATTTAGAAAATAATCCGCGCCCCTGTTCTTCCTACCAAATTGCATAACCCTAACTTTCCCACATTGTATTCCATTTGTCACTTCTTTGCCCACTTGCCTAGAATGTCCAAGTTCTTCTGCAGCCTCTCCACTTCCTCAACACTACCTGTCCCTCCACCTATCATTTGTACCATCTGCAAACATAGCAAAAATGCCCTCAGTTCCCTCATCCAAATGAATACTTGTGGTCCCAACACTGAACCCTGTGGAACTTGTCACTGGTTGCCATCCTGAAAAGACTACGTTTCGACTTCAGAAAGCTGAAAGACGTTATGGTGAATAAATCACCTGGACAAAATAGACTACACAGAGAGAAAGTGAGGACTGCAGATAGTGGAGATTAGAGTCGAAAAGTGTGGCACTGGAAATGCACAGTAGGTCAGGAAGCATCCAAGGGGCAGGAGAGTCAACGTTTCGGGCATAAGCCCTTCATCTATAATAAGAGATGGATTTCACCCCAGAGCTCTGAAGGAGATAGCTGAGGAGATTGTGGAGACATTGGTATTGATCTTTCAAGAATGACTGGAGTCAGGGAGGACCCCAGAAGACTGGAAGATAGCTAATATAACATTCCTGTATAAGAAGAGAGGAAGGCACAAGGCAGGAAACTATCGGTAAGTTAGCCTGACTGCAGTCATTGGTAAGATTTTAGAGTCCATTATTAAAGATGAGGTTGTGGAGTACTTGGAAGCCCAGCGGAAAATCAGATAGAGTCAGCATGGCTAGACAAAGCAGAGAGTGGACGAGATCTATTTGGATTTCCAAAAGGCCTTTGACAATGTGCTGGGCAGGAGGCTAAATAAGAGCCCATGCTGTTAGGTGCAAAGCATGGATAGAGGATTGACTGACTCACAGAAGGCAGACAGTAGGGATAAAGGGGTCTTTTAATGCTGCCTCCGAGTTTCCTCATCAGCCATGGTTGCCTCATCGTCCCCTTAGGCAGAAATGGGTACTGCAGATGTTGGAGATTAGAGTCAAGATTAGAGTGGTGCTGAAAAAACACAGCAGGTTAGGCAGCATCCGAGGAGCAAGGAAACCAATGTTTCGGGCAAAGGATTCCTGATGATTTTCCTCCTAATCATCCTCCCCTTAGTACATTTCTTGTTCCTTGGGATGAATTTCTTCTGTGGCTCCCGAATTACTCCCAGAAATTCTTGCCATTGCTGCTCCGACCTTTACACCGCTGAGACTAAACGCCAGCTCGTGGACACCTCCTCCTACTGCCCCCTTGACTATGACCCCACCTCCCATCACCAAATCATCATCTCCCAGACCATCCATAACCTCATCAACTCAGGGGATCTCCCATCCACCGCCTCCAACCTCATAGTCCCACAACCCCGCACT
>NC_057713.1:40302591-40334064 GCF_004010195.1 Chiloscyllium plagiosum | reverse complement strand
GGCCTATCACCCTCACCTTGACCTCCTTCCACCTATCGCATTTCCAACGCCCCTCTCCCAAGTCCCTCCTCCCCACCTTTTATCTTAGCCTGCTGGGCACACTTTCCTCATTCCTGAAGAAGGGCTCATGCCCGAAACGTCGATTCTCCTGTTCCTTGGATGCTGCCTGATCTGCTGCGCTTTTCCAGCAACACATTTTCAGCTCTGCTCCACTATCTCCCTTGCTAGGCTCCCCTTCCAGTTAACTCTGGCCAGCTCCTCCCTCATGTCTTTGTAGTTACCTTTACTTAATCGTAAAACCATTACATCTGATTCAGTCTTTTCCCTTTCAATCTGCAGGGTGAATTCTATCATACTGTAGTCACTGCCTCCAAGGGGTTTCTTCATGTTCAGCTCATAATCAAGTCTGTCTCATCACACATCACCAAATCTAGAACTACCTGCTCCCTAATGGGCTCTACCACAAGAGGTTCCGAAAAAACCATCTTGTGGACATTATACAAATTCTTTTTCTTGAAACTAGCTGATTTTCCATCTGCATATTGAAGTACTCCATGATTATTGTAATTTTGCCTTTCTTAAATGCCTTTTCTATCTCCTTATGTATTTTCTTCTCCATATCCTGACCATTGCTAGGAGGTCTGATTCCCATCAGCATCTTTTTTTTCCCTTTGTGTTCCCTCAACTCAACTCACACAGCACCTCCTTTATTCAATAGGACGTGTATCCTTGAATGTTTAATTCCCAGCCCTGATCCCCTTGCAACCATGTCTCTGTGAAACTCACAACATTGTGCCTGCCAATTTCAATCTGCGCTACAAGCTCCTTGTTTTGTATACTGCGTGCATTTAAGTATAATATTCTCAGTCCTGCTTCTCATAGAGGTTTTCTGATTTGCTGTGCATGAAGTTAGATTCCTGTCCCTTTCTATACTCTCTGTCCTATTACTTGTTCTGGAAACTTTAACCTCTGCAGAGCCCTCCCCACCTTTAACTTTTTTCCAAAATTCTCCATGAAATTGAACCCACACCCTCAGTATTTTATTTAAAGCCCTATCCACAGTCCAATTTGCAAGGACTCTGGTCCCAGCATGATTCAGGTGGAGTCCCATCAGAAAAGCTCCTTCCTTCTCCAGTATTGATGCCAATGTCTCGTGAATTTGAACCTGTTTCTCCCACAACAATCTCTGAGACACTTGTTTACCTCTTTAATTTGTTGATCATGTTGATTTGATCATAGCTCAGGGAGTAATCTAGAGGGTATTATCTTTTTGGTGCTTTTTAATTTGGCTCCTTGCTGCTCATATTTCCTCAGAGGAATCTCTTTCCTCTTTCTACCTATAACATTGGTACCTACGTAGACCATGAAAACTGGATATTTCCCCTCCAATACAGTCTTTGGGAGTCTTGATCCTGGCCACAGAGAACAGTGTCTATTCCCCTACTATATTATCCTAATTACAACAACATTTCTCTTTTCTCCCCTCTCTTGAATGGCTCCCTGTACCATCGTGCTATGATCAGTTTGCTCAACCTCCCTACAGCCCTACTCTCATCCACACACAGCAAGAATCTCAAACCTATTAGACTAGCTCAAGAGCTGAGTCTCCTTCAGCATTATCTCCTCGAACTCTCAACTTGGCTTACTCACAGTCACACCCTGCTGTCTGACCACTGACTGAATTTAAGGTAGCTAACCTAAGGGATGTGACTGCCTTCTGACACACAGCATCCAGATAACTCTCCCCCTTGTTGATTGTGTTGCAGTGTTCAAACTCAGACTCCCACTCATCAACCATGAGTCAGAGTTCCTCAAGCAACCAACATTTGCAACAGATGGGGTTCACAACAAACCACAATAGGGTCCACCAGCTCCCACATCATGCAGGTACAGCACATCACCTGGCCCAGCATCTCTATTGTGATTACTTCATTCTTAATTTAATTTTATAATATTTCTTACTGGTATTTTAGTTCATAACCTGTAAATATTTTCCCTTTTTACTTCAATCTGAAATTAACCTGTAAAGATAATCAAATTAGTAGCTATTACCAACCAATAATTTTATGGTTTATTTCTGATGTCACTTTTTTGTGCTGGGTCCCTAATCCTGGGCTTCAATTTATCATTTATCCTGTTTAAAATCCATACAAACCACGAGCCAACAAAAAGCAAGCAAAAAGCACCTCTTCCCCTCTGCACCAAATCCTCACATTGTCTCCAAATTCCTCACTTGAGCTGTGTCTCACTGTGGATGAGATCTCCTCTTCCTAACCACGCGAAGCTTACTATAACCTACTAAAATACTTAATGCAAAATTTTCACCTCAGTTCTGTACCTACGGAAACTTCCATCATGCACTGAAGATTATGTCCCTTGCAAATAAAATACACCCAATGCCACCCTCACCCTGATGGCCACCTTTGTGTGTGGCTGCATCATGCTGTGCGTGGATTCCCGGTACGCAAACACCAAGTGTCACTACATACTGAGGTTCTACCTGTCCCCGGTGTTGCAAAGGATTGGCCTAGCCTCGCTGCTGCGGAACGCTCCAAGTAGTTGGACCATTCCGTATCATCCAGTCTTCATGGAGAAATTTATGAAGAAAAGCACCTTTGACTACAAGTCCATCAGGAAGTGGTCAGCATTTAGTGTCCTTGAGACCCTTCAGAAAAAAAGGAGAGGGCAGATCCTGTTGGGCAGTTCCCAGGGCAGACTGTCAAAGTCATTTGGCAGAATGTCTCATTGCCAGAACTTTCCAACAAGCACCAGGACATGGCTTAGCTGGTGGTGAGAAGGGCTCTTCCTGTGAGATCCTTTATGCACGCCCGGATTCTCTGTGCCACCGCACGCTGCTCTCGAAGTGGCTGTGGAGGGGACAGGACTATCACACACCTCCTTCTGGAATGTGCCTATGCAAAGGAAGTCTGGAGGGTTTTCAAGAATAGTCCCGAGCAGCTCTGTGACGTGGGACTCCGTGCTCTACAGTCTTTTCCCTGGGATGCACACTGAGACGAACATCAACTGTACCTGGAGGATCATCAACTCGGTGAAAGACGCTCTTTGGTCTGCCCGAAACCTGTTCGTCTTCCAGCTGAAAGAGTTGACCTCGACTGAGTGTTGCAGACTGGCACATTCCAAAGTCCAGGACTACGTGCTGAGGGACACACTGAAGCTTGGGGCAGCTGCTGCCAAGGTGCGATGGGGAAAGACCACCATATAAGATCTGCCTGCCGAAGAACAATGGGGGCCAAATCAGTAATTGGGCTCTGCTGATGTCTCAGTTAAACACCAAGAGGATGGATGGTTAACATACAGACTTGTAAATACAAATGACTCAGTCTGTCCTCAGTATGTAAAAACATGTAATGTATATATGAATGGCATCACTAACTGTACAGATATCAAAAGTTTTTTATGAACAAAGTATATTTTTGAAATACAAAAAACACATTTGATATGTATGTGCCTATCACAATATTCAGAACCTTCCCTCAAGACCAAAGAAAATATGCACCTTTATTATGACAATATAGCAAGAAAAACAGTCACAATCAATGAAGGCAGGGAAAGGCTTGATTAATTGGAAAGCAGGATGAAGTGGGACAGAGGAAGAAGGTGCGGCGCGCGCTGGCAGCAGTAGGGGGCGCTGGTCTCGCGCGGGATCCGGGGTACGTTCCCACGGGCGGACCGGAAAAGGGCCTGCATGACCCGGCGGTGGTTCCCAGCAGTTGTTGTAACCCGGCAGTGATTTCCGGGAGGTCTGTGTGTGAGTTGTTCTCCGGCTCGTCATGAGAGTAAGTCAATATTCATTCATTTGGAAAAGTCCGGCAGTTATTCGGTTAAACTCGGGCCGTCTGTGTTTACGGCGGTAATGCGGGGGGTTCTGTGGTTCCTGGTGGAGTGAGGTTTTTCTCGGTGGAAAAAGTGACTGTAACTTTATTTGGAGCCAAGTTGCAGGCCCAGTCACATTGTGTTTTTTTTTAACTGCAGACGGAGATAAACGGGAATAACTGTATCTGTCTGTGAGGTTTGATGCAGAATAACTGTCTGGTCTGTTGTATTCGCTTCAGTAAATTAACGGAATGTTTTTGAGCACTCTCCAAATGAATGTATTTGTTCAAAGTAAGAAAACGAAACCTTAAGCGGGAGCTGTCAGCTACCTTGTGAACAATAAAGTGAGTTATTCCTTTTTAATGATATGTTTGTCAGACTGGAAAAGTAAAGCAGTTTTGCAGTTATATCATTCTTTTCATGACCATCGAATGTCTCAAAAGTACGTTCTGTTCAACAAAATACTTTGTGTAACCGTTCGTGTATTGGAAGGTGACAGCCAATCGCACGTAACAAGCTTGCACAAATAGCATTGATAATAACCAAATAATCTATTTTTGTGAAGTTGACGGTGGGAGGAAAAATTGGCCACGAGAGATGGGAGAATGTCCTTACTTTTCTTTAGTTCCTAGTAAGGTTATTTCAATCATTCTACGCTGATGAGTGATGTTTATTTCCTTACTGTTGTCAACGGGGCTTTCATTGACCATGCATTTCGATACTCTCACCACAAGAGCAGGTCAGAGAATTGTGCAGTGAGTAACTCACCTCCAGTTTCCCTAAAACCTCTGAAGTATCTACAAGGCACAAGTCATTAAAATGATGGGATGTCCATGCCAAGAAATCCATTTGGATTTATTATTTGATATTTTTCAACAGTCTAATATAACTGTGTAGCTTCATGGCACATTTTAGAGGGCACTTGTGCCATGTCTACTACAATGCAGCGGGAATTGCTGACAGTGTTGAAGAAGTTAACATTTTTTTGGAATCACTTTTCTGATGAAGCAAGTGTTCTTCTGACCACCAGTGCTATTGTGAGCCACTGTACTATATCTCCTCAAAAGTTTGGAAATTACAATGTAAATGAAGCAGATTATTCATCCATTAGTAGAAGTAAGCTTTTCAATGTTTACTTAGAAGGCCTCCAAACTAATTTCACTGGCTAATTTCAGTTTTGCTCACCCTCAGACTGTTACTGCCTCTGTTCTCGGCTGCATGTGAAATTATGGGCTTCGTTCCTGGCCAAGCCATTCCCTGTTTTTTTGCTCTCTCTCTACCCTATCCTAAAGTAATTCCTGATGATGCTGCCCCACTTCCCTGTTTTATTTCCACTTTCTGCCCAAGCCCCTGTCTGTCAACTTTATTCCCAAGTCTCACTGCCTCTCTGAAGCCTTGTTTCCTCCTCTAACAGCAACAAGAAGTTGCATCTATGTCGCACTTTAAACATAAAATGTCCCAAGGCACTTTATAGGAAAATTATCAAACTGCGTTCAATATTGAGCCACGAAAGGAAATACTAAGGTGGATGATGAAAATTTTACTAAAGTGCTAGGCTTGAAGGAGCATGTTAAAGCGGAATTGTTAAACTCTTACTTCAGATGATACCTTATGTGCATTTTCCATTTTAAATGTTTGATTCATGTCATTCAACTGGTATTTTTTCTATTCAGTAAATATACATATGGAATAAGACTCTGACCATGTTCTTTTTTGCTTATAGTTTGTTGAATGTAGATGCCATTGGCCTGTCCAGTACTGTAACCCATCTGTAATTATCCTTCAGAAGATGGTGAGCTGTCTGTTTGAACTATTCCATTTGGCGTATGTGTGCCAGGAATGACGTTAGCTTGAGAGTTCCAGGATTTTGCACTACTGACAGTGAAGGTACAGCAGTTATAATTCCAAGTTAGTGTGACGATACTATGGCTTTAAGAGGTTACTTTGTCCTGATTTAAGAGGTTTTAAGGCAGAATTGTTGATCAGCCTACCAGAATCATTAGAGCAAACAGCTTGTGAGGCCTTAGTTTTTTTTCTAAAATTGGAACAACAGAAACATCCTGAGTGGGTGTGGTCAAGCTCCCATGGAACCAGGGTTTTTAGTTTTAGTTTCCAGCAATTGCTGTTGGGGTCTTGAAGTGGAAGCTATTTTTTCTTTCGGTTACAGCCAAAAGCTGGGGTTGTCTTACTGCTGCTGGAGTTGCATGTGAGGCAATTTGTTTTCTGAATTTGCCTTTTGCCAAAGCTGTGTTTATGAGATGTTACTATATTTTCTATTATTGTATTTTAACTATAGTATATGAATAAATAATGTTTTGGATTACATAAATAATGTGGAGTAGTTGCACCTGGAACACGGCATCTTAACTTAACTTTTTATTATTTTAAAAATAAACGTCTAGGCTATCTTAATATATTTTGAGATCTCGCCTGGTCCGTAACATCAGGGTGATACATGTCTTGGAGTGGAACTTACACGTGCTGATTTTTCAACATACCTTCTGCCCTTGGCTCTCAAGGTGGTAGATGTCACAGGTTTGGAACGTCTTGTCAAAGGAGTCAAAGGATTTACTACTGTATATCATACATATGATACAGACTGCTGCCCATGTGGAGAGAGTGAATGTTGAAGCTGTGGGAATGGAATGCAATCAAGCAGGCTACATTGCTGTCAATGGTGTCAAGTTTCTTGATTATAATTGGAGGTGCACACATTCAGAGAAAGTGGAGAGTATTTCATTAAGGTTTTGATGTGTACCTTGTAGCTGGTGGCCAGGCTTTTGGGAATCATAAAGTGAATTAAGGCCACAGAATTCTCAACCTTTGACCTGCTATGTAGCCACAGTATTTATATGGTTGCTCAAGTTAATTTTCAGATCAATAGTGAACAAAGAATAATATCTGACCAAGGTTTTGACTCAGTTGATCGGGAACTGCTATGAATGACAAGCAAGCTGCCCTATGAAATTCATCAACATCCTCTGATTCCTCCCTGACAAGATGCCAACTACGATCCTCATGGATAATGTGACAGAATTCTTTAAGGTCAAGAGGGATGTATCGTTGCCCTCAGTCTTTTCTCTATCTTCAATGCCACCATTTTTCATCTTGTCAAGAACAAGCTTCCCAGAGGTGTGGATATTGTCCACAGAATGAATGAAAACTTTTCAACATCAACCGGTTGCAACCCAAGAAGAAAATGACACTGACCTTGCTTGTGGGACTTCAGCATGCAGGTGATAATGTCATCTCTGCAGTCTCTGGAGGGAATCTTCAAGTCTCACTTAATGCCTTCGCAGAAGCATACTGAAGTGTATGTCTCATGTATATTCCCAGGAAACTTCATTACCTTAACAATCTGTCCCAGGTCAAGTTCCGGTCCATCCCTCCATTTAAAATCAGCTGAGAATTCGTCTCAAGCACGGAATGTTTTGTTAGCTGGGAAGCTACCTCTGATCTAAGGCTGGCATCATTGGACGTGATGTTGAATCTCTGCAATCTGTGAGTGTCAGCATTTTTTGATAACCAAGATCCTTGTGTACAAGGCAGTCATCCTTGTGATTCTTCTACATAGCTCCAAAATTTGGACGACATATAGACCCTTGAAAAGTATCATTAACACTGCTTGAGACAATTTCAAGTATCAGCTGAGACGTTCTAAAATCAGTGTCCTTGAATCACCAACGTGAGAAAGGATGTGGAATGGGAGGAGGTTACATAGTGTCTATCCAATATCTATTGTAATCGCCTCCACCACTCTCAGGTAGTGCATTCCAGATCCTAATCTCTATGTAAAAATAAAATGATCCTCATGTTGCATTGGTTCTAAAGCCAATCGTCTTCTATCTAGGCACTCTAATTTCTTGACTCACTTGCCATTAGGAACAGCTTTCCTTTATCTGCTCTGTCTCAACCCCACCTGATTTTGAACATCTCTGCCACGTCTCCTGTTAACGTTCTCTTCCTAAAAGAGATCGATCCTAGCTTATGCAATCAACCAAATAACTGAAATCACTCATACATGGATCTATTTAGGTATAACTCAACACCTCTCCAAAGACCTTCATATTCTGCCTAAAGTGCAGTGCCTCAAATCTGACTCTATTATTGTTCAAGCTAAACCCAAGCTTTTAGCTGGAGAAATTCAGCTGAGTGCAATCATTCATCTTTCGCCCTCAATAGCAAGTCCCATTTCTTCTCTGCTCAATATGTTCATTGCCTCTGTATGCACATATGGGTATGGGAGGGATGATGCCAGAGAGTGAGTGGATTTGCCAGGGGGGGGAAATGGAGTCATTGCTGCAGCACAAAATTTTAACAGTACTGTTCTCCCCAACTATTCAAAACAACCGGGAAATTTGCCAAACCTCAGCACATTACACTGTAGGTCGGATGAAACTGTTCCATGGGATCTGTGTTTAGTGAATAATAAATGTTCCAGTCCAACCACATGAATCAGTCTTCAAGTGGAAATGCAAAGCTCATCGTATCTCCCTTTCAGTAACTGAAATAAGAGACTGGCAGCCAAATGTGAATGTAACAGTGAGTACAACAATGTTATCTTTGTTATTTACTGGGAATCCATCCAGAATCAAGAAAGCCCAGGAAAGACCGGCAACATTTAAATTGAATCAGGATGGAAAGACTTGCAAGGAATAGTGAGACAGCAGCAGAAACCTGAAGAGACTCTCATGAACCAAAGAAAGAGACACTGAATGCTTCTGTGAGAGGAAGAAAATGCATGTCAGCAGTGACTTAATTGGTAGTGCTGTCATCTTGGAGTCAGAAGGTTTTGAGTTCAAGTCTCACTGGGGCATTAGCACAGAAATCAGAGTTGATATGGGAGCGTTGAAATGTGCTGCACTACTAGAAGTTCATTTTTGTTTGGAAGAGATGTTTCAGGAATAAAAGAATGACTAGGGTAGGAATAGGTCCAGTCAAGGATAGTAGTGGGAAGTTGTGTGTGGAGGCTGAAGAGATTGGGGAGACACTGAATGAATACTTTTCGTCAGTATTCACTCAGGAAAAGGACATTGTTGTCAATGCGAGTACTGAGTCACAATTAAGTAGAATGGATGGCTTTGAGGTATGTAGAAAAGAGGTGTTGGAAATTCTAATTCTGTAAATATGTGCAATACAAGTAAACTTTAGTTCCAGTTTTATCCTTCATTAACTGGCTTGCTGGTTTAGAACACATTTGGTGCTTTCGTGCCATCAATGCATGGTTGTAATTTAAGGCTGTAAGAAGAGTTTACAGTGTTCTGTGCATGTGACCTGTTTTCAATGACCCCACACAAGTTGACCTTGTTATTTATGACAGTTTGCTGACCTTCTGAAGTTTGGTGGAAGGGTGCTTGGTGGCATACTAAATCCAGTAAGAAAATAAATATCAGTACCACTTTTGGCATTTCAGTCATCTCTTGACATTATGGTTTTATATTTCATGATTATAGAGAGAGAGAGGGGAAAATGTTATAACTGGGACATCGTGACCTAACACTGCAGTACATCAGGCACAGTGGTCGGAGAGTAACACTCTACTTGTTGTATCATTCCTGTGAACAACATATAAACTGCATGAAATCATGAGTTCAAAATTTTAATAATGATTTCAAGAATAAAGATTGTCTTTAGAGATACCTCCTTAACAGCATGAATTGTGAGCAGAACTGATGTTATAAGGTAACTAAACAGGTCAAATTCCATTTGATTGCATTCCCTTGTAGGAATTTGTACCATTTTTTTCAAGGAACAAATAATAGCCAAAGTTATAAGCAAAGGAAGTAGAATTATATCTTACTTCTATTCAAATTCATGATTGTATATGTCGCATTTCTGTTTATGGGCTCCATGATCTGGCCTCATATCTTTTCTAGATCTTTGCATTGGGAGTCACTGGAATGGAATTGCTGCTTCAATTTCTCTACTCAACAACTCCTAACCAATCTATTGCCCTCTGAAATTACAGCACTCCATTTCTGCCATGACCACCTGCTATTATCTTGCACTATCATTCTTCTAATCATTTAATCATTCTTGCCCTTTCACAGGCCTTTCCCATTATTCTTTTCCACCCACCTTTTCCTGGCTCAGAATCTCATTATTAGCAATTACGTTTCTAACTTCTTTCAGTTCTTAAGAAAGTCACCAACCTAAAATATATATACCTTTTTCCACGTATGGAGTCAGCTATTACGAGGGGGCATAGCTTTAAATTAAGGGATGGTAGGTATAGGACAGATGTTAGGGGTAGATTCTTTACTCAGCGAGTCGTGAGTTCTTGGAATGCCCTGCCAGTAGCAGTGGTGGACTCTCCCTCTTTATGGGCATTTAAACGGGCATTGGATAGGCATATGGAGGATAGTGGGCTAGTGTAGGTTAGGTGGGCTTGGACCGGCGTAACATCGAGCGCCAAAGGGCCTGTACTGTGCTGTATTTTTCTATGTTCTAAAATAACGCTATGCCTGACTCACTCAAGTGGACACACAAAATGCAACCTTTGAGGAAGAATAGGGAGTTATCCAGTTTTTTTTTGGACAATATTTGCTCCTCAACCAGCATTAAATGACAGATTATCTGATCATCATCACATCTAGTTGGGGGAGCCTATGTTTTGGAAATTGACTTCTAAGTTTCCTAATTCAGATAGTGACTAGATTTCAAAGATACTTTGACTGTAAAACGGACACATCCAGTGATTACAGGATCCCATATGAATTATTTTTTTTCTAAACGTAATAATATAAAGGAGATTAAAAATATGTTGAAACCGAATCTGTTGTGGCAGTAGTGTGATGTTGTGCACTGGGAGAGCCCAGAATCTAGCAAAAGTTTAAAAAAAAGATTGTTACAGTTTGATTTGCCACCTTGACAGCAATTCAGTTAAAACCAGAGATATGTTACAGACCATTGCGTTAGAATAAGAAAGGGGCAATATTGCGTGAGAAAGAGATGAGTGAGTAAGTATGTGAGAATAGAAGTGTTAATGGAAAACTTCATTCAATCTAAGACCGAAAAATCCAGATTAAAATTTGGGTTTGTGGTTGTGAGACAAATGAAATAGCAGTGCAGGTGAAATACTGGGAATTTTAGTTAAGTATAATTCAATTTCAGCGCAACATCCTGGGCTGAAGTGCTCGTTCCTGTGCTGTACCATTCTGTGTTCGTTGCTCCAGAACTATGTTCTAGTTCTTCGTTCCCAGTTTTCACCTGAGGACTACTTATCCATAAGTAAGTTAGACACTGTAATTCCGTAACTTTTATTTCTGAATTGCTAATTCACTAAAATTTCAATCACATGGCTGGGCCTGTTCCCCAATACGAGGTTGGATATGATCCCTTACCTATTTACCTCTTCTGGATGCACCAAACAAATTCCTTGCAATTCAATATCCTAGCATTAAGGGAGTCCCAATCAATATAGAGGATTAAAGTCACTAACTACAACAACGCTCTTGTTTTAACATTCTCCCATAATCTGACCACACATCTGTTCCTCTATCTCCTGCTGACTGTTGGGCAGCCTATAGTATGACCCCATCAAAGTGATGGCACCCTATCCCTGTGCTGTACACATATGGCCTTACTGAATAAACTCTCCAAAGTAAACTCCCTCCATACGGTTGTGATATTCTTTATAATCAATAATGCAAATGCCCCGCCTCTCTTTACATTCTATGACGCCCGAAACATCTAAATCCTAGATGCTAAGGTGCCAGTCTTGACCCTGTCTCAATCAAGTCTTTGGGAGAAAGTGAGGACTGCTGATGCTGGTGGTCAGAGTCGAAGACTGTGGTGCTGGAAAAGCACAGCCGGTCAGGCAGCATCCGAGGAGCAGGAGAGTCGATGTTTTGAGCATAAGCTCTTCGGCAGGAATAAGGGGGTCGCCCAAGGGGGCTGAGAGATAAATGGGAGCAGGGGGTGGGGCTAGGGAAGGTAGCTGGAAAGGTAGATGAAGGTGGGGTGAAGGTAATAGGTCAGAGAGGAGAATGGAGCAAATGGGTAGGAAGAAGGATGTCCAGATAGGACAGTTCTAGAAGGCAGTGCCAAGTCGGAGGGTTGGATCTGGGGTAAGGTGGGGGAGGAGAAATGAGGAAACTGGTGAAATCCACATTGGTCCCATGGTTGGTCCCAAGGCGGAAGATGAGGCGTTCTTCCTCCAGGTGTCTGGTGGCCAGAGTCTAGTGGTGGAGGAGGCTCAGGACCTGCATATACTTGGTGGAGTGGTAGGGGGAGTTAAAGTGTTTGGCCACAGGGGGACAGGTTGTTTATTGCGTGTCCCAGAGATATTCTCTGAAATGTTCGACAGGCTAGCATCCTGTCTCCCCAATGTGGAGGAGGACACAGTAGATGATGTGTGTGAAAGGATCCTTTAGGACCTTGGATGGAGGTTGGGGGGGGAGGTTTTGGCGCAGGTTTTGCATTTCTTGCTGTGGCAGGGGAATGCGCCAGGAGTGGAAGGGGCGGTTGGTGGGGGGGGGGGTGGATCTAACAAGTAAGGGAATGCGGAGGGATTGGTCTCTCTGGAATACACATAGGGGTGTGGAGAAAAATAAATCCCTGGTGGTCGGGTCTGCTTGTAGGTGGCGGAAATGGCAGAGAATGATGCAGTGTAGCTGGAGGTTGGTGGGGTGGAAGGTAAGGACGGATGGTGGGGGGGGCTCTATCCTTGCAGTGATTGAAGGGATGGGGTTTAAGGGCAGAGGTGTGGGAAGTGGAGGAGATACACTGGAGTCTATCATCGACTACGTGGGAGGGGAAATTGCAGCCTTTGAAGAAGGATGCTATCTGGGATGTTCTGTCGTGGAGTTGGTCCACCTGGGAGCAGATGTGGTAGAGGCAAAGGAATTGAGAATAAAGAATAGCATTTTTACAGGAAGCAGAGTGGAAAGAGGTGTAATCCAGGTAGCTGTGGGACTCGGTGGGTTTGTAGTAGATGTCCATGTTGAGTTGGTTGCTGGAAATGGAGATGGAGAGGTTCAGGAAGGGGAGGGAGTTGTCTGAGATGGTCCAGGTTAACTTGAGGTTAGGGTGGAAGGTGTTCATGATGTTGAGCATGAGATAGCACCAATATAGTCATCAATGTAGCAGAGGAAAAGGTGGGGAATGGTGCCAGTGTAGCTGTGGAAGATGGACTGTTCCACTTACCCAACGAAGAGGCAAGCAAAACTTGGGCCCATGTGGGTGCCATGGCTACCCCTTTGGTCTGGAGGAAGTGGGAGGATTTGAAGGAGAAATTGTTGAGGGTGAGGGCCAGTTCAGCCAATTGAATGATTGTGTCAGTGAAAGCGTACTGGCTGGGTTGGCGAAGAGGCAGAAATGGTGGGCTTGGAGGCCTTCATGGTGGATAGATGTTCACAGGGACTGGATGTCCATGGTGAAGATAAGGCATTGGGGAACAGGGAAGTGAAAGTCATGGGGGAGGTGGAGGGGATAGGTTGTGTCCCAAATGTATGTGGGGAGTTCCTGGACCAAGGGGGGCAGGACACTGTCAGTGTATGCAGCGATAGGTTTGCTGGGTCAGGAGCAGGCTGAATCAAGTCTCTGTAATAGCTACAACTTGATCTACTAATCTAGATCTGTAGTGTATTTTTATCGCTTCAAATTGTTATCCCTGTTGATGTTATTACCAGGCACATCAGATCACAACCTGAAGTTTAACTTGATAGATCATGTAGAAACTCTGGATGTGAGTCGATTGCTTTCATTGGGCCTGGATTGTTAAAGTTGGTTTATTCAAATTTTACGTATTGTTGCATTCTAGCGAGCAGGAAATGTGATATTAGCACTGGAAACAATTCTGATAATTTTTTTCTTATTTATGAGGCCATGCTTTTTAAGGCATTTTCATATGTTCAAGTGCTATACAAATGCTAGTTGTTGTCCTGATGTGTTGCCCTTCAGCAACAAGAACAATACCACCTAATTTCATCAGATTGAATTCAGATCATGTAATGAAGCATTAAAGTAAGTTGGAAATTTGAAATAAAAACAGAACATACTGCAAGTAAATACCAAGTCTGGCCATAAAGAGTCTCCAACATGAAATGCTAACTGTCTGTTCACTGATGTTGTTAGACCTGCAAAGTATTTCCAACATTTTCTATTTATGTTTCATGAGGTGAAGCAATTTGTGATGGCCAATCGGTAAATAAAATGGTCTGCTGTGAATAGGCACACTGATTGCACAGTACCTTTTTCCACATTACATGCTGTCACCCGTCTCATGCTTCCCACTATTTTTACACCATTGGTCACTTTACCCATTGGTCAAATAATTTTTTATTTGTAAGGTTCCTTGATATTTTGTGAATGAATAAAATTGCTCAAAGTAAATAAAGAAATGCATTTCTGTCTGGAATAATTTTTCTTTGGGATTTTTGCTAATAGTAGGTTTTCTCGCTAACTTTGTCAGTGGCGAATACCTGTAACATTATTGCAGACAGATATAAAAGCTGCTTTGCACTTTTTGTCACTGCTTAGGTGTTTCTCTTTACCTTCAAGAAATTGCAGACACTTCTGGCCCAATTCTTTGTAGACATGCATTCTTCTGGTCTTTATACCTAGTCAGCTGAACTGCAATCGTCCACAGTGATCCTGCAGTCAACAGATTTCGTCTAAGGCCTGCAGTTCTGCTACATCTACTCAGGAATGGTGAACAATTAAACAACAAGCAGGAGGTCAGGGTTCCACAAGCATCCCCATCTTCAACGGTAGGGAAGCCCAGCTCATCAGCACAAAAGACCAGGCTGAAGTATTTGCATCTGTCTTCAGCCAGAAATGTTGAGTGAATGATCCATTTTGGCCACCTACTGAGGTCCCCAACATTACACACCACAATGTTCAGCCAATTTGATTCACCCACATAATATAAAGAAACAGCTGAAAGCATTGGAAAGGCTGTGGGCCCTGACATCATTCCAGCAACAGTGCTGAAGCCTTGTGTCCTAAAACTAGCTGCGCCCCTTACCAAGCCGTATCAGTATAGATTCAACACTGGCATCTATCCAACAAATTGGAAAATTGTCCATGTATATCTTGTACACACAAATGAGGACAAGTCCAGTCTGACCAATTGTGGCCCTATCAGTCTACATTTGATAATCGGTAAAGTGATGGAAGGGGCAATTGACAGTGCTATCAAATAGCACTTATGCATAATAACCTTCTCAATGGCACTCGATTCGAATTCCACCATGACTATTCAGTTCCTGACCTCATTACAATCTTGTTTTAAACTTGGACAAAACAGCTAAACTCCAGAGGTGAGGTGAGAGTCATATTCCTTGACATGTACACTCCATTTGACCAAGAGTGGCATTGGGTAGTCCTCACAAAACTGGGCATGAAGGTGTGGGCAGTTTGAAGTCATACTTAGCACAAAAAAGGCTTTGTGGTTATTGTATGTCCATCCTCTCAGACCCAGGACATCACTACAGGAGTTTCTCAAGGTAATACAGCAGGCCCAAAAATCTTAAGCTGTTTTATCCATCCAATGGTTTCATCATAATGCCTGAAGTGGACATTCTCAGTGATGATTGCATAATGTTCAACAATAATTACAACTCCTCAGACACTGAAGCAGACTGTCTCTCTCCTAAAATTGTGACCTCTACCAGCTAAAAGGACAAGGGCAGTAGATGCTTGGAACATTACCACTGCAAGTTCCCTTCCTCATCTTGTACCTTCCTGATTAGGAACTATATCACTGTTCCTTCACTGTGACTGAATCGAAGTGGTAGATGTCCTTTCTAATAGCATTTTGAATGTAATCCTTCAAATGTAGAAGACAGTGATTCAAGAAAGTAGTTCACCACCACCTTCTCCATGCATTTGGGGATGGGCAATAAGTTCTGGTTTGGCCAGTGACATCCATATCTCATGATTTCATTTTTTTAAAAAGCTGTTGCATCCTCATGTTCAGCAAAAACCCAGTCTCGACCTGAAGTGCAGTGATAAGTCTTGGCCACTACACCGTTTCAATGTGTCAGCCTCATTCTCTAGTTAAATAAAATAATATCCAGCAAGATAAACTACCTCCAAAGAAACATTTCTCTGTAGTTGGCGTGCTTAGGAAATGAGCCATGAATGTCTTGAGATTCCTGTCAAAATTGGAGAATTGGGAATCCTACCCCTGGAGGAAACGTGCATGCGTGTGTTACGAAGCACTATAGTAGTAGACCTGGTCTGGAGACTCAGTAGCTTATACCCTAACTGCTATAGTATACCACGATGGTGGATCATAAAAAGGAAGCTACTTTTACTGGCCTGATGGTGGGTAGATGTTATACATTTTGCCTCAGTTTTAATCTTCTCTAATTTTCAGGACTAGCACTGGAGCAGAATGAGTGCAGAAGCAGCAGATCGTGAGGCGGTGACCTCTAGTCGACCCTGCACTCCACCTCAGACAATTTGGTTTGAATTCTTATTAGATGAAGGACTGCTTGAAAAACATTTGCAGAAGTCTTATCCAGGTTTGTTCAATTGCCTGCCTGAAAGATTTGGCCAGGCAGTTTACAGCTCCTACGTTCAAAAAGCAAGTGTTATCAGTAATTACATGTTAATGACATGACTGTAATTGTATTTTTTTTGTAAAGAAACAGGAAACCCAACATCTGAGCTGCTTAGTAATTTCTTACAAGAAAGAAAACTTGCAAAACAAACTGTCATCTTTCAGTTCAATGTTTTTGCAGATTTTAGGGAAAACAAAATCCTACAAGCTGTTGGTGACCTGGCAGAAAATATGTGACCTACGATGATCTAGTAACCATGCTAAAATTTTAAAATGTCATGAATGAAATTGTAAAACGAAATTACTATCACTACTCTAGGTACGTGTAGGCTCTTAAAACTGTTTAGAGTTTGCAATTTGTTGCTTAAGTGAGATATGCAATGCCCATATTGTGAATCAACAATTCACAGTCATCAATTTAATGAAATTCAGCTCTTAAATAGTTAAGATCCTCTCACTATTGACATCATCGAGGAACGTAATACTTTTATGTAAAGATGCTATCTGTTGTATATTAAGCCACACAAATTAGAAAATGACAGACTTCTCACTTGATCAAAGCCAAATCTAGATTAGGCTTAGCACGCTTGGTCTCTATGATGCCTCACATGCTTCAGGGCGCAATATAATTTTCAGCCAGGATTTCTGAATCTGCATTCTGTCCAAAATTATCTCCTGGATTGTGATTTATTCAGAAATCAGGTTGAGAATGGGTTTTGAATTGTACCATCCACGACTGATATACACTGATATTGTCCAGAGTCAAACATGCAAAATGACTTTCAGACATGGAATTGTAGGGTTACTTGCATTTGCAGAATCAGCTTAACTCTGAGCAGTCTTGAGAGGAAGTAAAAAGGGCTGAGAGATTTTTTTGTACAGCTGGCAATGCAGTATGCCTCTCAAAGCTTGTGTTGTGCTTCATTTAACGTGCAGTGCTGACTCCTATAGTTGCTGCAATTTGGAGGCAGTGCAAATAGCAATAGAGCTTCCAATACACATCAAAACACATTGGTTTTTCAGGTGCCCTGTGTAGTTGCTTCATGTGAAAATTAGAATAAAAAGATTTCATTTGAATATTTTTGTGGAGTATCAGTAGATTTTTAAAAAATGATTTGAATATGTTGCAGTGGTTACAATTAAAAATTATACAACACCAGGTTATAAACAGGTTTATTTGGAAGTACTAGCTTTTGAAGCGCTGTTCCTTCGTCAGGTAGCAGCATTCCAAAAGCTAGTATTTCCAAATAAACCTGTTGGACTATAACCAGGTGTTGTATGATTTTTAACTTTGTCCACCCAGTCCAAGTCTGGCACCTCCACATTATGCCAGTAGTTATAGTTAGTGAAATTGCTGCTATTTTTAATGATCTCTCTGTGAAATATCCTCCACCATTTCAGATCAAACAGCAAGATTGTATTTCAATCTGGAAGTTTTCTAATGGACAATGTTCTCTTTAAATATTAAAAAAGAACCCAAATGAATGTGAATTTATTCATTTTTAACCTTCAAACAACATTTAACATATCAATAATTATATTATTTCTAAGTTTAAAAGACATTATTTTTGCTGAAACAGATCCGTCACCGATTCAGCTGATAAACCAATTTTTGGAGCAGGCCTCCAAACCCTCTGTAAATGAGCAAAACCAAGTGCATCCACCAACTGACAACAAAAGGAACCGCACATTGAAGCTCCTTGCTCTCAAAGTAGCTGCCCACTTGAAGTGGGATTTAGAGTTGCTGGAAAAAAGGTAATTCTGAAACATTTTTTGCATTGTGAGACCTTCTATTTAAATGTCAAAAGTATTCCTTTAAAATTAAATAGCCTTGAAAGGCATTGCTCAACATTTTAGAAGGAAGTAGCATTTTATTAGTGGTATATTTATCTTCCACCAGTTTGACTGTTCCAGTGCTGAATATGCTTCTGAATGAGTTGCTGTGTGTCAGCAAGGTTCCTCCGGGTGTAAAGCATGTTGATCTTGATCTGTGCAGCTTGCCTCCGACAACAACTATGGCTGTACTAGTGTACAATAGATGGTAAGTTTGGATGTCTTTTTTGTAATGCATACTTTATAAACTAATTTTTTTTGTTACTAAACTGGGTAGACCACCATTTGTGATCATGTTATAAGGCTTTTGATACTGCTCACCTTCTTAAAGTGTTAGAAGGAGCAAATAGCCATAAATTAAGTTTTCAACTGCTCCTTGTTGCTTGCATTTTGGAAAGAGTTGAAATTTCTAGTAGCTTAGTCAAGGAGACAAAAACACTTTTTAAAATTCACTTGTAAGTTGTTTTCGTAACTGGCTGCACTAGCCTTTTGCCCATCCCTAGTTGCCCCTGAGATGGTAATGGTGAGCTGCCTTCTTGAAGTGCTGCAGTCAATTTGATGTTGGATGGAGCTGCACTCATCCAGGTAAGTGGGATTATTTCATCACACTCCTGCCTGGTGTTGGTAGATGGGGGTTCAGCAATAGTAATAACATTGTATTTCAGGAGCAATGGATAGATTTTCACTTGGAGGAGGCAGTCATTGCCAGATGCTTGTCAAGTAACATTCATACAACACATTTGTTGGTCCAAACCTGGATACTGTCTAGAAATTGATGCATTTGTACTTGGACCCCTTCAGTATCTGAGGAGTTGTGAATGGTGCTGAACATTGTGGAATCATTAGCGAACATCCTCACTTCTGACTATATGCTTTATAGAATGTCATTAATAAAACAGCTGGAGATAATTGGGCCCAGGAGACAGCCCTGAGGAGCTCTTGCAGTGATGTCCTGGAGATAAAATGACTGAACTCCAACAACAACAACAGCATCCTTTGTGACGCAAATGAATCCCACCCTTCCACTGATTCCCATTGATTGTAGATTTGCTGGGCTTTTGTTATGCCACATCAAGTCAAACATGACCTTGATGTCAAAGGCAGTCACTCTCACCTTCTTCTGGAGTTCAGATGTTTGACCATGTTTGAGCCAAGGTGTGATGAGGTCAGGAACTGAGAGTCCTGGCAGAATCCAAACTATGTGTCAGTGCACAGGTTATTTTTAAGATAAAACAAAATAGAAATCTGAAATAATCAGCCTGAATTAAAAGTGCTTTAAAAATCAGTACTGGCAGCATCAGGAGACAAACAAAATTATTGTTTTGAATCTTCTTTAGATCTGAAAGGGGCTGAAAAATTGTATTTTTAATGCTGTTGACAGAGGAGCAAGTGAAACAGATTGTGAGAGTACCCACAGCAAAAAACAAAGGGTGCACTAATCATGGTAAAGGAGAGACAGAGATGTAAAATAGGTATAAATTATAGATATGTCACTAGGCTAGTAATCCAGACTGCACGGTAATGTTTTCGGATATAGGTTCAAATTTCTGTATGACAGATGGTGAAATTTAAATTCGATAGAATCTGGAATTAAAAGCTGGTCAAATTAAAAGCATGTAACGATTCTTGAAGTAGCAATTCACTAATGCCTTTTTGAGAAGGAAATCTGTCTTTCTTACCTGTTCTGGCCAACTCCAGACCAATAGCATTTTAACACTACCTTAGACATTTATAAATGGCCTAGCGAGCAATGGGCACATTTCATGAAAATTTGAAAAGAGGAGAGCATTGATGCACTTTGCTGAGAGCAAATGCACGAAAGGTGCTTCAAGGAGGGTGTGGGCTGTAATCAAATTTTAGGTCAAAGGTCATGCTCCTGATGTTGTCGAACTGAATGTTGAGTCCTGAAGGATGTAAAGTACCATAGCGCAAAATGAGTTGCTGTTCCTCCAGTTTGCATTCGATGTTGTTGGAACTCTGTAGTGGGCCTTGGACAGAAATGTTAGAATGGGAACAAGATAATTCATTTAAATGGCAAAGAACCAGAAAGTCAGGGTTCTGGACAGATTGGAGGTGTTCTGCAAAGCGTTTGGTCTTGTGAGTACAATCTCTCTAGAATTTTCTGTTTTCGTTTCAGTTTATTATTACTGAGCAAATGCTGCTTGTAAACACTGCTGGTGACCCTATCTATCATATTATTGATGATCAAGATGAAACTGTTGGGGTGGTAATTGCCAGGTTGGATTTGTCCTCTCTTTTGTATGCAGGACACATCTAAGCAATTTTCTATATTATTGAGTAGATGCCAGTAATGTAATTGTGCTGGAACAACTCTGCTAAGGGCATTGAAATTTCTGCAGTACGTGTCTTCAGTACTACTGCTAGAATATTGTCAGGGTCCATAACCTTTGCAGCATCCATTGTCTTCAGCCTTTTCTTGATATTTCATGGAATGAATGAAATTGGCTGAAGACTTGCATCTGTAATGCTGGGCATCCCCAGAGGAGGCTGAGATATATCATCCATTGGCAAGATTGTTTCAAATGCTCAGCCTTATCTTCGACAATGGTGTGTAAGGCTCCCCCATCGTTGAGGATGGGATAGTTGCAGAGCTTTCTGCTTTTTAATGGGTTGTTTAAATGCCCATCACCATTTATGATTGGATGTGACAGTGCCTCAGAACATTGATCTAATCCAGCAGTTATGGAACTGCTTAGCCTTTTCACTTGCTTCTTATGCTGTTTGGCACACAAATAGTCCCACATTGTTCATTTCTTAGGAATACCTAGTTCTGTTCCTGGGAAGCTCTCTTGCATCCTTCAGTGAACGTTTGTGGAGAGTAATTAATAAAAAAAAAAGTTCCGAATGTACAAAATGATCTGCTGTGACATAAAAAAATGTTACATGTTAATGAGCTTAAATTTGTTGGTTTGTGATGCAGGTGACTGTGTTTTATATATTCAATAAAAGTGGAAAATTTCCTGACTCTTCCATTCTGAAGATTCCTTTTATTTATTTGAGCAGGGCGGTTAGAACAACTGTCCAGAGCAGCTTTCCAGTGAAACAGTTAAAACCTGGCCCTCCACAATTAAACATGTGAGTATAGTGCCATGCACAGAGTTTTACTTGTAGGTTTAAAGCAGATTTTTCTTCACCTCCTTTATGCTGGAGTGCAATTCTGTAGAGAGGAGTCACACTTCACTAATTTCAAATAGCTTAGAGTCATCTAAGCTGTGGGGGCGGCACAATGGCTCAGTGATTAGCACTGCTGCTTCACAACAACAGGGACGAGGGTTCGATTCCAGCCTTGGGTGACTGTTTGTGTGGAGTTTGCACATTCTCCTCATGTCTGCGAAGGTTTCCTCCGGGTGCTCTGGTTTCCTCCCACAATCCAAAGGTGTGCAGTTTAGGTGAATTGGTCATGCTAAATTGCTCATAGTGTTCTGGGAAGTGTAGGTTAGGTGCATTGGTCAGGGGTAAATGTAGGTTAGAGGAATGGGTCTCGGTGGGTTACTCTTTGGAGGGTCACTGTGGACTTGTTGGGCCGAATGGCCTGTTTCCACACTGTAGAAATTCTATGATCTATGATTTTGGCATTGGCTTGTTGAGTGCAGATGATATTGGCTCAATCTTGTCTGGCCTCGTAATTAGATCAATTGTAACTAGAGAAACATGGATAGGTATTCTACCCCTTAAACCTGCTTCACCATTCAATTAGATCATGGCTGATCTTTAACTCAAATTCATTTATATTTGTATAGTTTCTAGGGGATCCTGCAGCAATGGCAGGGAGGTAAAACCTTCAGTAGTGAGAGGGATAGGAGGTGAGGGAGGCCTCCAACAGGATCTTGGTAGTCATGACAGCATTGAGAGGCCGCATGGAAAGTGGGATATGGAGGAATGCTGCTTGAAAAAAGTAGAATAAACTCATTTTATCCTGTTGCACATTTGTATCCTAGAGTGCAGTTTTTATACAGCAAGGTGCCTACACTTATTTGAGTTAAAAATCACACAACACCAGGTTATAGTCCAACAGGTTTAATTGGAAGCACACTAGCTTTCAGAGCGTCGCTCCTTCATCAGGTGATAGTGGAGAGCTCAATCCTAACACACAGAATTTATAGCAAAAATTTACAGAGTGATGTAACTGAAATTATACATTGAAAAATTGATTGTCTGTTAAGCCTTTCATATGACAATATGACAATGTGTTCAACATATTGTCTAGCTGTCACTATTGTTAACAGCTAACCCGAGAATGCAACTTTAAAAAAAAGGTTTTGTGATTTACACATAAAGAAGTGAAACTATCACGGTATTCTAACAGATGAAAGGCTTAACAGACAATCAATTTTTCAATGTATAATTTCAGTCACATCACACTGCAAATTTTTGCTTGGGTCTGTGTGTGCGTGTGGGTCTGTGTGTGCGTGTGGGTCTGTGTGTGCGTGTGGGTCTGTGTGTGCGTGTGGGTGTGGTGTGTGTGTGTGTGTGTGTGTGTATAGTGCAATGGTGGTCACTTGTAATGTGACATGAACCCAAGGTCCCAGTTGAGGCCCTCCCTATGGGTACCGAACTTAGCTTTCAGCCTCTGCTCACCCACTTTTCCCTGCTGCCTATCCCGAAGTCCACCTTGGAGGATGGTCACCCGAAGGTCCGAGGTCGAATGTCCTGGAACTCTGAAGTGTTCTCTAACTTATACACCTTATTTGAGATTATGTCAGTTTTCTTCTGTTCTTTGTGCCACTAGAGTTGACAGTCATAGCAAACTCAGTCTTGAAATGACACAAATAAAGCGGGATGCTTTGTCCTGGATGATGTCAAGCTTCTTGAGTGCTTTTGGAGCTTCACTCATCCAAGTGAACAGTTCTCCATCACACTCACAACAAATGCCTTGTAGATGTTCGACAGGTTGGGCGAGTGTCAGGAGGTGAATTATTCATTATAGATTCCTAGCCTCTGTCCTGCTCTTGTAGTTAGTCTAGTTCAGTTTCTGGTCAATGTAAACCTCAGGATGTTGATATGGGTTCAGCAATGGTAATCCATTGAATATCCATGTATTATTAGATTCTATCTTTTTTGAGTTGCTCCTTGCCTGGCATTTCTGTGTGCAAATGTTCCTTGCCAGTTGTCATCCCAGATTTGGACATTGTCCTGTCTTGCTTTGTGTTGATATGGACTGCTTCACTAGTCTGTCAACGAACGGTGCTGAATGTTATGCAATCATTAACATACATCTGTCCATCAGCTGGTGCTGCTGAATATTCAATAATCGTCAGCAACCCTTCCAGTTTCTGATCTAATGATGGAGGGAAGATCATTGCTGAAGCAACTGAAGGTTCGGCCTAGGACTTGAGGCACTCCTGTTGCATTGTCTTGGAGTTGACCTCTAACAACCATAAACAACTTCCTTTTTGTACTAGGTATGTCTCCAACCAGCAAATAAAAATGGAAGGTGCTGTAGACTCTCAGCAGGTGTGCCAGCATCTGTGGAGAGAAAAACAGAATTAATGCTTCAAAACTGATATGACTTTTCTTCAGAACTGGGCACCAATGACTTCAGCTAGCAAAGAAATTCCCCTAATTCCCACTGCTTCAAATTTTTCTTGGGTTCCTTGATGCCACAATCAGTCTTAATATTGAAGGCTGTTCCTCTCATCTTTTGCTTATAATTTAATTTGGTAATACAGGACTTGAGTATTATTGGATTTTTAAAAAACACTGATCATACTCAACCAGCCTGCACTTGTAAAACTCACAACAGTGTCTAACATTGGATTTGATTAGTCAATTTGACAAGGTTTACTAAGTAATCTTGAATACCAAGAATTATGCAACCAATTGAACATTGGGATTTGAGCTTATAATATGATGAATTTGATGTGTACTAGAAGTAACATATGTTAATACACAAGGCCCTGTTTTCTGCAGACAGGACATGTATTCACAGCATCAAATTAGCAAAATAGATGACAGCCATCCTCTAAGAACAACGTCTTAACAAATCAGAATCAACCTGCCTTATTTAAAATTTAAACAAAAGCTTATCAATTAACTGTTTATAATCATTATCTGCTGTATTTTCCATGGCAGCATCAGTACTAATCAGAAGTTGCTGGAAAAGCTCAGCAGGTCTGTCAGTTAATTTTGAAGGATCTGAGGAAGGGTCACCTGACCTGAAACGTTAACTTTTTGATTTCTCTTCACAAATGCTCCTGTTGAGCTTTCCCAGCAACATTTGTTTTTGTTTCTGATATCCAGCATTTGCAGTTCTTTTGTTTTGTATTCAGTACCAATCAGTGTCCAATTATCAAGCAATCAGTATTCTGTTCCTAAACTATATAAATGATGTTTTCTCCTGACATTGGTATTTCTTGCAAATTGTCCTGATGAGTGCAAAACGAAAGCTTCAACAAAATGTTTTCTTTTACAGTTGCTTTTGATGAAGCATTTCATCACTTCACAGTCGTGCCTGTGATCAAATGTTACTTTGGTATTGATCTGCAAAAGCCTGTTTAGCATGCTTACCTTCTAATTTATATATTTTGTCATTTATACTGGTGTTTAAGCAACCATTTGTATCAAAATTCAAACAGAGAAATTACTTCCCTTTGTTGCACACTGTTAGGGAGTGAGAGTTGGAAATTGAGGCTATCATTTTGTAGTCATATGTCCAACAGGAGTAGCTGGAGAGGGGTTCCCTCTTATCAGGTAAGCTGTATCTCTTCTAGCCCATTTACAAAACTCGTCTTCAAACCCTCTTCAAAATTATCCCGATGAAATTGCAAGCCGTCCATTTCTAACATTGTTTTCCTCTCGAGTTTTTTAACATATTGTCACCTCTAAAATTTGTTGCTGTGCATTCGAATGTTTCCATTCTGTTTCTGCATGAGTCTCACAGTTAAATGGCTCTCAACAGAATCAATGAAGACATCCTGCAAATCAGGAAAGAAATTGAAGGTTATAGCAGAGCATGTTTGAAATGATTATTTTAGTATGAGGAGACTAAATGAGCATAGATTAGGTGGATCAAATGGGCTTTTCTGTGCCATAGGTTCTATTAATCTTGTAGTGCTCTTTCCTCACTTGACATACAGCAGCCATAGTAAACCACCATATTTTCCTTTAATGCATTGCCTCTGTTGGAATTCACCAGTTGATTACACTCTTAAGTATACCATATTCATCAACACTTGGTTCAATGTCAACTTCTATCTGATTCGATTCTGCGAAGTGCTTTGATATAATTTTTTGAGAGGTTAAAGCACAATAGGAATGTAAGTTTGTTATTTTTGTTCTTACAAGCATATCTCCTGACTGGAGGTGCTAGACTCTGGGATGACCCTTTTGTGTAAGCTTCCATTTAGCTGAGCTCTAAAAGCATAATGCTTAAGCATTTGAATGGGTGGCAACAATAATATTTTTCTCTGGCTTTACTTCCTTCCAATACAGTTATTTCTGGAGGTTCCCATGGAATGTATCTTTAGTCATATTCTCTTCCTCATCTTACATCACTACTGTTGACCTGTTTGAAGCCAATATGTTGTCAGCCTGCTTGCTTGGCATCCATTTTCGGATTACCCACAATGTGCTCAAGTTAAACATGTGAAAAATCAAAACCCTGGCTTCAAGCCCTGTAAGAGCTCAGATCCTTCCAGAACAGATTCCATCCCTTGATGCACACTTCTATTTGATTCCAAGCTAGTTTTCAACTTCATAATGTCTCTACCACGAAGACTTCCTCCTTTCACATTTTGGCTTAATTCTTACCAAATCTCATATTTTCCTAGGAGTCCTGTCAGTGCATTTCCCATCTCTAGATTTGACTGTTCCATTGTGATCTGGCTTGCCTCCCATCCTTCACATTCCATAAATTTCAGAGTTTATCTAGAACTCAGTTGACCATACCTAACCTGCAACCAGTCCTCCTCACTTCTCATCACTATGCTTCATAGACTCCCATTCTCTCAACTTCCCCAATTTTAAAATTCTTGTTCACATCTTTAAATACTTCATGATCTAACTCAAACTCTACAACCTCCTATAGCTCCATAATCTGAAGGTATTGTATTCCCTCAGCTCCAGTCTTTTCATCTCCTGGAAATCCTTTTTTGTCACCATGTGTCTTCAACCATCTAAGACCTAAGTCTTGAAATTCAATCCTTAAACCTCTCCCACACTACTTTCATCTTTGAGATCCTTCTGAAATGTATCTTTGATCTATCTTGTGCAAAAATCAGCATATGAACAAGGATTGGGAATAGAGATTTGATTAGAGTGGTGCTGGAAATGCAAAGCAGGTCAGACAGCATCCGAGGAGCAGACAAATCGACGTTTCAGGCAGGAGCCCTTCATCAGGAATCGTCGATTTTCCTGCTCCTCGGATGCTGCCTGATCTGCTGTGCGTTTCCAGCACCACTCTAATCTTGATTCTAATCTCCAGCATCTGCTGTCCTCACTTTCGCCTAATCAAGCCTACTCTGTGAATAAAGACTGTGACTGCATTATGCATTCCTGCCTACCATTGAAAACCCTTAACCCCTTGTTTAACAATAATATAGCTATCTCTGTTTTAAAGATGTTCACAGACTCTATTCCTGAAAAGTTGGTGTAAGTGCAGTTCCAAACGCTCAGAGAAAACTTCCTGTCATCCCTGTTTCAAATTGATGCTCCCTGTTTTTTAAAGTGGTCCCCTATTCTAGATTTTCCCTTAAGAGAAAACATTTTCTCCACATTTACGCTCTCAAAGCCCATCAGAATCTTTTATGTTTCAATCAAGTCACTTCTCACTCTTCTAAGCTCCAGCAGATATAAGTTTAACCATTCCAGTCTGTTTTCCTATAACGAGCCATTCATTCCACGTAGGAGTCTGGTAAACATTCTCTGTCTAGTTTGCACATATTTGCATCCTTAAAATAGGTAGGTGACCTATACTCGAAGAGAAAGTGAGGACTGCAGATGCTGGAGATCAGAGCTGAAAATGTGTTGCTGGAAAAGCGCAGCAGGACAGGCAGCATCCACGGAACAGGAGAATCGACGTTTCGAGCATAAGCCTGAAGAAGGGCTTATGCCCGAAACGTCGATTCTCCTGTTCCTTGGATGCTGCCTGACCTGCTGTGCTTTTCCAGCAACACATTTTCAGACATACTCGAAATCCTATTCAAGATGTGCACTCACCAATGCCCTAGATAACTAAAGCTTGTGATAAGTATTGGTATTCCATTAACGTTCCTAATTTCTCGCTGTACCTGCATGCTAACCTGCCCTATTTCCTGCATTAGGGCACCCAGACCTCTGCAATCTCTGACCATTCGGATAGGATGTATGTTTTTTTTCGTTCTTCCTGCCAAAATAGGCAATTTTGCACTTGCCCACATTGCGCTTATTTGCCACATTATTTATCCACTCACTTTAGCCTGTTTGCATTTTTCTGTAGCTTCCTTACTTTCCTATCTATATTTGTGAGATTGGCTTGGACCTGAAAATTTGGCAGTGATATTTATCTGTCCTTCCATCCAAGTCATTTCCATAAATTGTAAACAGTTTAGGCCCCACCACCAATCACTCACTATATCTTGAAAACCTCTCATACTCATATCTTATACTTTGGTTCATTGTCAACTATTGTCTTATACCATTTCTGTTAAGTGCTTTGGTATATATTTGCAAAATTAAAGGCACTCCTGATTGGTGGTATGTGATTCTATAATGAACCTGATGTGTCAGGCTTAAGGATTTAGATAATTTTGTTTTAATTGACATCCATATGAAGACCTGAGATTTCTTGATTACTTTGAATGAGTGACTACAATAACACATTTCTCTGCACAATGTTGATTTACCTCCCAAAGATTAAACGTTTTTTGCATAATCTTTTAATATTTTTTGCTGGCAGTCAGACTGAATGCAAAGTGTGAACCTGTGCAAGACCTCCAAGAAAGCCTTGTAATTAGAAACATTTCCTTTTTATATGAATGCATCTGGTCTGCATCGGGCAACACTCCAGAAGTGAATAATTTGAAGTCAGAAATATATTATGGGAAAACTAGTTCTGTGATTCTCAACGGATTTTTTAGCTTCGGAAAGACTCTATGACTTTGCTTTGTACTTTTGGGCTGATTGACCAACATTGAGAAAATTCACTTTATGCCTTCCAAGTAGTCATGATTGAATTTTAAAAATGTATTTTTAATCAACCCATTTGAACATGAGTCATCTCTGCAGCAGGTGGGATTTGAATCAAAGCTTCTGACCTATGGTAGGGACACTATCAAAGCACCACAAGAGCTGTTTTATTGAATTTGTATGCTGATCATGATGTACATTGCTGACCTAGAAAAACAGAACAGAATGGATGCTTCACTGTGGCTATAGCTGGGAATTCAGGTTCACAAAATTCCTAGTTTTGAAAAATGTTTTTTACCCTGATATTGTCTATTCACAGAATCACAGAATTGTTATGGCATAGAAGGCGGCCATTCAACCTGTTGTGCCTGCACCATTTTTATTCCTTACTGCTGATCACCTGCCCTTTCCCCATATCCCTGTGCACCATTTCTATCCAAATAATCATAAATTAAATTTTGTGTGTGTACCCATATGCCCAAAAGTAAAACAAGTCATAGAGAACTCTTGAATGCCTCTATTGGAGCATGCAAACTTTATTGTATCTTGATGAATATAGAACTACCATCACCTGGAACAATTGTTTTAGAACTTTCATTTTAAAGCAAAAAGACATCTTTAACAAAAATAATTCCTTGATGTCGATGTTTTCTAATCAGCCTGTTCAGAGATGTTACTATCTACTTCTGGAGCAGGTGGGACTTGTACCTAGGCCTCCTGGCTTAGAGTTAGGGCATTACCACTGTGCCACAAGAGACCCCTGAATTCCTTGATACAATACATTCTGACCAACTTGGTCAGGAAAGTTATTACACATCTTTGGAGTAGGTGGGATTTGAACCCACGGATCCTGCTCAGAAGCTGGAACAGTTCCACTGCGTCAAGTTCCTTGATGTATTTGAGTGCTTAATATCGGGTAGATGATTTTGGCAGATGGTTTTATCTCAGAAGTAAGTATTTTAATCGCAATTTAATTCACCACATATGATAAAATAACTTTTAAAAAATTAATCAAAACCTTTTGATATATTGCTATGCCGCAGTTAGTTTCTTAGTAAATTACAGAAAAGAGCAAGATGTGAAGGTTCCGGTGTTGGAGTGGGCGGGGGGGGGAGACAAAGTTAAAAATCACCTGACAGCAGGTTAGAGTGCAACAGGTTTATTTGGAAGCATAAACTTTTGGAGCGCTGCTCCTTCGTCAGGTAGCTGGTGGGGCAGAATCATAATACGTAGAATTTACAGCCTCAATAAAAGCCAAGCCATTTAGAATCAAAATGAGGAGGAACTTCACCACTCAGAGGTGGTGAATCTTTGGAAATCTCTGGCCCAAAGAGCTATGGAAGTTCTGGCATTGAGTAAGTTCAAGACAGAAATTGATAGATTTCTCGTGACTGATGGCATGGAGGTATATGGGGATAGTACTGAGAATATGGCATTGAGGTAGATGATCAGCCATGAACTGAAAAGCAGACAGACTTGAGGTGCTGAAGGGCATACTACTGACACTTGACGAATAAAGGCAAATATCTCTCATGCATTCTTAACCACCTTATCTATCTGTCCTGCTGCCTTCAAGGATCTTTAGATATGCATACTAAGGTCCCTCTGATTCTCTAGACTTCTTCCTGGGGTCCTACCATTCAATGTGTACTCCCTTGCCTTGTTAGTCCTTTCACAATTCACCATCTCTCATGTTTCAAGATCTAAAGTCCTGAAGAGACTTGATAGGATGGATGCTGGAGCAATGTTTGCTGTTGTTGGGGAAATAAAGAACTTGGGCTCGCAGTTTTAGAATAAGAGGTCTCTTTTTAAGACTGAGCTGAGATTTTCTTTTCCTCAGTTGTAAGTCTGCAGAATTCTTTTCCTCAGAAAGCAGTGGCAGTTGGATAATTGGATTTATTAAAGGCAAAGTTAGATTTTTCATTGACGGGAGCCAAGTGTTAGGACATGAGACAGGAAAGTCGAGTTGAGTCCACAAGCAGATCTATAATGACTTTTTTGAATAGTGAAATGGGATTGAAAAGTCAAAGGGAGAAAGTGAGGACTGCAGATGCTGGGGATCAGAGCTTAAAAATGTGTTGCTGGAAAAGCGCAGCAGGTCAGGCAGCATCAAAGGAGAATTGACATTTCGGGCATTCCTGAAGAAGGGCTTGATTCTGCCTGAACTGCGCTTTTCCAGCAACCCTTTTTTTAAGCTCGAAAAGCCAAAGGCCTAATCGTAGAATTTTAAGTACAATGTTCTTCTTTCATCTAGACTAATGTCAATGTTTCATTGGTGGATGTTCAGTTTTTAAGTGGAACATTGAACTGCTCAGATTGATTTAAAATATTATATGAAGAAAGCTTCAAATCCTCCCGTGAGCTAATGGAATTTCATATGCAGAGGGCAGTGTTTTGGTGCATGTTCACCCTTGCATTTGTCCATTACACGCTATACTGGAATTTCGTGTTCTATTAAACATGTTCTTTTCTGCTCTTGTGCACAGAATGAATCAGATGCAGCAAGAAAAAGAATTGACAGATAACATTTTAAAAGTGGTAAGTTTTGTACTTTTAATGTTTTGAAAAACAACTGTTAAGTAATAAATTCTTTTAGTTTGTATTCTGAAATGGAATAGTACTTTAGTGGAAAGGTAAAGAAACTTCAATCTGAGACATAGAGTCATAGTCATAGAGATGTACAGCATGGAAACAAACCCTTCGGTCCAACCCGTCCATACCAACCAGATATCCCAACCCAATCTAGTCCCACCTGCCAGCACCCGACCCATATCCCTCCAAACCCGTCCTATTCATATACCCATCCAAATGCCTTTTAAATGTTGCAATTGTATCAGCCTCCACCACATCCTCTGGCAGCTCATTCCATACACCTACCACCCTCTGTGTGAAAAGGTTGCCCCTTAGGTCTCTTTTATCTTTCCCCTCACACCCTAAACCTATGCCCTCTAGTTCTGGACTCCCCGACCCCAGGGAAAAGACTTTGCCTATTTATCCTATCCATGCCCCTCATAATTTTGTAAACCTCTATAAGGTCACCCCTCAGCCTCCGACGCTCCAGGGAAAACAGCCCCAGCCTGTTCAGCCTCTCCCTATAGCTCAAATCCTCCAACCCTGGCAACATCCTTGTAAATCTTTTCTGAACCCTTTCAAGTTTCACAACATCTTTC
>NC_057713.1:40216518-40301762 GCF_004010195.1 Chiloscyllium plagiosum | reverse complement strand
CCCCCTCCCCCCTCCTCTCCCCCTTCCATGTCACTCATCCGACTGTTTTGCATGGCTTTGGGTGGGATGGACAGTTATAAGAGACAAGGTACCACAATTAAGTGGGGCAGGTTGGATGGATTAGACAATCTTTATCTGTCCATCATTGTTGTAAATAGGTATTTATTTAAAATATATGCCCAGTACTTTATAATACTATGAAATCCTTGCTATCCAGTTTCTTGAAAGACTGGTTCTGGAAAATCACAGCTGCGTCTGAGGATACAGTGCCACTATTGCACTTCGGTTACATTGTTGTAAGTGTCCAAGAGTTTTAGTGTATTTTTATATCACGTTTTTAAAAAAATTAGCAAATCCCATGGATTTGTCCATGTTAAGACCAGAATATAATTGATAACACATGCAGAATACAACATCCTGACCATTTGTTGACTTTAGATTATTGAATTTGTTGCTGCATTAACTGTACATGGAAATACTAATTCATTATGTTGTGAGTGGATGAAAAGTCTTTTAAAGTGGGATCTGCTGAAAGAGAGGTCCTTGTAGGTTATGCAAGTCCCTTTGTCTGATGTTGAGCTCAGAATTGAATCAACTGTGTTTCCAACCTTTCTGGAGCTATATCTGATCTCTGATTAAGAATTCTCCTCATTCTGACTATTCTAAAATTGTTTGAGGGAATTATGAAGTGAAACATGAACTTGTTAGGAAGGTGCTTTCTTAGTAAAAAAAAAACTGTCCATAGCCCAATATTACTACAATGAATAAAGATGAAACTCTTCTGAAACTCCAAAGACATACTTTCCTAAAATGAGTCAAGATTCTGTACTTAAGTTATTTCAGAGCAAATGGCCATTTTTAGACTACCAGGGCAGAACTTGACTGTTGATGAAAACACATTTGTCAAAGCTTTTCATCCAGCACTCAGCAGGCCAGTTCACAAACAGTGCCAATGTAAGGGAGAAACCATATTTATATTGTATCAGAAGAGAATCCTAACTGGATGACAAATGGACTCTGAATAGTAGAGACGCCATCATGGAGAATGCATCAGTTAGATGATTACTGACAGTTAGCTGCCAATCTCTGGTTAAATTTTAAACTAGGTAGGTTGTCTGTATTGTCCAGAAAATGTCTCTCGTCTATTTTGTTGAGTTGAAACAAACACAATGTATTCTTTCTGTTTGCAAATAACAGAGCTCTGTATCTACTTTCGTAGTTTTCAATACGTTAAGATTAAAACTTCAAAATTAGATGATGAAAACAAAGTTGGTTATGTGGCAAATGGTAGGCCACGACAGAGGAGAAGCTGAAGAAGTGATAATGAGAGCTGAAAGTAGGAGAGAATGGACAAACTGTACTGGAAGCAACCTATGGCATGACAAGACCAGGGTGTGGGGGTGGATTAAAAAAAATGGAAGACAGAGTTAGGCTATAAAGTTGTTGAACTCTCTGTTGAGTCTGAAAAGCTGCAGGGTCCACAAGTGGAAAATGAGATCCTGTTCTTTGAGCTTACATTGAGGCTTCCTAGTGCACTGCTTTAGGCCTGTGACAGAAATATTCACGTGGGAACACAGTGTGTTGAAGTAGCAGGCATCCTGAAACTTGGGGCTGATTTTACAGACAGAGAATAGATGTTCTGCAAAGCAGCCACCTGATCTGTATTTCGTCTCCCCAGTTTGGAGGCGATCACGCTGTGAACACTGCTCACTACCCTAGTTTAAACCCTGTGAAACAGAGCTAGCAAATCTCTTGACCTTGTACACGTTCCACCTGCCGTGGAAGAGATCCCAATGATCCAGATTTATGAAGCCCTCCCTCGTACACTAGTTGGGGCCGCAGCTGTTCACTTTATATATAAATGATCTGGACGAAGAGACTGGGGGCATTCTGGCGAAGTTCGCCAATGATTAGGTGGACAGGCAGGTAGTTCTGAGGAGGTGGGGAGGCTACAGAAAGATGTGGACAGTTTAGGAGAATGGTCCAAGAAATGGCTGATGAAATTCAGTGTGAGCAAATGCGAGGTCATGCACTTTGGGGAAAAAAGAACACAGGCATGGACTATTTTATAAACGGTGAGAAAATTCATAAAGCCAAAGTACAAAGGATCTGGGAGTGCTTGTACAGGATTCTTTAAAAGTTGACTTGCAGGTTGAGTCTGTGGTTAAGAAAGCAAATGTAAATGGGTTGAAATGTAAAAGCAGTGATGTGCTACGCGGACTCATGTGCACAGCCTTAGCATTAAACGGAGTCAATTTAGAGCAGATATGTCTTCACTGCAGAGACTGATAAATTATTAATCTCGCAAGGAATTAAGGGATATGGGGAGAGTGTGGGTAAGTGGCGTTTAAATGCCCATTAGCCATGATTGAATGGCGGAGTAGACTTGATGGGCCAAATGGCCTTACTTCCACTTCTATTTATTTTGGTCTTATGGATAAGGTAAATAGACAAGGCCTTTCTCCCAAGGTAGGGGAGTCCAAAGGACTAGAGGGTATAGATTTAAGGTGAGAGGGGAAAGATTTTAAAATGACCTGAGGGGTAATGTTTTCACTCAAATGGTGGCGAATGTATGGAACAGGCTGCCAGTGGAGCTGGGCACAATTACAACATTTAAAAAGCATCTGATGGTATATGAACAGAAAGGATTTAGAGGGATATGGGCCAAGTGCTGGCAAATGGGACTAGATCAGTTTAGGATATCTGGTTGGTGCATATGAGTTGGACCAAAGCGTCTGTGCCCATGCTGTATGGCTCTATAATGGGGAAAATATGGCAGCTATATTATATATAGTGATTTTCCAACAAATCACAGTAAATGACCAGATCATCTGCCTTGTCTGCAACTTGTCAACTCTCAAGTGGTGAGGGTAATGTGGGAGGTCAGGCCATCATGATAGGCATGTACTGAGGTTACTTTAAAAGAGCCAAATCATACTTTGCACACCTCTTTGAAATGTTTTCAATTCAAAGCATTTCCCCTGTGAGCAAAGTGGAGTAGACTATGACTGTTTGTTATAGTATTGGGATCAGCTGTCACTTTCTGTTGCCCCATCTGTACACCTGAGAAATTTGCACCATTCTTAGAAGAGCTGCTGGCCCCTTTCTTTTTGTCTACTTTGAAATACCCTCCTCTATCTCATAATGGCCTGCCATCCTTAGTTGAACAAAGAATACAGATTATTTCCTATGAAATGGCATCTGAGGTCAATCACAAGTAGGGTCCAGATTTAGAGGTGTTCCTGTTTCCCAGAAATACATATTGTGTGGAGAAATAACACATCCTGAGGCGTATTTTTCGATTCCACACACATACTGATTTATTTAGGAAAGTCAGGTCACACAGATTAACCTGATATAAGCTGCTTGCATTATTTAAATTAAAGATACATATGGAATAATATCTATTTTTTCTACAAATAGCTGAAGGAGCAAGCGGGAGACTCCATTCTGGTATTGGAGCAAGCACTTCAATTGACTACTGACCTCCATGTTCACACGATGAGAACACTGGATCTTATAGCAGCAGAACCTAGTCTGGCGAATGGAGAAGCAGAAAGTTCGGCAGCTGGATTATGCATCAGTGTGGATGAAATGCATTGCCAGGTAATTCTCACAAGCGTTTCATGTTTCCCGTTAAACAGCTAGTGCAAGTAGGGGAAAATGAAATTGCACCACAATATTGTGCTGTAGAAGTCCAAGTTGGCTAATATTCCATTTCTAATGTGGTCCAAAGGTCAAATAAAAATATAAATGTAAGAATGTTGTCATACTGTAAACAGCAGACATTTAATGATAGGTAACAATTGAATAGTGATCTTGTGATTTGTTGCAAGTGTTTTATTTCATTTGTACATGTATAATAGCTACTTAAACTTGTATTGCTCTTTATTAAGTCATACAGCATGGAAATACTTTCAATCCAATATGTTTGTGCCGATCAGATATCCCAATCTGACCTAATCCCATTTTCTAGCATTTGGCCCATGTCTCTCTAAACCCTTCCAATTCATATAGCCATTCAGATGTCTTTGATAATGTTCAAATTGTACCCACTTCCTCTGGCAGCTCATTCCATACACGCATCACCCTTTTACATGAAAACCTCTCAGGTCCCTTTTAAATCTTTCACCTCTCACCTTAAACATATGCCCTCTAGATTTGGAAATCCCACCCTAGGAAAAAGACCTTGGCTATTTACCCTATCCATGCCCCCTCATGATTTTATAAACTTCAATAAGGTCACCTCTTAGCCTCTGATGCACCAGGGAACAGCCCCACCCTATAACTCAAACTCTCCAGTCTTCAATTTTAGCTTCACACTATTTCCTATATATGCATTGTGTCCAGTAGTTCCAACTCGCTATATTTGAGTTGGTAGAAATAAGCAGTAAATGTAGAATGTCCTCTGAATTATTGGGATATTTGATCATAGATCATAAATATTATCCTGACTTGAGTAAGTCTATAGAGTAGCTGTTGAACTAAGAAAAGTTTTAGTGGAGTATACAACAATCATTTGTTGACAACTGTGCAAGACAACTAATTCACACTTTTTTCTGGCCCATCCCAGAGCTGCTTCTTCAGTTTTTCTTCTCAATTATTGTTCTTCACCTGCTATCTTCCAAGCACAGAAATCCTCAGTAGATTTTAAAATGATACATTTTGAACCTCTGTCATCTCTTCATTGCTCCCAGCACTTCTGGATGTGAAACCACGTTTAACAGGTCCATCCCAAGTCTGAGAAACTGATTCAGCAAACTTATCCCACATCAAATTTCCTTCAAACCTTTCCTCACTTGACAGCTTCATAATTGTAGCCATTCATGTGAAAGTTGAAACTTTATTGCTGGAACAGCACAGCAGGTCAGGCAGCATCCAGGGAACAGGAGATTCGACGTTTCGGGCACAGGCCCTTCTTCAGGAATGAGCTGAGAGTGTTCAGCAGGAGAAGATAAAAGGTAGGGAGGAGGGACTTGGAGGAGGGGCGTTGGAAATGTGATAGGTGGAAAGAGGTCAAGGTGAGGGTGATAGGTCGGAGTAGGATGGAGGCGGAGAGGTCAACAAGAAGACTGCAGGTCAGGAAGGCGGAGCCGGGCTGGAGGGATTCGGCTGAGACAAGGGGGGGGGAGGGGGGATGAAGAAACTGGTGAAGTCCAAGTTCATCCCCTGTGGTTGGAGGGTTCCCAGTCGGAAGATAAGACGCTCCTCCTCCGACCGTCGCGTTGTTGTGGTTTGGCGGTGGATGAGTCCAATGACCTGCATATCCTCGGTGGAGTGGGAGGGGGAGTGGAAATGCTGTGCTACAGGGTGATTGGGTTGGCCCAGAGGTGCTCTCTGAATCGCTCCGCAACTCCCCCTCCCACTCCACCGAGGATATGCAGGTCATTGGACTCATCCACCGCCAAACCACAACAACCCGACGGTCGGAGGAGGAGCGTCTTATCTTCCGACTGGGAACCCTCCAACCAAAGGGGATGAACTTGGACTTCACCAGTTTCTTCATCCCCCCTCCCCCCAACTTGTCTCAGCCGAATCCCTCCAGCCCGGCACCGCCCTCCTGACCTGCAGTCTTCTTCTTGACCTCTCCGCCCCCATCCTACTCCGACCTATCACCCTCACCTTGACCTCTTTCCACCTATCACATTTCCAACGCCCCTCCTCCAAGTCCCTCCTCCCTACCCTTTATCTTCTCCTGCTGAACACTCTCTGCTCATTCCTGAAGAAGGGCATGTGCCCGAAACGTCGAATCTTCTGTTCCCTAGAAGCTGCCTGACCTGCTGTGCTGTTCCAGCAATAAAGTTTCAGCAAGAAAGAAATCCCAGGGAGAGAGATAGGACAAAGAGAGAGAGAGAGGAGCTGCAGCAGCAGAGAGATAGAGCTGAGAGAGTGGGGTGGTGGTGGGGGCTGTGATGTGGCTAGAGTGATGTACAGACAGGAATAGCAAGATCCCACAGAGCTGTCAGACAGATGCAGAGAGAGATTTGCAGAACACTGGGAAATGTACATTGGACAGAGATGTGAAGGATGTTGAGAGATAGGGATTGAAGGAAAGATGTGGGAGAGAGAACTGGGAACACAGAAATAGACATGAGAGCTGCAGAGAGAGAGGGAAGCAGTGAAATCTGTGGGATCAGATCCCTCTCTAGCATTTTGCTCCTTTGTCTCTCCCCGTTCCCACAGACAGCGGAGTGCTTTGAGTCCTTCGTGATGGGGGATGGAGGTGTACAGGGACTGGATGTCCATGGTGAAGATGAGGAGTTGGGGACCGGGGAAGCGGAAATCCTGGAGGAGGTGGAGGGCGTGGGTGGTGTCCCGAACGTAGGTGGGGAGTTCTTGGACTAATGGGGACAGGACCGTGTCGAGGTAAATTCATGTGAAAACCTAAACCAAGTCCACATTTAGTTTTGTTTTTGTTATTTTCCGAACATGAATGGAAGTTTACTGCTATGTCTCCCTGGGACTCCACCCCATTGTTCATGTGACCTCAAAATATAGGAAATAGGAGTCTGTGTAGTCAACTCAGTCCCCCTACTATTGATAAGATCTTTACTGATCTCATCTTGGTCTCAACTCCTATTTTCCTGCTTGATGTCAGTATCCCTCCAAGGCATTACTAATTCTATTTCTTCCTCAAATTTATTCAGTATTCCAGCTTCCATTCTATTTTAGGTAGTGAATTCCACAAATTCACAACTCTCTGGGAGAAGTAATTTCTCCTCATCTCTGTTTTAAGTCTGCTACCTTTTGTTGACCTAAATCTATAATGTTTTGTTTTTGAAAGACTTTGTGTCCACCATATTTTCACGTAGGTTCTCATTCACTCCTTCCTTGCCCTTGTATTTCCTGTCGTTAACGTTTTGAACTCTGTGCATTTTGTGAAGTACTTACAGCACAGAAACAGACCATTCATCCTGACAGGTCATGCCGATTTTCATTCTCCTTCATTTAAAATCATCAGTAAACCTCCAGATCCTTTTGTTTCTCTACCCTAATCAGCCAATTACTTGCCAAGGAGAATAATGCACCCCTTTTCTTCCCACCAAAATATACTATCTCACTGATTTGTATTATGTTTCTCTTAACTGCACCGCAAAAACCAAAATAGTTCAAATTCCAATCTCAGTCAATCCAAGTTCCCTCTCCACAGCCCTATAATTCATTGCATATTTCTTCCACATTCGACTGCAATAAACATGAACCATGTTCCTGTTATCTCTTCCCAAAATACATCTATCACCGACCTACTCTACCATTCTAGTTTTTTGTTGCACCTGAGCTAACTTGATATACAATGGACACCAAATTGCTGGTTTCAAAAGTAAAAACAAAACGTATCAAAACGAAACAAAAAAATGTTTTTGCTTTCATTTCAGATTTACAGGATTACAGTATTTTGCTTTTGAGTTAGTTGTGAGAAAATTGTTTTGATGTTTAAATATTGCTTCAGTACAGGTTTAGTCTTTGAGATTTCTGGGAACTAAATAAAGTTTTCTAATTGATCACGTGCAAGTGTATTGCACATTGACATGAACTATGTCGCCAATTCAAACTCCATTCACTTACATATTTCAGACATAATGTATTCCCGTTAACAAACTGCAAATGTGAGTGTATTATTATATATACTTTGTTATTGCAATAATACACCATGACCTCTGATAATGGAGAGAAGACCTCTACACAAAGCAAGAATACTTATTTTGCATACATTTTATAATATACTAATTAGAAAAGATTTAACCATAATGGTTTGTGGTAATATTTGTAACTTAGCTTACGCATGACAGTTATTTTTAAATGCAACTATTATTTACCTATGCGAGTCTACAGTTGTGTCTGAAAATGTTTATACTAACGCATTAGTAAATTGAAAGCATGTATATGTTCCTTACAATAGTATTTCAATGTGTGTTTAAATTTGCCACCAAAATCTTTTTAAATTACAGGTTTGTTATGATCTGGGTACAGTATTCTTCAGTCAAGGATCTTCTAACCTCACAGCCTATGAAAAAGCAAAGGAACACTTATTCAAAACCAGTGAACTGCTCTCAAAGGTACACTGCAAATGATCCCATAGCCCATTATCACTATATAACTGTAATTTTCTCGTATATTATTCGTATCTGCAAACCATGATATTAACAGGCTCTGCAGTAGACTGTCAAAGCTAAATCTGATTATATTCTCTCCTGCTATCTAGAAGTGCTTTGTCATATAATAGAGCTGAGCTTATAATACAGATCAGGACTTGATACCAGAATCTTGCTTGTTTATATCATAGATCCATTCACTGCCTTAACCAACTAAACTTTCCAAATGAATTCTTATGGGCTGGATTTTCCAGTCAGTAGTATGGGAATGAACCGCTCTACCAACCTTAAAGAAAGCTACTCAGAAAAATATAGCAATTTCTACACTGTAGACATCCTTTCCTAACATTAGTTTATTAATATCCCAAGTTGAGGGAAGCTCAACCTCCATCAGCAGTGATGTAAACATACAAAGTAAGCAGCAGATCGCCATAAAGTATTCTTACAGCAAGAAGGAAGTTCAAAACCCCAGAATACATCCAATTATAATTTATCTGTAAAAATTATTTGAATATACACATGGAATTGATAGAGTTAAGTTAGCAGGTAAAAATATAAACTTTTTATAAAAATATTTCAAAAACTTTAATTTCTCAAAATGAAGCAGTTAGGGTTTCTGCATACATAAAATTGAATTTTTCAGCTTGAATAAGCCTGTTTAGCAATAGTTGTGTCCTTAGCTTTTTTTTTGGAGAGATCATAAAGGACACAGACTCCAAAAAGTCCAAGTTAGTGTTTCAGGGCCAATTTGATTATAGTTAACAGATACTGTCCCAGGCAAAAAAATTGTATAATGAAGGGAAGGTTTGTTCTGGTTTGGTTTTAGCACAGTAGAGTTGAAAAAGCTGCTAGACCCCAAAGAAACAGGCCCAGGCTGATCCTCCCCTCTCTCTGGCTTTTCTTCTGTACGACCCTGGGTTTGATTTTACTTTTTGTGCCAAGGGATATTTATGGGGATTATTGCAAGTGTTGGGAACAGTATAATTAAGTCGGTTTAATCTGTTGGGTTTTCAAATAAGTTAAATTATTCTGTATTCTGTTCTCTTTTTGTGTTTCATTCGGTAATCTTGGAAAGAAATTCTGCTTTGTTTAAAACTACATGGTTTGACCACCTGCATCTCTGCTGGAATGTCCGCGTTACACATGCTTAAAACAACTCGCAAAGTTCAGGTCTGGGCTAATTCCCTGAAATGTTTTGAGGGGGTCTGGCTTGGTCCATAACAAACTAAATACCTTGTTAAAGACCCAGCTACATCCCCTTCAACAAGCTGTAACATTTCAAGGGTTTCTCTACAGTGAGATGGAGTTAAATTCTTGTAACTTCAATAACATTTAATCTTTTTCAGTGAATTGCCTGGATGTGGGTATTACTAGCAACACCTGAATTTCATTATTCATCTTACATTGTCCTGAAGAACATTGTGACAAGACACATTCATGAATAAAACTGAGTGGCTTACTAGGGCAGTTAAGCATTAACTACTTTGTTGGAGAACAGGAGTCACATATAGGCCAGACAGGGTAAAGACAGCAGATTTCTTTCTCTAAAGGAAACTAATGAGTCAGTCAAATTTTTCAACAATCCCTTATTGATGCTTGTATTTAATTCCAGACTTCATTAATGACAAAATTGGAATTTCCCAGCTGCTGATAACCAGACCAACAACATTCCTGCAATATTAACATACCTGATTGCTGCCACATGAAGCTCAGCAGCTCTCATTTGAAGATGCATAGAATTACTGACAGCCTGTCGTGGATTTCCATATTAATTGCACGTGTGCAGTAATTGCTATCAGTTGCAGAGGAATAATGATGGGAACTTGTTTTCCATAATTAGTAGCACAATAACTGTTCTTGATCGCGAGCACAGGTCATTGTAGCATTAGTGTCTTGTTCTGTCAACTAAGAAATCCAAGTGAATACTGTGATGTACTCTGGGTCCTAGAAAGTTGTTGGAAAAGATATCAAGTAAGTAGACAGTGAAATTAGTCAACCAGGGTACAGTACTGGTTATGTGGGTGCTATTTGTAGATTACGTCTCCATGCAAGAGCAAGAAAGACATTAGTGATTATTTGTGTTGGGAGAGAACTGTGGAGGTTGAAATAAATTCAAGAAAAAAACTATAGAATTGTTTATTTTCATGAAGCAATACTACTATGTTTACTTTTAGTGTGTTTCACTTTCTTAAAAAAAAATTCTTCTCAGATGGGACCTAACCCTGTTCACTGTCGAATTGACCGGAGGAGATTAGACGGTTATTGTCAGGCTTGTGCAGTGTTAACAACACCATCTGATACAAATGAACTGCAGCTAACAACATATGGTCGGGTTCACCACTGCATTAAATCCTGTAACTATCAGGTAAGGTTATACCTTGGTAATGTGACATTTTTCTTTTTATTTTAGTACACTATCAATAAAGTAACTTGCTGCTCTAATACTGTTGTAAAATTAATGCATTTAACATATCTAACTACTAAGAGCAAAGTTTCTCATTGACCTGTACGGAACAGGAGCAAACTTAAAATATGATTGCCTATAGCTTTCAATATTGTTATGGGAAGCAATGGCTGCAGCCAATTCTTTGTCCACTCGTGTAAACCTGTGCACTGTGACTGACCTTGAAGCTGTTGCCCAGTCAAAGCATCAAAATAAATACACAAAAAAACTTTGCAATTTCTTCATGTCTAATATAATCCTCTTCTAACTTACATTCTGTGTAATGTATAATATATGCAATTATATGCATTGAAATACCGCAAAATAAAATGAATGAAATAATGGCAAAATGAAAGATAGGTTTGAAAGCTATGTTACTGTGACCACCACCTCTGCCTGTGCCATCCCAAACTTATCATAACCTTGATTTTGGTTCAACATGCTATCAGTTCACAGTTGTAAAGTAAAAGCTTGATTCAAAAAAATAACTCCATTGGATGTGATAGTTGATTTAAAAATAGTTGTTAGCTCTGCCATATGTTCTCTATTAGCAATTCGTAAAGTACCTTCAAAAAATTATTGTGGACATCACTAGCGAAACCAGGATTTGTTGCCCATCCCTAATTCTCCTTGAACTGAATGACTTGCTAGCTCGTTTGGAGGGCATTTAAGAGTCAACCACATTACTGTGGGTCTGAAATCCTATGTAGGCGAGACCAAATAAGAATGAAAAATTCCTTCCCTAAAGAACATTAGTGAGCAACGTAGATTTTTAAGATAATTGATGGTAGCTTCATTGTTTTATTAATAACATTAGCTTTATGTACAGATTTACTAACTGAATTTATATTCCAGTAACTCTGTTGACAGACATTACTAATCCAGTGCCATTATGTCTGCTGGCAAGGAAATGCAGTGATGATTTTTCAAAGAAAGATGTTGGAATTGTGGAATAATTGTCAGTTTATAATACAAGCTCAATTTTATTTATTCAGCAGCTGCTGATAAATCCTTCTGCTTTATACTAACTGCCTTTTACAATTCTGAATTAAGATCCATTGGCCAATGAAGAGAGTACACTTTTCATTGTGCAATGTATAGATGAAATGTAATGAATAATGGTGCTTGTAAAATCATTCTTCATCTTTTACAGGGATTGATTGACATTTTTCTTGAAGATAATATAACTTTAAGCTTGTTGTCGCACTTCAGGCAGTCTGTCCTGAGAGAGCTTTACCAGATGGCTCAAAATGGGTAAAAATGTTTACAATTTCATCTGTGTTTAGAAATATTACTGTTGTTGGCTTGCACAGCAACTATTATTATTTGTCTTGGAATGGGGAGAGAGAGACAGTCAACTTGCATGCTTTGTAGACTAAAGGACATGAGCACTGGGGAATAGAATCCAGTTTTACGCCCAGTATCAGATGTATAAATATAACACAGACTAGAAGCTAAGAAACGTTCTCTCATTCTCTCTCGACAAGGTTGCCAATTTAGGTATTGTAGATAAAATTGACCTTTAAGGCCTTGAGAAATCTTTCCAAAAATAAGGATTGGCTTGTACACCAAATATAACCTACAGGCAATCACCGTTTTGAAATGTGAAATAAAAACACAATACCAGTAATTCAAACCAAATCCATGTGATACATTTAATTCAATAATTTATTTCTACAAGGATACTTTTAACCACCATCAAAACATATAGAAACAAATTCATCGTCTCCAATCTTTTCTGCCTCGATCTCTAAATCTGGCCTGGTTGATCAATATGACCTGTTTAATTTGACCCCCCCTTTCAGGCAACTACTGACTCAAGGCAGTACCTGATCTGACCAGGTACTATTGAGGCTGAACCTGCAAAAACTCAGCCATCAGGCCATCTACCCAAGTAGTTGTTGTCTTGCGTGCTGAATCTTGTCTGGTTAGAGCAGAGAGCTTTAATTATCACACTTCCTTCCAAATCTTTAATTTTGAACATTCCTAGGGAGATCAGCTAGTATGTTGTAAAAATAGTCTCAATGTATTGGCCTGTGTTCTAGCTTGTAATAATCTTTAATTCAGTTATTTAATGAGCACCTTGAGTATAATACTGACTTGGGATATACCTCTAGTAATTGTTTATCAACCACGTATTGACTAGTCATTGTTTATCAATCCATCTAGAGAATGAATTGATACATCTGGTTCAACTTCTTTCCATTGTGTTACAGTGACAGAAATTTAGAAGAAATTTGTTTTAAGGTCTGTTCATGCAACACTGTTCGGAATGTCCTGGAGCAACAGGTGATTGGAGTAAGATTCCACCAACTGCTGCTGAAACCGACCAAGGAAAGAATTGACTTCTTACTAGAAGTAAGGCCACAAGTGAACATTTAGCTGTTTTTAAAACTTGTGTATACATCAAAATGCAGATCTCGATTTTAATAATAGGTTAAAGTTGAGGCATTACTTAGCTATTTTGTTTGTATTCTGTGTATTCACAAAATTATTAAATATCATTTTACGCCAACACACCTGACCAGTGTCACTGTGAAACCTATGAATGACTGGTTTTGAATGGACGTACATGTTGCCTGACCTCCAAGAAGATCCTTCAGGTGGTTAATTCCTCACTTCACCTGAGATTTAGAATGATCTATTTGGCTGTGGAACCAGAGCCTCCGGTGCTTTGGCATTTTTTCGGTCTGTTGTGCCTTTGCAGGATGTTAGGAAGAACTATTCAAATAGTCTACATTTGTCTACTCTTACATTGTCCTGAAAAGCTTTCTCTTTGTGTATTCAAACAACTCCTTTTTTAAAGTTATTGTTTAATCTAATTTCATCACCTTTGCAAATTGTACATTTCATGTCATAACATCTTCTGCTTAAAAGAAAATGCATTTGTGTCATCTTTGTTTCTTTGGCCAATGATATTGAGCTGTGTCCTCCAGTAACTGATCCTTTTGTGCTTTGAAGTGGGTGGCACAGTGGTTAGCACTGCTGCCTCACAGCGCCAGAGACCCGGGTTCAATTCCCGCCTCAGGCGACTGTCTGTGTGGAGTTTGCACGTTCTCCCCGTGTCTGCGTGGGTTTCCTCCGGGTGCTCCGGTTTCCTCCCACAATCCAAAGATGTGCAGGTTAGGTGAATTGGCCATGCTAAATTGCCTGTAGTGTTAGGTAAGGGGTAAATGTAGGGGTATGGGTGGGTTCCGCTTCGGCGGGGCGGTGTGGACTTGTTGGGCCGAAGGGACTGTTTCCACACTGGAAGTAATCTAGTAATTTTTCTTCCTGTTATATCAAAATAATTCATTATTTTAAACACGGGAGATGCTGAGATTAGAGTTGGGATTGTGGTATTGGAAAAGCACAGCAGGTCAGGCAGCATCTGAGGAGCAGGAGAATCGACATTTCGGGCATAAGCCTTTCATCAGGAATGAATGTTCCTCAGATGTTGCCTGACCTACTGTGCTTTTCCAGCACCACATTCTCGGCCCCTTTATTTTAAACATCCCTATTGAAGCTTTTACTGGATATTTTTTTGAAGTGTTGAACAAAATCACTTGTTTCCCTCCTTTCTGGAGTACAAGTTCTACAAATGCTGGTTCCTTTCATATTTCACCAAAGTGTTCAGCAAAACAATTGATGTAATCGAATTAAATAATATAATTACCATTTAAGACAAATGTATAACATTTTCACCATGTAAACAACCATTTTAGTAAGATTATAATATTTTGTATTGCAGACATGTGCACGGTCATTAAATCTGGACAAAGCTTCAGAAGATTCCAAACAAAAGATGGCTGCTTTCTTAAAGTAAATATACAGTTCTTCTAAAGTGTACTTCACAATTTTCCATTTGTCTAATTTCTATCTTCCCTTATCATAACAAATTGAAAAGCTGGAGGTTTTCAAATGTTATTGAGAAGTTCCTTTTTCTGTTTGGTCTTCCTTAAGTAAAGCTGTACCTGGGGCTCCTAAATCCTAAAGGGATATTAACCTGCATTCACTGCATGTTGTTGATCCCAAATGCTCGCTAATTGCATGTTATCTTTTAGATACTTTTAAGCTGTATGTACGTACTGTGAAAGTCCATTTTGAGCAGTAGTTGATATAACACTAGGCTGTATTGTTGACACCCATCTCTGCTGGTCTCAGAGAAGATACTTAATAGATGTATTTGTTTGACCATTCTGAAAATGTTATTAAATTAAATAAAAATTTATAATCGATTGCTGGTTCCATTTGTGTATAACTTGTGTGAATTTGTGTACATCCTTGTTTTATTTCAGACTGCTGTGGTCTTACTTTCATTCCCTCTTTGCATCCATACTGTATTAAGATCGATGCTCAGTGTGCTGTTTTATGTTCCAATGCTTTTTCAGAAAGTGCCAAATGAGTCTCCCCATTAAATGGGATACATTGGACTCTTGGATGGACTGGAGCTTTTGCAACGTGATGAGCATTTGATTATTACATAGGGTGAAAAGTTAGAATCCTATTAGGCAGCAAATATCATGCAAAATTTTAAATATTCATTCATTGGCTTTTGATACTTGTATAGGAATTTGTGCCAAAGTTTAGATGACCCTCAGTTTGTTTTCATGATTTCCTCGCATGATATGTGCATGAGACTGTTAAAGGATGAAGAACGGAAACTGCTGCTTGATCAAATAAGAAAACGATCGCCTCGCCTTAATCTTTCAACTAAGCCATTGACTGTTTTCTATGATATACCTGGTAAGTCTGATACAGCACCTCAATCAAATAGATCAATAGAACAATGTGATTAGTGTTTGCTTTTAGCTTAAAATGCATTTAGCTTTTGAACCAGTCAGTATAGTGATATATTTCTTTCACGTGCGAGAATATAATTTCACTGGTTCTGATAGCCCTTTGTTTCCATTCATGTCACACCCCAGTCCAAATTTGTTGTTCTTCCTTTACAAGCTGACTCAATATGTGTTTGTTGCCCTCTTAGAAAATAAGGGCTTCACTTCTAACCCTAACATGAGATTTATGATGCCATAAGCTGTTGATTTTCCTCTACCAGTGGCTGTTTGTGCATTCAACAAGCTGGGTCCAGTTGGAATAGATATGGCGCTGACCAAAAGCTATACACAAAGTGCAGAGTGACATTTAACAAATTAAGAGCAGAATTGGGCCGTATGGTTTTTCAAGTCTGCATCACCGTTCAATAAGATCTGGCTGATCTGTTTGTGTTTCAAGTTTCACACTCCTATTTACCACCTGTAACCTTAGATCATTTTTAGGCAAGGGAATCCATCTGTTTGCCTTTAAAATATTCAATGACTCTACTTCCACCTCCTTCTGAGGCAGAGTTCCAGCGTTGTTCAATTCTCGAAGAAAAAAAACTTCTCCTCATCTCTTTCTGAAAGGACTGTCTAATTTTTGCAGTGTCCCCTAGGTGGGGACTTGTCCACAAGAAGAAACATCATTTCCATGTCCACCTTGTCAATACCGTTTAAGAACTTACAAATTTCAGTCAAGTCATCAGTCACTCTTACAAACTGCAGTGAAAGCAAGCTCATTCTCTCAAATATTTGGATATCGAGCAAACCTTCTCTGAATCATTTCCAAAGCCATTACATCCTTTTCTAAATAAGGCGACTAAAACCGCACATATTTGAGGTGTGGCCTTATCAATGCCCTCTATAACTGATACATAGCACCCTACCTTTTATGCCTAATTCCTCAAAGATCCCTGACCTGATGGACTTTATCCTGTGGTATGAGAAGAGGTGACTAATATGGTTTTAGATATGCTGGCCTTATGTGCTATATGGGTGGGATGCAAGCGGGGCAGGATGCTACAGTGCGCAGTAAGTCATTAAATGAATGCTTAGGGTCGATTTGGATCATGGTGGGTGGGGGAGTGATGTTGTTTCTGAGTGGAATCAGTCAACAGTGACTGTTTTGGGTGACGAGTTGTCATGTTTGGGAATGTGCTTGTCAGGAGTCCATGGATTGTAAGGGAGTGTCTGAGGAGTTGTAAGTAAACTTGGCGGTCTTTTTAAAACCAGGAACAAGCATACAGGGAAAGAGGGTTGTTGGTGGAGAGTGAAAGAAATAAATAAAAAGTTATTTATCCAAAATAATCTTCAATTTCATATTTACGGATGTTGTTAGAAAAATATTATGGACTTTCAGACTTTTGATCATTGTGATTTTGATGTGTTAACTTTGCATGTAATTACATTTTCTAGCATCAGCCAGTGTCAATATTGGTCAGTTGGAGCACCAGCTCATCCTAACAGTTGATCCAGGGAGAATTCGACAAATTCTGATTGAGCTCCATGGAATGACATCAGATCGGCAATTCTGGACCGTTTCCAACAAGGCAAGTAATTGAGATTTTCCAAAGTGATGTTAGTCTGTTGTAAATACTCTACAACATGTGATTTACAATATTTATCTTGTATTTACACAAAATCATTTTTCTTTCAGTGGGAAGTACCAACAGTTTATGGCGGAGTTATTCTTGGCATCAAGGATAATCTGACCAGGGATTTGGTTTATATCTTGATGGCTAAAGGTTTGCATTGCATTGCAATTAAGGTTAGTCTTGAACACACAGTTTTCAAGCACTGAAATAGCACAGATTTAGTTTATGACTCCAAGAAGACTAAAAGCTTCTTGGTGTTTTTACTTTGCAATGATATTTTTATTCATGCATTTACCTTCTGCTGACACTTCAGTTTGTTTTTAAAGACCTTGTGCAACATGTCTACTTCAATCCACATTTTCTGTGGTGAGTTAAGGCAACAATTTTAGATTTATTTTTAAAGTTACAGATATCGTAATGGATTTAAATTATTTTTAACAGTCGCTCTTGACTAGGCCATGAAATTACTTTTCCAGTTGATAGCATTGTAAGCCAGTTTCAATTTGAATTCTGGCAGCTATTCGTGTTGAAAACCCATGATCTACATTTGACAGTGATAATGTGAAAACTTTATAATTGAATTTCATCCAAAAAAATTATTTCTTCTTTCATAGGGTGGAGGTTAGCTTTTCTCGCCCTTAGACTGAAAGGTTTGCTCAGCATTTTAGAGTGCAGTTAAAAGTCAACTAGCTACGTTGCTGTGGGTCTGGAATCACACTAAAACAATAACAAACTGGATGGGTTTTCACTGCAAATGATGATAGCTGTTGTGATCACCATTACTACAACTGTCGTTAATGTCCACATTTGTAACTCAACTTTAAATTCCACAAGCTGTCATGGTAGGATCTTAAGCCCACCTCCCCAGGGCATTAGCCTGGGCCTTTGGATGACTAGTCGATTGACATTCTTATGCACCATCTTCTTCCCAGCATTATCACTGTAGCAAAATGTTGAGATGTAAGCTAATACGTCATTAATATGTTTTTAAGAATAAAATCTAAAACTAAAAAATGAATATAAAATTAAAAACTTGCTCAAACTTCAATTGACCAAACTGGGGCGGCATGGTGGCTCAGTGGTTAGCATTGCTGCCTCACAGTGTCAGGGACTCAGGTTCGATTCCAGCCTCAAGTGACTGTCTGCGTGGAGTTACATTCTCCCTGTGCCTGTATGGGTTTCCTCTGGGTGCTCTGGTTTCCACCCGCAGTCCCAAGATGTGCAGGTTAGGCAGGTTATGCTAAATTGTTCATAGTATTCAGGAATGTGTAGGTTGGACGCATTAGTCAGGGGTTAAATGTAGGGGAATGGGTCTGGGTGGGTTACTCTTCAGAAGGTCAGTGTGGGCTTGTTGGGCCAAATGGCCTGTTTCCATACTGTAGGAATTCTATGAATTATGCCCCAATTCTGAATGTTATTTGCAGTCTCCTCTTCTTTCCCAATTATTCATGACCAAAATCTGTCCATGATTTGCGGAGCCTTTATAATGTCACTCCAGGTGGAGCTGGCGTCACCATTGCGTTCACCCATCACAGGAAATATCCTAATAACTGACCAGCCAAAGAATCATGGCTCAGTGTTGCCTCCAACAATGTTATCTATGTGTCATCCAGTAATATTGTCACTCAGCTTAAGACCCGGTGCAGGAAATAACTAGCCAAATGGCAGTCTCCTATGTTATTGTCTTGTACAGACTGCACTTTATGGCAATTAATTGGGCAGCTCAAGAATAAATTGCAGCATGATAAGCATTTGGGGATGGTGATACAATGTCATTAAACTCATCTAAAATATGGGAAAATGTATAAATGAGAAGTCCACCTGCCACATTTAAATTATAAATTAATTTTGACCTTGTTTAAAAGCCAATTGAATGCAATTTTTCATTGCTCAGCAAAGTGTGGTAACACTTTGAGGCAGGTATAGCAAGACAGCACAAGTTTGGAATAAGGCTTGCCACTGAAATGATAGCTGAATGCACCAGTGGATTCTGTTGGTGAAAGTGACAGCATCCGTGTTATTTCTGAGTTCATTTTTTGTGTGTTTAATTAAACGTAAAGATGGATTTAGAAGGCATAGTATATTTAAATTTGGAGCCATGATTGATTTCCTCATTGTGGAATAACCTCTCCTGTTACATGATGTCCTGGCCTAGTGTCACGATTGAGCTCAACACCCCTCCTTTTGCAACTCTAATTTGCCACTGTTCCCTTTGAAAGCCACAGATGATTCGCTGAAATGCATAGGCAAGAGCAAGTCTGTAATGCTTTGTTTCTATCTTCATGGTAGGAAATGCAAATTACATGCCAGAAATAGTGTAACTGAGGGCCCACTAAGAGAGAGGAACTCTCATAATCACAGGGGAAAAAGTATGTGAGAATCGCAATTCGACAAATCCCCAGAACTTGATGATGCACATCTTGCAGTTCAGAAGAGACACTGAATGTACTGGTTTTTGATTTTCCAAAATTCTGTATATTGTAGTGTCCTCAGTAGATTGGAAAATTTGGAAGCTGCTAATCAATAAAAGGTTGAGAAAGAGAAAACAGTGAATTGCAGTGAGGTAACGATGGAATATATTTTGGGGAACTCTGAAGTTATTCATGTTGGTAATCAAAATAGAAATTCAAAAGTTTTTTTATTAAAAGGTGTGAGCCTCATCATTTTTGATGTTCAAGGAGATGAGTCCATTAGCATTTAGAAAAGAGTGATGTGTTGGCCTTTGTTGCTAGATTTAAAAGGTCATTGGTGAGACCACACCTGGAGTGCAGATTTGATTTCCTTATGATTTATTTGTGTTGAAGGTAAAGGTTGAGTAGGTTGGTTCCTGAGATGAAAGTCTCTGACGAAAGTCTTTCTAGTAAATTCTCAGAACTTGGTGTGCAGTGCCCTGACAACTCAGGTCATTAGTATTTAAATGAGTTTAAAAGAAGTACACAATATTCCAAAGACCTTGACAGTGAGACACTGAAGGGTTGTTTCTCTTGGCTGGAAATTTCTTCTTATGGGATTGTGATTTTTCTATGTTGAACATCATGGGGGCTTCATTGTTGAGAATATCAAATTGTACCAATCCCAACCTTGAATGGTATTTTTACGTTCAGTCAAGGAATCTGGACTTCACTGGCAAGGCCAAGTTTATAACCCATTGCTAATTGTTCACCACCATTTTCTGAAGTATATTTGGTTTTGTACAATAAATGCTGGTCTAGGCAGAGAAGCTCATATTCTGTTTTTTTTTTAAAGAAAATTAAGCTTGGGGTGGCCAGAATTTATCTTTCAGGGAATCAAGGGATCCAGGGAGCAGAGTGGGAAAGGAAAGTGGAGGCATAGAATCAACCATTATCATTTTGGATAACAAATCAAGCTTGAGTTGAATATTGTATGCTTGCTCCTATATTTTACGTTTTTATGTACTGAACAAACAATAAATAAGATCCTTGGTGCATTCTAGAAAAGTCTGACAGCAATGTGCCTCCTTTGTGTGGTTCTACTAGATAAGTGAAAGTATTATCACAACACAAGAAAACCCGAAAGTAGAGCTAGTCAATCTAATACGACTAGAAATAAAGATTTTCTGACAAATTGCAATTGATGGTATAATTGTCCATTATATTATCAGTCGTTTGCACTAGCTGTTTCTTTTTTTTTTTGGACAAACAATTCCCCCTTAGGGTTAGTTCAAGATGAGATAAAATTTCAAATACCCTCTTTTTGTTTCAGGATTTCATCCATGCACGGCAACTCTATTCCTCCTGCCTAGAATTGGTGACAGAATTTTCTCCAAAACTTCGCCAAGTTATGTTGAATGAAATGCTGCTCTTGGACATCAGTGCTCACAAGTGTGGGACAGATAGTGGAGGAGAGCGTCCACCAGCTGACCTTGTGAGTCGGGTTAGAGGTTACCTTGAGATGAGGTTGCCAGGTAAGGGAATAGTTTTGCTGACTTTCAAAATATAAAGTTTAAAACTTATGTTAACTCAAATTTTAGTCGTCATAAGGGAAATGGTGAACTGAGGCTTAGTGCTTACAATAAAGAGTTAAAACTGAGGAGGACTTGACTTGGAATCATTTTATGGACCTTCTAATGGTTAGCTCCAGAATAATGTACATTAAGACCATAAATAGATCACCTTTGCATCACTTTGTTCAGCAAGAAGGGAAGAGGAGGGAAGAAAATTGTAATTATACAAAGCGTTTTGTCTTTTTCTTTAAAAATGCACACCAACAATTGTTGTGACTAATTAGTTGTTCCCTTGTCATCTGGTCCATCTGACTTGTGCTACCTCAGCTCAGTCTGTGGCTTTTTGAAGTTATTTTAAATACTCAATAAAGATGGTTTTCAGTCTTCATTTTGTAATATTGCTGTGTTGTTTCCAATGAACATATGACTATTGTTGATCAGTTGCCTAATGAAATTGATCACAATTATAGAGAGGTCAAGAAGCACCTTGGTAGCAGTTGATGCAATTAATCACAGTAGTCTTCATGAAAATAGGTTGTGTAAAGTTAAAAATTGTTCATTCAGTTCTCTTGTTATGAGGTCTGTCAGACCTTATCAGACACATTCAGTCAGTGACTGTAGTTACAATAGAAACAATAAGTTGCATTTAAGTAACAATTATATAATATCCATGAGTATTTACAGGAGCACAATCAAAAATGAACACAGCCATATTTATTTAAAAATGCTTGTTAAGTAAATGGATTTAAAGAATGTTAAAAAGAAGTGAGGGAGTTGGATAGACAGTTAAGCTTAGGGAGTGAATTTGAGAGTCTGGAGTTTGGGTATTTGGAGGTAATATCAAATAAGATGGAGAGGAGAATTATACATGATTGGAGTCAGATTATTGACTAGGGAGAGCTTTGGGCTGATGAAGGTTAAAAAGTTCAGAAGGTTACCGAGGTAAGAATGTACAGCTTGGATCATTGTGGTTTTTTCTCACGGTATTTTATTTTCTGTCATTTTAAGTGGTGCATTTCAAATAATGGTAGTTTTAGTTTTCTGATATTTAAAACCTCTACTGTGACAATTTAATAGCATTAAAAATGTATATCATGCTACTGATATTACATTCCTGATTGGTGCCAATAGTATTGTTTTTGTCTTCCCGTTCCTCAGTGCATTAAGAGCTGAGTCAGTTGATGCACAAGGCCACCATTTTATTCTCTTTTACAGCATATCCTGGTGGTAAAATATCATCGCGTCATTCAGCCATGCTAAGAGAAGGTAAACTAAACACTTGGCCGGCTGTTTTTGATCAACATTAAAGCACTTATTTACTTTGTTTGCACTGTAGTTAAAATTTTGTATTGGTGAAAGTGGCACTGAATAACTTTGCAGTTTCCAGCACGTTTTATTCGTAATTGACATCTACAAAATCTTTATGCTGAACCTGCAAAATATTTTGATTGGAATCCAAAGTTATGCTTTGCATAAAAGCACACCCTTATTTGTTTTCTTGTATTGTATCTATCTTTTCCGTTTTCTTCCCTAGCCCACTCTGATTCTGAGTAGCCTATACAGCCAAGATAATTCTTTAAATTCTGAAATTATATGCAGAGTTTAACTTTATTCTATGTTGAGTGCCTTATTTATATTAGTGAGTAAGACCAGCATTTTTACAGATCTGTTACAGCTGTTTATAGAAATTATATTTTGGATCTTTTCTATGCAATTATTTATACACTACCAAAAAGTCAACCTGTGTAACTAACAGTTTATAAGTTATTTAATGGTTTTGATTCTCAAAGAACATTTTCGTTTTCTATGTGAGTAACCATAAGCACCTCTGACTAGTGTGAACCATCATTATTGTAATGCTGGGAAAGTATTGGAAGGAATTAACCTTAGGGTTCCCTGGATGGGTTAGTGCATTTATGCCCAACATGTTATTGTGGAGAGCTGAGTCCATCTTCCATAGCTAGGAAATGAGCTATGTGTTACTAAAATACTTAAGGGTCAGAAGCAGGATTAAATGCAAATTTTACAAAACCAATTGCTTTTCTACAGTTGCTAATTGGTAAAATGTTAGTATTAATGAATTGATCAAATATCCTCAAGAATGGCAGGATTCATGTGCAATTTTGTGATCCATATTTACGTATTTTAGAATTTTTATTTTCTGCAATGAAAGGTCTGGCCTTGCCCCTCTGTCCTTCTAAACTGTCCATTCAGATTTACAGGATTAAAAGATTCTTGGATGGGGAAAAGCCAACCATGGTTGACCAGGGAAGTTAAGGGTAGCTTGAAATTGAAAGGAAAAAAATGTACAAAGTGGCAAAGAATAGTGGTATATGAGAGGAATTGGAAATTTTTAAAAACCAATAATAATCAGTACATAAAAAGTGATGAGGAAACTAATGGGGCTAAAGACCAATATATCCCCTGGACTTGATGGGTTGCATCTTAGTATATTAAAAGAGGTCACTACAAAGATTACTACCAGTGCATTCAGTAAGGCTCCTTCGATTCTAGAAAAGTCGGAGATTGGATAACTGCCAATGTAACGCCTTTATTTATATAGGGAAGGACAATAAAAACAGGAAAATATAGACCAGTTACTGTACTTCTATTACTGGAAAAAATATTAGTGTCTGTTACAAAGAGTGTAGTAGCACACCATTTTTTAAAAAATGGTCAAGCAGATTCATGGCTTCATAAAGGGGAAATCATGTCTGACAAATTTATTAGAATTTTTATTGAGGCGGTAACAACAAGAAGGATAGGTAAAGGGGAAGCAGTGGATGTAATATACTTGGATGTTCAGAGGCGTTTGATAAAGTACCATGCATTGGGCTACTGAATAAGAGTGTGTGAGAGGAAATATATATTAACATGGGTTGAAGTTTGGCTGACTAAAAGAAGACAGAGTTGGGATAAGGGGAATGTTTTCAGAATAGCATACTCTAACCAGTAAAGGACTACAGGGATGTGTGCTGGGGCCACAGTTAGCATATATTGTACATAATGACATGGATAAGGAAAGTGAATGTACAATAGCCAAGTTTGCACATGCCAAAAAAAGTGGGGAGGATAATAGATTACCTACAGTGTGGAAACAGGCCCTTCAGACCAACAAGTCCACACCGACCCTTCAAAGAACAACCCACCCAGACACACTCCCCCACGTTTACCCCTGACTAATGCACCTAACACTGTGGGCAATTTAGCAATGCCAATTCACCTAATCTGCACATCTTTGGATTGTGGTAGGAAACCGGAGCACCCGGAGGAAACCCATGCAGACACGGGGAGAATGTGCAAACTCTACACAGACAGTTGCCCGAGGTGGGAATTGAACCTGGGTCCCTGGCACTGTGAGGCAGCAGTGTTAACCACTGAGCCACTGTGCTGCTATAAAATTCTGCAGAGGGTATTGACAGGTTATGCGAGTGGACAAAACTTGGCAGATGGAATGTAATGTGGAAAAATGTGAGGTGATGTGCTTTCGCAAGAGAAAGAGATACCGAATATTATTTAAATGTAGAAAGCTACAGCTCATGTGGATTTAGAAGTCCTTGTGCATAAATCACAAAACCCAAGTGTGCAAATTAGGCAGATAAGAAGGAAAGCAAATGGATTATTAGCCTTTATTTCAAAGGAAATGGATTATAAAAATAGGTAAGTCTTGCTGCAACTGTACAAGGCACTACTCAGACCACAGCTAGAATACGGTGAACAGTTTTGGGCCCTTAACTATGGAACGTTATACTGGCATTGGAGGCAGTCCAGAAAAGGATCACCAGGCTAATACCACGTATTACAGAGACAGGTTAAGTAAGTTGGGCCTATACTCATTAGATTTTACAATGAGAAATGATCTCATTGAAACATAAGTTTCTTCAGAGACTTGACAGGATAGATGTGGAAAGGTTATTTCTCCTCGTGGAAAAGTCTAAAATCAGAGGGCATAGTCACAAAATAAGAGGTTGCCCTTTTAAAATAGAAGTGCGAATTTCTCCTGATGGAAGGTAATGGAAGGAATTAACCTTTGAGTTCCTCTGATGGGTTAGAGCAGTTATGCCCAACATGTTACCATGGAGGGCTGAGTCCACCTTCCATAGCTAGGAAATGGACCATGTGTGATTAAAATATCTGGAATTCCTTACTACTGAGAGCTGTCAAGGCTGGGTCATTAAAGCTCTGTCTATCTGAACCATTAATAGACTTAATCAGTAAGGGAATCAACGATTATGGGGAAAAGACAAAACAGTGGAACTGAGAATGATTAGATCAGTCATGACATCATTGATTGGCAGAGCAGACTCAGTGGGCTAAATGGCCTGCTTTTACTTCCACGTCTGATGGCCTTAAGACTTGTATAGAAAGCTGTTTGATCCAGTACAACTGCAGACTGCAATTTTGGATTGTAGGGATATCTGTATTTCTTGCTGTTTAGAAAGATGAGGTGTACCCAAAGTGTTTAGATTATCTGTGCAGGACATGTGAGAAACAAGTTTTTTTCTAGTTGTTTTCTCATTGCAGCTGGTTATGTTTCACTAAACATTAATGCATGTGCATTTTCAGCTAGTTATGGATAGTCATTGGGTCCGGAATACTTCCTAATTATTCTCTGTTGCTTCATAAAGGTTAGTCATAACTTACCTACTGAGACAGTTCAGATCTGTTAACTCTATTCAAGTCACGGATGAACCAGGGACTTACCTGGTCATGGGGTGATATTGGAACCTCCAATAGCTGTTCTCATTTCCAAGCACTAATATCCTCACTTTAATCAGTGTTTTAATTCACTAAATGTGTATTTTGATGTATTATTGCTAAGGTAGTGGTGATTTAAAAATAAAAGAAACCCTGATGTTCTACTGTTTATAGATCTGTATTAATTATTTCAAATATTTCAGACATTCCATTGCGACAAATTATAACTGAGGAGTGTGTTGCTTTCATGTTGAACTGGAAGGAGAATGAGTATCTGACACTGCAGATTCCTGCAGCACTTGTCCAGAACAATCCATATGTAAAGGTAACCAGATTGCTGTACGTTTCCCAGAACTCATACTATCATGTCTTGCTTATTTGGCTGAAACTATCAAGTCATCTTGCAAAAGAATTTTGCAACACCTACTTTAGATTCACGTCACTGGATTCCGATGTCTGTGTCCCTCTGTTGTTTCCATATCCTTTTTCTCTGTTGGCATGTGTTGTAGTTATGTGAACAGAGCAGCTAAAGGGTTAAACCTTTAGCTAACCCCATTCATCCCCTACGTTCAAAAAGAGTTACTGCCAGATATTCATAAATACTCTTCATTAAGATCATCCTATATAAATAAGTTTATAAGAAATGTGATATCATTCAGGAATAAAATCTCTTCCACGTACAGGTTGTAAGAGATTAAGGGCGGCACGGTGGCTTAGTGGTTAGCACTGCTGCCTCACAGGACCAGGGTCGATTCCAGCCTTGGGTGACTGTCTGTGTGGAGTTTGCACATTCTCCCCGTGTCTGCGTGGGTTTCCTCTGGGTGCTCCGGTTTCCTCCCACAGTCCAAAGATGTGCAGGTCAGGTGAATTGACCATGCTAAATTGCCCAAATGTTAGGTGCATTAGTCAGAGGGAAATGGGTCTGGGTGGGTTACTGTTCAGAAGGTCGGTGTGGACTGGTTGGACCGAAGGGCCTGTTTCCGCACTGTAGGGAATCTAATCTAAAAATCTCGTGAGAGCTTTCCAAGATATTGAGATCCAATAGATCTAGAAAGTCAGAACATTTTTTTTCTCTCACTTACAATTGTACAGTGATTTCTGAGTTTCTGTCAAAGTGTATTACTTGGAAGCATGTATCAATGAATTAACTACGCATGCCAATACAACCAGCATCAGGAATATAGCTTCTCCTGTTGCTGAAGCTATGAGGTTCCCAATTCCATCGGATATTTCCATATTCCAAGAGACTTAAGTGGCAGATTAATTACTCAACTAAATGTCATTTAATTTGGAAAAGTGCATGGCAATGCAAACTGGTGCAGAAAAGAGGAGATTGTTTTCTGTGCACGAGGTTTTCATTAATGTCTGGGAAGATTATTTGCATGTGATTGATCACTGTCAGGAATGTTCAGTGTGAAACTGTGGCGAATTAAATCACAGACCAGAATTGTGATTCTGGCAAAACTAAGTGAGTAGTGCTGTTTTTGTGACTGTACTGCTAGATTACTTGTTTCTAAAATAAGTAAATCCTGTCAATGCATAAATGTATAGTAATACTGGTTGATTACATTTCACAGAGTAGCAAAGTTATGGATTGGATATTCTGTTAAAATATTCAGGACAGAGCTAAGTAGTTGATTTTGTTTTCCTCTGTGTATCTTCTAGCTGGGGCAGCTTTTGGCTGCAACTTGTAAAGAGCTACCCGGCCCAAAAGAAAGCAGAAGAACTGCTAAAGACCTGTGGGATGTAGTGGTTCAGATTTTCTGCTTATCTAACCAACACAAACGAATCAATGATGGAAGAGTCAGTTTAATTAAACATCGAGAATCCACACTGGGAATCATGTATAGGTAACGACTTCTGTTTTGCACTGAGATTTGTGCACAACTTAAGGGACTCATTACAAACACTAAATGTATTAAATCAAATCAATCAGGTATAAAATATTGCATACTTTGCAAATGACCTGGAGTCCTTTATTTTTTGCATAACTTTGCACAAATAAAACGAAGGTAATAAAATGAATTTCTTGACCTGTTCAGTAAGCTATTCATGTAGATAAAATATCACTACATTGTACAAAATAAATGCAAAATTGTCATCAACTTGGTTGAGAATGTTTCTTGCGAGTCTTGTTTGTTCAAAATGAGAAATTTATTCACTCTGTCCAGAGTTAGTGTGTGAACAGTAAAGTCTAATGTATATTGATTTTCTTTTTTACTTTAGGAGTGAACTAGTTACGTTCATCAAGAGACTCAATGTATGTATCAAGGCTGTTCAAAAAATTAAACCAGATGCAGTTTGACCCAATTTCCACTTCTATATCATGTGATGTGAAGGAATTTGTTACTGTTTGGAATTTGCATTCCATTTAGCCACAACACAGCTTCAGAGCCTTTATCTCTTCCTCTTATCCAGCCCCTGTATACTTGAACTGAACAAAAGATGGCTAAAGATTTATGGGAGTTATTGTTTCCACAACAGCATAATTGAATACTCAAATGGAAGCTGAGCAGTCCTATATTTCTCTTATGCACCATTTTGTATTTGATTACTTGGATTCTAGACATGCAGTGAAGCAAGTTGCTGTGGACTGGGCAAATCCAGCTGGGCTGAAGAGAGGAAATATATCCTTTTGAAAACAAGAATTATCCCATAAACAACAGAATGTAAGAAATAGGGGCAGGAATAAGCCATTCAGCATCTCAAGCATACCTGCTGTTCAATGATACAATGACTAGATTCCCGACATTGTGGGAACAATAGACAGTAGGTGCAGGAGTCGGCCATTCTGCCGTTCGAGTCAGCACCACCATTCAATATGATCATGGCTGATCATCCTCAATCAGTATCCTGTTCCTGCCTTATCCCCATAACCCTTGATTCCACTACCCTTAAGAGCTCTATCCAACTCTTTCTTGAAAGTATCCAGAGACTTGGCCTCCACAGCCTTCTGGGGCAGAGCATTCCATACACCCACCACTCTCTGGTTGAAGAAGTTTCTCCTCAACTCTATTCTAAGTGGTCTACCCCTTATTTTTAAACTGTGTTGTCTTTTCGGGACTCACCCATCAGCGGAAACATGCTTCCTGCCTCCAGAGTGTCAAATCCTTTAATAATCTTGTACGTCTCAATTAGATGCCCTCTCAGCCTTCTAAACTCCAGCGTATACAAGCCCAGTCGCTCCAATCTTTCAGCGTAAGATAGTCCCGCCATTCTGGGAATTGACCTCGTGAACCTACGCTGCACTCCCTCAATAATCAGAACATCTTTCCTCAAATTTGGAGACCAAAACTGCGCACAATACTCCAGGTGCGATCTCACCAGGGCCCTGTACAGCTGCAGAAGGACCTCTTTGCTTCTACACTCAATTCCTCTTGTTATGAAGGCCAGCATGCTATTAGCTTTCTTCACTGCCTGCTGTACCTGCATGTTTGCTTTCATTGACTGATGTACAAGAACACCTAGATCTCGTATACTGCCTCTTTACCTAACTTGACTTCACTTAGGTAGTAATCTGCCTTCCTGTTCTTGCCACCAAAGTGGATAACCACACATTTATCCAAATTAAACTGTATCTGCCATGCATCCGTCCACTCGCCTGTCCAGGTCACCCTGTATTCTCCTAACATCCTCCTCACATTTCACCCTGCCACCCAGCTTTGTGTCATCAGCAAATTTGCTAATATTACTTTTAATACCTTCATCTATATCATTAATGTACATTGTAAAAAGCTGCGGTCCCAGCACTGACCCCTGTGGCACACCACTGGTCACGCCTGCCATTCCGAAAGGGAGCCGTTTATCACTACTCTTTGTTTCCTGTCAGCCAACCAATTTTCAATCTGTGTAAGTATTTTGCCCCTAATACCATGTGCCCTAATTTTGCTCTCTAATCTCCTATATGGGACTTTATCAAAGGCTTTCTGACAGTCCAGGTATACTACATCCACTGGATCTCCCTTGTCCATCTTCAGAGTTACATCCTCAAAAAATTCCAGAAGATTAGTCAAGCATGATTTTCCCTTAACTCCATGCTGACTCTGACCTATCCTGTTACTGCTATCCAGATGTGTCGTAATTTTGTCCTTTATAAGTGACTCCAGCATTTTTCCCACCACTGAGGTCATACTAACTTGTCTATAATTCTCTGTTTTCTCTCTCCCTCCTTTCTTAAAAAGTGCCACCCTCCAATCCGCAGGAACTGATCCTGAATCTATAGAACATTGGAAAATGATCACCAATGCATCCACGATTTCTAGAGCCATCTTTTTCAGTACCCTGGGATGCAGACCATCAGGTCCCGGGGACTTATCAGCCTTCAGACCTAACAGTCTTTCCAACACCATTTCCTGCCTAATGTAAATTCCCTTCAGTTCAGGTCCTTCAGCCACTATTACATCTGGGAGATTGCTCGTGTCTTCCCCAGTGAAGACACATGTAAAGTACCAATTCAACTCTTCTGCCATTTCTTTGTTCCCCGTAATAAATTCACCCGTTTCTGTCTTCAAGGGCCCAATTTTAGTCTTAACCTTTTTTTTTCTTTTCACATTCCTAAAAAAGCCTTTACTATCCTCCTTTATATTATTGGCCAGTTTACCTTCGTACCTTTTTTTTTCTCTGCGTATTTCCTTTTTAGTAATCCTCTGTTGTTCTTTAAAAGCTTCCCAGTCCTCCGATTTCCCACTCATCTTTGCTATGTTATACTTTTTCCCTTTTGTCTTAATATGCCCCTTAACTTGCCTCGTCAGCCACAGCCACCCCTGCCTCCCCTTAGGATCTTTCTTCCTTTTTGGAATGAACTGATCCTGCATCTTCTGCATTATAACCAGAAATACCTGCCATTGTTGTTCCACTGCCATCCCTGCTAGGGTATTGCACCATTGAACTTTGGCCAGCTCCTCCCGCATAGCCCCATAGTTCCCCTTATTCAACTGAAATATCATCACTTCCGATTCTACCCTCTCCCTTTCAAACTGCAGACTAAAGCTTATTATATTGTGGTCACTACCTCCTAATGGCTCCTTTACTTCGAGGTCCCTAATCAAATCCGGTTAGTTGCACAACACCAGATCCAGAATTGCTTTCTCCTTGGTAGGCTCCAGCACAAGCTGTTCTAAGAATCCATCTCAGAGGCACTCCACAAACTCCCTTGGGTTCCAGTACCATCCTGATTCTCCCAGTCTACCTGCATGTTGAAATCCCCCATAACAACTGTAGTAACATCTTTGCGACAGGCTAATTTCAGCTCCTTATTCAACTTACACACTACATCCAGGCTACTGTTTGTGGGCCTGTAGATAACTCCCATTAGGGTCTTTCTACCCTTAGAATTTCTCAGCTCTATCCATACTGACTTTACATCCCCTGATTCTAGGTCCCCCCGCACAAGGGACTGAATATCATTCCTTACCAACAGGGCCACCCCACCCCCTCTGCCAGTCAGTCTGTCCTTACAATAGCACGTATAGTCTTGAATATTCATTTCCCAGGCCCTGTCCATTTGAAGCCATGTCTCAGTTATCCCCACAACATCGTAACTGCCAATTTCCAAATGAGCCTCAAGCTCATCCACCTTATTTCTAATGCATCGTGCATTCATATATAATATTTTTAATTTGTTACTCCCCTCACCCTTCTTATCAATCCCTGTTCCACTTGATCCTTTTTTGAGTTTTCTGCTCCACTGATTCCACTGAAACAGGACCTTCGGCCCAACAAGTCCACACTGACCCTCTGAATAGTAACCCATCCAGACCCATTTCCCTCTGAATAATGCACCTAACACTACGGGCAATTTAGCATGGCTAATTCACCTGACCTGCACATCTTTGGATTGTGGAGGAAACCGGAGCACCCGGAGGAAACCCGCGCAGACACTGGGAGAATGTGCAAACTTCACACAGGCTGGAATCAAACCTGGGTCCCTGGTGCTGTGAGGCAGCAGTGCTAACCACTGAGACTTCCATTTCTCCTTCCTATCAGATCCTCATAAACCTCAACTACCAAACATATAGAATATAATTTGGAAACACAGATTAATTTGGACTTCATTAACCATCAAATTCTTGCCTGACTTTGACAATTTCACTCTTGTTTTTCTTTAAATATTCAGACACAAATTTTGTATACGTGCGGTTGTGTTATTTTATTACTGCAGTATAAATTGGGATGTATTTTCGTGTATTAATAAACGTAGTCAAGGCAAAAGCAAAATGTGAAAATGTAGTTTCAGTTTTGCATTTAAAATATAAATTGTGATGTAACCCTTCCTTACAGAAACAATGGTAATTTTATCATGGAGAAATCATTAAAGCTTTTTGATTTGTTTTGTAGGATCCATTGGTTCTGACAACTTTAATCTCCCTTTTAGTAAAGTTACACAACATCGTTCGGGTATGTATTGCTTAATATTTAGAAAAGGTTATACTAACAAATATGTTATGCTTATGCTAGTACAGTGAATTAATTTCACAATATTGATTTGAGAATAGCTTCCAACACTTACTAAGCTGATGACCATTCTGTTTTAGGATGACATTGTAAATGATGTCACTGCAGAACATATGTCTATTTGGCCAACATCTGTCCCAAAGTAAGTCTGTGCTTTCACTCTTGTTTATCTTTAGATATTCAGACACAAATTTTGTATACGTGTAGTTGTTATTTTATTACTGCAGTATAAATTGTTGCTCCCTTTGAAATTTGATATTCTTTTGATTGTGTCCTGAAGAATGCATGTCTGAAAACTTCACAAGTGTTTCTGTTTTTTAACAATTCAAGTTCTGTACTGCCTAGTGACTATTTTAATTTCATTTCAATACCCAAGTGATTGTTTATATTAAACAAAACCAAAGTACTGGAGAAACTTAGGTCAAACAGCATTTGTGGCAAAAAAGAGAGTTTTTCTAATTTGCCTTTGTTTTGTCTCAATTTTTAAGCTTGCAGTCAGTGGATGTTGAGGCTGTTGCTGTCACAATGAAAGAGCTGGTCAGTTATTCATTAAACATCAACTCCTGTAATCACTTCTGGTTAATTACCCAAGCAGATATTTACTTTGGTAAGTGCAAAAAGTATTAGTAGCTCAAATTATTTATTCAATTAATGTTTTTAAAATGTTCAATTTTCCATTCATTGTTATGTGCTCTGCTCAGAGGTAGGTCATTCATTGGCTCATTGTCTGTGAATGGTTCTTATTGAATCACTCTTGCAGTTCTTGTCTCTGGCGGCTTGACGTTACCATCCACTTTCAGATTAGTGCAAGGGCGCAGGTGTGTTATATGTACTTGATCCAGAAGGAATTAAACTTGTACTGTAGGCATTATTCTGAACTTATGCTAGCCATTTGGTCACCTGATCTAACTGTGAAGACTTTAAAACTGATTACTTCTGATTTACAATCACTGTTGTTCTTTACAAAATGTGGAAGACCGTTTTAGTTCCCACAGGCATAACATGGTGATGACCAGATAATTTGTTTTAATGATGTTAGTGACCAAGGCAAACGCACCTTTTATTTATTATAATTCCATTGGATCTTCTATACTGAGATGAAAGCTGATGTTTCAGTAGTGTCAGCCTAGATTTTGTTTGCATCTCATGTTGAATCTGAATGTGTAACTTTCTGGCATGCTGATCAGAATTTCATCAAAAGCTGTGATGAACATGTTTTTGAATACCCGACTTCTCAAGGTTCAGGCTTTGTTTTAATAGGAAAGTTCAGATCTGTGCTCTCTATTTGCTGCTTGTGATTTTTCAATACCATTCCTCCTAACCCTTAATTTCTTTTCATTTGTGTGATGAGGGTGTCGCTGGTTAGGTCAGCATTTATTCCTTTTCCCCAATCACTCAGAGAGCAATTAAGAGTCAACTACATTGCTGTGGGTCTAGAGTCACATATTGCAAAACCAATTAAGGATGGCAGTTTCCTTCCTTAAAGGACTATAGTGAGTTAGGAGGATTTTTCTGACAATTGACAGTAGATTCGTGGTCATCCCATGGCGGCATTTAAACCTGGGTCCCCAGAACATTACTTTGGTCTCTGAATTAACAGAGCAATAATACCACAGGCCATCACCTCCCCTAATATATATCTCCCCATTACATGTTATCTACCATCCAAAACCATTACTCATTATCTAATATTGTGCGATTGTTCTTGCATGTTCCATTCGTACCCAATTAAACTTGGTGAGTTCATATCCAGGAAAGACTTTTCCTTCCCTCATTCACACATTGTAATTTTTACTCTCCCATAAAGAAATTTCCTTAACCCCTTCATCTGTCATCTTGTTCTTCAGTGAAATTAATTGTCTTGTGTATGCTATGGAAACTAGCTGTTCTTTCCTTGACATCCTTGGTTACTTGTCCAGTTATCAAGTCTTGGATGAATCTAACTTTGGAAATTAGAAGTCATCATCTTCAGTTCACCTGCTGACCTTGCTCTCTTTCTAATAGTTTCTTTCAAGATTATTTTAAGAATCATTTTATGTGCTTTTCATTGGCGTGATTTAAGTGTCAATTGAACTGGACGCAACCTTTCATTTTGTATTTTTATTTTCTGATTTCTTTTCCAGCCACCAATCAATTTTCAGCAGCTCTGCATTTTTACCTACAAGCTGGTGCCATCTGTTCAGACTTCTTTAATAAAGCCGTCCCTTCTGATGTGTACACAGATATGGTAAGATGGATCAAGAAAGGAACCAGTTTGAAATGCTTTTGTTTTATTATGTTTCACTTGGGCAGCCACAAAACATTTAAGTTTTATATGAGTGCCTGTTGACAGTTCATCAATGATATAAAAAGCTTTTGCTGACTGTAGCAGAATTATGTCATCATGGAATTTTGAATGGCACAGGAGGAGATATTCAGAACGTTGTCTGTTTGCCAGCTCTCTGCAAGAGCAACTCACCTCATTTCAAGGTTCTGCCTTTACCATGTAGCCATGCAATTTTTTTTTCACTTCAGTTAATATCCAATTCTCCAATCTGGACCTCCATTGAATCTGCTCCACCACAATCTCTCGCAGTGCATTCCAGATTCTAATCACTCACTATGCATAAACATTTTTGCTGATACCACTGTTAATTCTTATGCTCATCACCTTGAGTCAGTATCCTAGTCAACTCTGTGTTTAATACTTTACAATGGTGAAAAAGAATTCTCAACTTTGGTAGTCTCTAGACAGCAACCTAGTTCACAGTTAACACCATGACGATGATTCGCAAATTCTTTATTACTGAACTGCAGTTTCAATTCTCTCTCACTAAGATTTCTGGTGGATGAAAAGTGTCAAATGGTTTGTAATAAGTCAGATTAACCTTTTTTTAATTTGTCCTTTTGGTGTGACAGATGCTAGCAATTTCACACTTGTTAATCTTTCATTCCCGTGGCCAGACAAATGCATTCACAGCATATTGTTTCTTGGCATTGACCTTCAACCTCCTATCAGCTGACAAACGTCCATAGTGTTTTCATTAATGGCAAAATAACTTGGGGAAAATCATAGTGCTCTGGAAATTAGATTATTTGGCCAATGTTGCAGCTGCATATGACTGAAAAGCAGCTGATTATTTGTGATTGCAAAGCTATACCCTTGCCTCTTGCTGGAGAGAAGAGTATAAATAATATCATCACCCCTGGGACTGAAATTGCCCAACAGCATAACCATACAGCTCATTAATTCATTTTTATCTAACTTTATATTTTTGCATTGGTGTTTTCTAAGGTGCTGAAGAGAATGATCAAATGCTGTTCTATGTTAAATTGCCACACCCAAGTAAGTAAATGTACTTATTTAATGTTTGATTTTTTTAAAAACTCTAATATCACTAGCAAATTCTTCTACATTTGTCAGCCAAATTCTGTACTTTTTTATTGTGAATGGAATGTACCCTCAGGACTGAATTTATGATTCAGTCTGTTTGTGCAATGATATCCAGCTTCTCACCTGTTGGGTGTACTGATTACATCCCAAGACCTCCTTGGTTATAAGAAGGCAGTTCGCCAGTCATTGAACAGTTCCTGAGAAACCACCTTGGACTCAAACCTTAACTCTGTTTATGGAAGGAAATCTGTCATGCCTACCTGCTCTGGACTACATGGGACTCCAGACTATGGTTGACTCTTAACTGCCCTCTGGTAAATCAGGGATGGGCAATAAAGTGGCCTAACCAGAGATGCCCACATACTATGAGTGAATTTTAAGAAAATTAACATCCAAAGACTGCAGTGGTTCAAGAAGGCAGTCCACCAGTCACTGAACAGTTCCGAAGAAGCCACCTTGGACTCAAAACCTTCAGCTCTGTTCCTTTCTCCACAGATACTATCAGACCTGCTAAACTGCTTCAGCAATTTGTTTTTCTCATTTATTGCTCACCCATGCTTATCCTGAGATGGCAGCAGTTGGTATCTTCTTGACCCACTGTAGTTAATGTGTTGAAGGTGTTTTTAGAGTACTGTTCGTTTTAATAGTTTAATATCACTGAATGTATTGTTAGACCGCTTCAGAAAACAATTAATGGATCATGTCCAGTGGGGGAACGACTGGAGTCACAGGGGTCAGATCAGGAAGGGAGAGAATGTTTTCCTTCTCTAATTGACATTGTTGAACCAGTTGAGATTTTACAACAAAATGTTGGATTTGTGATCACTTCTTTCAGTTTTTTAAAGTTTCAACTGTGATTTGAATCGAGTTCTTACTTGAGGTTACATTCTCTGGATTTTTAGGCCAGATCTGTGGCTCAATGGTCCAGCAACATAGAGAAGAAATGACAGGTTTTGGGCTGTGCTTTCATTTTCACTAGATTCTGTTTATAATTGCTTGACTCGAGCTGATCAGTTGTTAAAAGACATAATTTACATTTTGTCATTTTTGTGCAGGATTCCAGCCATATTCCAAAAGGGAAAAGGGTAAAATAAGGGGTTAACAGTCCTCTACAGCATGTCTTCAGAAAGAAAGATTCAGGGAGTAAATATATCAATAAAAGCAATTACTTTTATTTATATAGTGTCTTTAACAGAGTCAATTGTCTCAGGATGCTTCACAGAAGAGTTATTGAATAAAATTTGATGCCAAGCCATATAAGGACACATTCGGACAAATGACTAAATGTTTGGACCGAGAGGTCATTTTGAAGGAAGTAAGAAAAGTGAAGAGATTTAAGGTGAGAATTGTAGAAGTCTTGGCTTTGTTAGTTGAAGGGACAACCAACAGTTGAATGGTTAAAATTTGGGATGCTGATGTCGTCAAATCAGAGGAGTGCAATACCTGAGCAAATTGTAAGCTTGCAGGGGATTACAAGCATCAAAAGGGAAGGGCGATCCTGAAAGGATTTGAAACCATGATGAGAATTTTTAAGATTGAGATGTTGTTTAACTGGAGTTTAGCTTAGTGAGCACTGGTGGCTGAAAGGGCATTGCTGCAAGTTAACATCTGGTGGCAGAGGTTTTTGGATGGCCTCAAGTTTGTGGAGACTGGATTGGAAGAGAATGTGGGAAGCCAACCAGGAGTCACTATTTGAAATAGACAAACCTTGAAATCACAAAGGCATAAATAAGAGTGTCAGCAACAAATAAGTTGAGCAGGGATGGAGTTGGGAAAAGCCTCATTGATATTTCAGTTTAGATTTCAGCATATTTAAGCTGTTTTTTTTTTCTTTCCATAGGTGGCAATTTTATGTCAGTTTCTCAGAGAGGTGGATTATATGACTGCTTTCAAAGCTTTACAGGAGCAAAACAGGTATAATGGCACCAAATTCATTATATTCTTAACACCTATGATCAATAGACCAATTAATACTGATGGGCTAGTGTTCAGTAAAATATTTTAACAATAAGGTTACAGTGCCTTTTTGTTGCTCTCTATCAAAAATATTTTCCTTTTATACCTCCCTGGAATGGTACCTCATGTTAGGTTATAGTTTGACTGGCTTTATTAGCACTTTTTTTATCCTATATGATTTTCACACATACATAAAGCCATTCTGCACATCATCATTCCATGTACAAGGAGGGTGACAAATGTTGGATCTTATCCGGAGTTCCCAGCAGCCCCGAAGGCTTACCAGATGCCGATGAAACATGCAAGTCTCTGTAGTGAATCATCTACAAAGCTAAGCAGCCATATTTAATAAGGAAAGAAATGGGAATAAGGGTTGATTCAAGACCACCTTGCAGAAATGACTCCCGCTTTTGAAGTGCATAGCTAATCTGATTTTACATGCTGTCTCTTGACACTAAAGCATATGACAGTTTCATGCTTCCCAAGGCAAATGTGAGGAAGACAGTAAAGCAGTGTACCAACAAATATCGATCAATGTTTGCTATCAGCTCATAAGAACAAGAATCTTGATAATATCAAAATTGGACTCGACCCCACCATCACTAAAGTCACCCTTTTAATCCCACATTTGAGGACGTATTTGTCGACAGGAGTGAGCCAAGGACAGCACAGTGCAAGCCATACCTTCATGAGACTGATATTCTGCCAGTGCTTTGATCTTCTACGGATCCCTGCCATAGAGTCAGAGAATCGTAGAATTTTACAGTGCAGAAGGAGGCAATTCATCCATTGTGTATGTATCAGCTCCTGAAAGAGCCAGTTAATCACATTCCTCAGCCCTATCTTTGTAGCCCTCTAAATTCAACATACTCAAATATATATCTGCAGTTATATATATCTAAATGTAACTCTAAATTATAAAGTTCTCTTTTGAAATCTCATATGGAATCCACCTCTACTGCTCTCCCAGACAATGCATTCTAAATCCTAACAACTCTGACTAAATAAATTTCTCCTCATCTCACTCCTAGCTCTCTTGTTGATCATCTTCAAATTGTTACCCCCTACTTACTGCCGTACCAGGTGTGGAAACGGAATATCCTCCTTTACTCTGTCAAAATTGTTCATAATTTTGATCAGCTCAATAAGGTCATCTCTTAATCTTCTCTGCTCCAAGGAGAATAAGCCCAATTTCCATAATCTTTCCTTGCACATAAAAATTCTCATTCCTAGTATCAGTCTCATAAATCTCCTTCGCATTCTCTTCAAAACTTCAATATCCTTCCTTAGATATGGTACCCAGAACTGAACACAATACTCCAAATGTAGTCAGACCAATGATTTCTAGAGGTGTAGTACCACTTCATTGCTTTTAAATGCTATGCCTCTATTTATAAATGCAAGGATATTATAAGCTGCCATAACAAGAGTTTCAACTTGCCTGGCCACCTTCAGAGAATTGTGCACATCAACCCTGAGAGCTCACTGCTCCTGTACTCCCCTCAAATTTGTCCCATTGAGACTGTATGAGTTTTATGCAGAATTCTGATTACTTGAGTTCAAAAAGGCTGTTGAACTCCTTGCAACAAGAGATCATCTGGGAAGGATGCAAAACCAGCTGAGCTACTTGAGTATATATGAGCCCGTCTGCTGCCATACCTCGCAACTACCATCTTTTCTGCTGGAGAAGAGACTGTGTCCCAGCAGATCTGTATGATGCAAACATTCTCATGTTAGAATAATATAAAGACAATTAAGACCACTGCCACAATCACCTCTTATCACTGGAACAGGTTTTTGCCAGAATCATTCAAACATGGCCTGATTGACTAGCCAACAAAATATACCCGGAGACAAAATGTGGTTTCAGCACTGGCAGATCCATTGTAGACATGATCTTCCCCCTAGTCATCAAGAAAAATGCAGAGAACAGCAAACACCACTCTAACTTGTTTTCACGCTCTTCAGCTCCACCTCTGACAGTTTTAAGATCAAGAATGTGTTGAAAGAGGGATGTGTCTTAGCCAATCATCTAGTAATTTGCCAACCTATGCTTTCCCTATCACTATGGAAGGATGCAATCAGATGGGAAAGCCTTGACCTATCAAAACTGAAGGTGCAGCATATCCTAATCTGAGAAATGCTCAATGTTGATTCATACTAGTTGCCAGACAAGACAAACTCCACAGGCTCATTGATTGACTGTCCTATGCCTGTATAATGTTCTCTATCACCATCAGAATCAAGAAAACTGAGGTTGTGATAGTATGTAGTATCTCTCTCAGTGATCAGACATGACAGCACACCATTAGAAGCAGTCATCCTGCTACTCAGATCCACTGATAGAACACCTGACCCTTAATGAGGAACTCAACACGTGCATTGAAAATGTGAGGACAGGCCTGAATTGCTGTGCTCTTCCAGCACCACTGATCCAGAATCTGGTTTCCAGCATCTGCAGTCATTTTACCACGTGCATAGAAAAGGCAATCCCCAATTTTTGCTGTATAGCAAAACTGGCATAAACAACAAGCCCAATTCCTCAGCATAGTTCTCTGTATCAGTGAAGCCTGGAAAACCTACACTTAGTATGAAAAATGATTCAGTAACCTCTATCTATGTCGTACCTCAATATCGCATGGTAAGACAAAGACACTATTAAAGCAGTTCCCTGTAAAGTAAACCTATTAAGCGTACTCATGCTAATCAAGCAAAGAAAGTTTCAATGTCTTTGGCATGTATAGAATATGGCCACATCCCCAAGGAAGTTCTATTCAGGAAGGTAGTCTGTGGTAAGAAACCTAGAGGGCACCCAAGCTCTGATTCAGATGTTGTCAAAAGCCCTCCACATCAGTCCTGGTAAGTGGAGCATTCTAACCACTGATATAAATGGTCATGACATACATGGCAGGGTGACAGCATGTGGTTTCAGAAGCTCAGAAGCAGAATCTAGCCTTGTAAATAAGGTGTTAGCAGCACTAGCGACCAACGTTCCCTTTTCAGATCCAGCTTATTCAGCCTTTAAAAGAAATGCAGCAGATGATCTTGGCTGACTTCACCAACCTCTGAGGCTGTGTTCCTATCATCTCTTGCCAAAGAAATAATCCCAAAACTATGGATTGGCAACAGGAAATAAACAAACAGCAATCTGGTGTGTGAATCTTGACTAATTTCCACCTTCCTAGAGTGAGGGTCCTACCACTTCATGTGGAGATTGGCAATCTTGGTATAGACTATAAATGAGAGTCTGGTATTTCCTTCGAGGTAACCTAACCTGTTTTGGAATACTTTTCAGTATTTGCTGAATTGTTAGTTGGGGGAAAAAACTGCCACATTCCATCTCTCACCATAATGGAGCTCTTGTAGTTTGCTTGACTGATTGTAAGTCATTAGGGTAGAATTCAGTGCATAATAGTTTCTATGAACTTCATTTGAACTTGATTTTTTTATAAGTATTTTTGTATTTGTCAACTAAGCTCGTTGAACAATATGTGGACAGCAGGATAATTTAAATGAAAAAAAACACGAATAGAAATTAAACTTTAATGTAAAGCATATATCATTCATAGCTTTTTTATTTCAGCCATGATGCAATGGACTCCTACTATGACTACATCTGGGACATCACTATCTTGGAATATTTGACACGTATCCTTTTTGTAGTATTATTTTCCTGAGATTACTACTTTTTATGTAACCAAACAGGATAGTTATCATTTGGAAAAATTGCTTAGAATCCAAATTAGCCAAATATAAATATCTGCAATCAATCACGTTTATTTCTTTTATCATGCATAGTGCAGTGTGAGCACACACCACCATTTAGTGCAGATGCTGATCCTATGCTCTGAATAGGTGCAATGGGGAAGAGACTGGAAAGAAGTGCTTAACTGTTCTAAATGGATGTGTTTAGTTGCTGTGTTTATCCTTGCAAATTTTGTAAAATATTCAATTCAGTTTTGTTCATCTAGATTTTCTAAATTAATTCAGTGGGCATTGTTGGCTTGGCCAGCATTTATTTCCCATTCCTAATTGTCTGAGAGAAAGTGGAGATGAGTTGACTTCGTCAACTGCTGCAATCTTTCAGGTGTAGGTACATCCATAGTGCTGGAAGAGGTGTGTGCATTGTTCAAAAGCAGCTGGTCGGAATGGAATTTCAGCATTTTGACTGAGTAATACTGAAAGAACAGTGATATGGTTCTAATTAGGATCATGGAAAAGAAGTGAACTTGCAATTTGTTGTGTTTCCACGCTTCCCCATCTCTTGTTTTTCTGCGTGGTAGAGGTAGTGAGCTTTGAAAATTGCTGCTGAAGGAACTGTGAGTTGGTACTCGCTGTTTACATCATGCGTTGGTGATAGACAGAGTGAAGTTGAAGATGAAGTGGACAGTATTCTATCACATTATTGACTTGTCCCTTTTAGATGGTGCTGAAACTCCTTTTCCTGTGGATGTACCTACATTTTACAGACTGCAGTAGTTTGAGAAGGCAACTCATCACTGCCATTTCATTGACAATTAGGGATGGGCCAATAAATACTGGCCTTCCCAATGATATCAACATCTATGGGAGAATAGGCCAGGGTGGCTCAGTGGTTAGCACTGCTACCTCTCAGGGCCAGTAAGGCTTCAGTAACGAGAGTCCAGAGAAAGTATATTCCTATCAGGGTGAAAGGAAAGGCTGGTAGGTATAGGGAATGCTGGATGACTGAAGAAATTGACGGTTGCTTAAGAAAAAGAAGGAAGCGTATGTAAGGTATAGACAGGATAGATTGAGTGAATCCTTAGAGTATAAAGGCAGTAGGAGGGAAATCAGGAGGGCAAAAAGGGGACATGAGATAGCTTTGGCAAATACAATTAAGGAGAATCCAAATAGTTTTTACAAATACACGCCTCTTGCTGAGATATTTGTATCATCGATAGTCATAGGTGAGGTGCCGGAAGACTGGGGGTTGACTAACGTGGTGCCACTGTTTAAGAAGGGTGGTAAGGACAAGCCAGGAAACTATAGACCGGTGAGCCTGACCTCGGTGGTGGGCAAGTCGTTGGAGAGAATCCTGAGGGACAGGATGTATTTGGAAAAGCAAGGACTGATTAGGGATAGTCAACATGGCTTTGTGGCATTCGACAAGGTTCCCCATGGGATACTGATTAGCAAGGTTAGATCTCACGGAATACAGGGAGAACTAGCCATTTGGATGCAGAACTGGCTCAAAGGTAGAAGACAGAGGGTGGTGGTGGAGGGTTTTTCAAACTGGAGGCCTGTGACCAGTGGAGTGCCACAAGGATCGGTGCTGGGTGCTCTATTTTTTGTCATTTACATAAATGATTTGGATGCGAGCATAGGAGTTACAATTAGTAAGTTTGCAGATGACACCAAAATTGGAGGTGCAGTGGACAGCAAATAGGGTTACCTCAGATTACAACAGGATCTGGACCAGATGGGCCAATGGGCTGAGAAGTGGCAGGTGGAGTTTAATTCAGATAATGCGAGGTGCTGCATTTTGTGAAAGCAAATCTTAGCAGGACCCATACACTTAATGGTGAGTTCCTAGAGAGTGTTGCTGAAGGAAGAGACCGTGGAGTGCAGGTTCATAGCTCCTTGAAAGTGGAGTCACAGTTCGATAGGATAGTGAAGAAGGCGTTGGTATGTTTTCCTTTATTGGTCAGAGTATCGAGTACAGGAGTTGGGAGGTCATGTTGCGGCTGTCCAGGACATTGGTTAGACTACTGTTGGAATATTGCGTGCAATTTTGGTGTCCTTCCTATCGGAAAGATGTTGTAAAACTTGAAAGGGTTCAGAAAAGATTTACAAGGATGTTGCCAGGGAGAGGCTGAACAGGCTGGGGCTGTTTTCCCTGGAGCATTGGAGGCTGTGAGGGGTGACCTTATAGAGGTTTACAAAATTATGAGAGGCATGGATAGGATAAATAGGCAAAGTCTTTTTCCTGGGGTCAGGGAGTCCAGAACTAGAGGGCATAGGTTTAGGGTAAGAGGGGAAAGATATAAAAGAGATCAACAGGGCAACCTTTTCACGCAGAGTGTGGCACGTGTATGGAGTGAGCTGCCAGAGGAAGTGGTGGAGGTGGAGGCTGGTACAATTGCTGGTACAAGAGGAATTTGGATGGGTATACGAATAGAAAGGGCTTGGAGGAATATGGGCCAGGTGCTGGCAGGTGGGACTAGATTGGGTTGGGATATCTGGTGAGCATGGACAGTTTGGACCGAAGGGTCTGTTTCCATGCTGTACATCTGTATGACTCTAAGACAGTGGTGCTGTGGGTGGTACAACATTTCACTCCTCGCCTAGTTTCATCACTGGCTACAGGTGAATGAGGATGGGAGGGCTGGCAGCAAGAATGGCTCACAGCAAGTTGTGTAGTACCTTTGAATAGGCCCCCATTCCTCCCAGCAGCCTGCAAGAAAACTACACATTTGTTTGTCATGACTCCCACATGGTAGGGCCCAATGCTGGATGAATGCCAACAGCACAGCAATCGGGCTTGAGGTAGACATTAATTGCCCATTTGGAACCTCAGTTTGCTGTGGGGTGGGAAGGTAGCCCTTCCCATAATGGACTTGGTTAGGTGGAGACGGAAGATAGTGAGGTCCCCTTCTATCTGATTAAAAGACCCTCACCACCAATCTTGCCACGGATGTCATTAAATTCCAGTTCAATTAGTATTAAGTATCAATTAGATACTAATACATTGTTGTAAATATTGAACCTTGCATAATACATGTTATCTGAGAAGCTTGTTTCTCTCTCACTTCTGGAACATCAGAGAGTTTCATTTTTATGTGACTGACACTTAAAATGGGATGCTGTCTTGGATGGGGTATTAATCTAGCCTGTTAAGATAACATAAAAATCATTTGATGTCATTTCAAAGAAATGCTGATGAATTCTCCCGTGTTCTAACTAATACTTGACCCCTCACCAACTTCTTATTTGGTCATGATATATTGGTATCGCTGGCTAGGCCAAAAATTATTAACCATCCCCAATTGTCAAAAGTTTGAGTCAACATTGCTGTGGCTGAGGAATCTCACAGCTGCTAGACCAGGTAAGTTTGCCTTTTCTAAAGAATCTAAGTAAGCCAGAAGCGATTTTTTTTTTTAAATGAATTAAAATTTGACCATCTGCCCTTCTGTGATTTGCACTCCTGTCCCCAGAACATTAGTCTGGAGTTCTAATTTATGAATTACTAACCCAGTGACGTTATCACTACACCAATTCTTTCTGTTCTCTCCTATCTACTATTAAAACAGATCATGTGAGCATTATTGCAAATAGGTTTGAGGGAGCTTGCTCTTTTATGAATTGACTATGCTGCTTATGTTTTGATGTCACTTCAGAAATGTTTCACTGGCAACAGGCTGGGGGGGGGGGGGCGGAGAGGTTGTAGAAAATCCTTCATAACTGCATGTCTTGCTCTTTTTTTGATTTTGGTCTGCCTTTAGGTCCATTTTATGTGTGTGTTTAAGGATGCATGTGGTTACACTTGATTTTAAAGATGCATTTGTTCTTGCATTTTAACATAATTTTCAATTTAAGCTAGTTACAGATTGTTGCCCAATTTAATATTGAAAAACTTCATAAGATTTCAAGCCTTCTTGATTTGAGATGTGCAATATTACTTATATTGCATCTTGAAATTGACCTTGAGGTACCCTGCAATCCATGGTAAAATTGGTACCAGTTTTTGGTATTTCTTGAAATTTAAATTGTACATAAACTGCGAATTTGATTCACTTGTCTGAAGATTTCTAATGACTGTTTGACTCACCTCGTCATTTGTTCCTGACTAGTGCCCAAAATTGAATGACAGCAAAGAATTTAACTAGAAGGAGGAGGAGAAAGGTAGCTGGATTATGTAACTACAAAGATTTCTTCAAAATTTAATTTTCACATTTTTTTTGTCTTGAATTAACAGCTGGAAGCAAAAGGAGTTATTGAGTATAACATCTTAAATGGTCAAGATAGTTAGTGTTTTGAAAACAAAGGTATTTTTCAAAATTTGAATAAGCTGTAAATATTTTTGTTCAATTAACTGTACAGATAAATTTCTGAGTGACCTTGAATTATATCTGTTTGGTTTTACCTTTTGAGAGAAACAGGCTCTGAAAATGTCATTTATTTTGCTGATAATGGTTATTGAAAGCTAACACAGACCTTAAAACTGACTTTTAGCAGTGTGAATACTTACATTTGCAACCACCTGATGAAAAATTTCCTTGACAATTTTTACAGACATCCATCACAAAAGGGGAGAACTTGATAAAAGGCAAATAGCAGTAAGTTGAAGTATTGCTGGTGTATTACATTCTTTTTGACGTGTCCACACAACATGGATTTAGCTCACTGAGACGTGTAGACAACATGCAGAAGAAAACATTGTAAGTTATAGAAACATTGCTCCATGTCATTTACCCAGGCTCTCCAGTGTCAGTTTTCAAGAAAAGGTGACTTCATCCCGTTTATCATGTCCTGATGGGTATAAATTTGCAATTCAAATATTACCTTTGGAAATGTGTTTTCACATTTATCTGTATTGAAGTTCACATATGCCTATTGATTGATTAATATATTCTTGCAATTTCTTGCAGTCCTAACTGCTCTCAATCATTGAATTTCGTGTCATCCACAAATTGCAAACTGCGCTTTTGATTCTAAACTGAATTATTAATAACAAAAAAAGGTGTGGACAAGTAGCCCACTACTTATATTTTTGGGACCTCGGTTCGCACCTTAGGCCAATCTGATTTGTGATCCTCTGCCAGTGTTTCCTGTAAAAGAATCATAGAGTAGTACAGCACAAAAGCAGATCCTTTGGTCCAACTTGTCCATGTTGACCAGATATCCTAAGTTGATCTAGACCCATTTGCAGCATTTGGGTGATATCCCTCTAAATCCTTCCTATTCATGTTTTCTCCATGTTTGAAACTTGTAATGTAGTAGTTGGAGGAAGCACTGAGAGTGATAAGAGCACAAATTTGCACCCATATTCCCAGAACGTTAGCCTGGATAACTACTACAGTGTCATTACTACAATGCCACCACCTCCCTGCATAGTGCAGGAAGCTGTCCCAGGAGCACCACCAGGCATACCTAAAAATGAGCTTTCAACCTGGTGAATGTACAGAAAAGGACCATAAGTATTCAAAAATAAGCCACTGACTTTCCTGACTTGGAGGTACATGTGCAGCAGTTCAAGGCAGCTCTACAGGATGAGCAATAAATGCTGGCCTAGCCAGTGACACCTATCTCTAATGAATGAATAATGAAACAAAACCTTACTGTCGGCCTTTTGGAAATCCAGAAATATTATATCTGCAATCAACTTGTCCATGCTGTTACCTGTTCATACAATGTAATGAGATTGTCAAGTAAGGCTGTTAGTAAGTTGATAAAATGGAAATCTGCAATTAAAGGGGATGTAGCAGCATGTATTGAAATGTAAGGGATGGGAGGGTAGCTCAGTGGTTAGTACTGCTGCCTCACAGCACTAGGGATATGGGTTCGATTCCAGCCTCGGGCGACTGTGTGGAGTTTGCACATTCTCCCCGTGTCTGCATGGGTTTCCTCCTGGTGCTCCGGTTTCCTTCCACAGTCCAAAGATGTGCAGCTCAGGTGAATTAGCTATGCTAAATTGTCCATAATGTTCAGAGATGTGTAGGTTAGGTGCATTAGTCAGAGGTAAATGTAGAGTAGGATAATGTGTCTGGGGGTTACTCTTTGGAGAGTTGGTGTGGACTTGTTGGGCTGAATGGCCTGTTTCCACACTGTAGGGATTCTGTTCTTTTTGAGATTGGAAGGTGGTTTGCAGTTATGTTCTCCACAGATGATATTCAGGTTCATTACTGTTTGCCAACGTGACTGTGTACCTATGGTTGTGTAAGAAATAGCATTATAGTTTGCGGATGATAGGAAAGTATAGTTGTAGATAAAGATTATTATATTTGACTTCAGGAATATATAAGCGATGTGCTGTAGCATGACTAATGGCATTAAATGTTGTTAGTTATCAAATTATGCACTTTAAGAGGACCTACAAGGGAAGAATTGTATGAGTTGGAAAAGTATAGATAATAATGATAGATACAAATTGTTCAAGGTTGCAGAGTGAGCAGGGTAAATTAAAATGCATGTGGTTTACTTGTGTCTATTGTAAAACAGAACAAAACCAGAGAGGTCAAACTAAAAATGTATACATGACTGCTTTAGGCCTCAGCCCATGTACTGTGGAAAATTCAGGGTACCATACAGCAATTATGAAGAAAGATTGGAAAGGATAAGTTAACTTTGTTGTTCCAGAGAGAACAAACTTGAGGTTTTCAAGATGTTGAGGGATTGAGAAAGAACAGGTAAAACCTGTTGTCTCGTGTAAAATCATTGGTGAAAGATGTAGAATGGAGATAAGAATTTTTTTTTTTGCTGAGTTGAAACGTGGAAGTATCCCTAGGTAATAATAGTGCTTAAGAGATGATATAATTGCAGAACACTACCTGAAAGAGGTGGAAGCTAATTCCGATGCTTTTAGTAAGAAAAAGAGTTGAGTATGTAATTGAGGCTGTGGAAATTACAGGATTACAGACAAAACATAGGATCATGGGACTAAGCATGATGCCAGTGTTAAGAACCAGCAATGCATAAAATCTGATTTTTTTTGGGGGGGGGCATGTTTTTAGTTTGCTTGAATTGTTTTGACGATTGCTGATGGGGACACATGACAGATACAGCAGTTAGTGTGAAGAATACAATATAAAAATAAAATTTGCTTTGGTGGGCATTAAGTGCGCAACCTGAGTACACAAAACAAAACCTAGTACTGTATTTACCAGAGGTTGTTAGGGTGGCTGCTGTGAAATAATTAAAAACACAACTGCAGAGGTGATTGAGGTCAAAGTTGAATCTTGTACTACATCAATCTATTCCCCTTTTAAGTATTTATATTTCTTACCTTAAAAAGAAAAACCATATACCTTTCACCAACACTTTTCTAAGCCTTCTGAAGTTTCAAATTGTTTCAGCATGTAAAAATTTGAATTTATTTTGCATTCTAAATCAAAAGTGTCCCATTGAGTCATAGGGATGCACAGGAAGGAGACCGATTTGCACACAATATTCCAACACTGGTCTAACCAATGTACTGTACAGTCACAACATGACCTCCCAACTCCTGTGCTCAGTACTCTGACCAATAAAGGAAAGCATACCATACGCCTTCTTCACTATCCTAATCTACCTGTTACTCCACTTTCAAGAAGCTATGAACTTGCACTCCAAGGTCTCTTTGTTCAGCAACACTCCCTCAGACCTTACCATTAAGTGTACAAGTCCTGCTAAGATTTGCTTTCCCAAAATGCAGCACTTCGCATGTATCTAAATGAAACTCCATCTGCTACTTCTCAGCCCATCTGATCAAGATCCAGTTGTAATCTGAGGTAACTTGCTTTGCTGTCCACTACACCTCCAATTTTGGTGTTATCAGCAAACCAACCAAACCTCTTATGCTCACTTCCAAATCATTTATATAAATAAAGGTAGAGGACCCAGCACTGATCCTTGTGACACTCCACTTGTCACAGGCCTCCAGTCTGAAAAACAACCCTCCACCTTCTACCTTTGAGCCAGTTCTGTGTCCAAATGGAGAGTTCTCCCTGTGTTCCACGAGATCTAACCTCGCTCACCAGTCTCCCATGGGAAACCCTGTCGAACACCTTCAGTTCTTATGGATCACATCTACCGCTCTGCCCTTAATCCTTTGTTACTTCAAAAGAACTCATTCAAATTTGTGAGACATGATTTCCCACACACAAAGCCATGTTGACTATCCCTAATCAGTCCTTGCCTTTTCAAATACACGTCTGTCAGGATTTCCTCCAACAACGTCAGGCTCGCTGGTCTCTAGTTCCCTGGCTTGTCCTTACCACCTTTCTTAAACAGTGGCACCCTGTTAGCCAGCCTCCAGTCTTCAACGATACAAATATCTCAGTAAGCGGCCCAGCAATCACTTCCCTTTCAGATTTCTAGGGTACACCTGATCAGGTCCTAGGGATTTATCCACTTTTTTGCATTAAGACATCCAACACTTTCTCCTCTGTAATATAGACATTTTGCAAGATGTCACCATCTTCCATATATATCTTTCATGTCCTTTTCCACAGAAAATACTGATGCAAAATACTCATTTAGTATCTCCCCCATTTTCTATGGCTCCACACAAAGGCCACCTTGCTGATCTCCATAGTTAGCCTTTTGTCCTTAATGTATTTCTAAAACCCTTTGGATTCTCCTTAATTCTATTTGCCAAAGCTCTCTCATGTCCCCTTTTTGCTCTCCTGATTTCCTTCTTAAGTATACTCCTACTGCCTTTAAATTCTTCCAAGGATTCACTCAATCTATCCTGTCTCCACCTGACATATGCTTCATAGAACATAGTACAGCACAGAACAGGCCCTTCAGTCCAGGCTGTTGTGCTGACCACTGATCCTCATGTATGCACCCTTAAATTTGTGACCATATGCATGTCCAGGAGTCTCTTAAATGTCCCCAATGACCCTGCCTCCACAACTGCTGCTGGCAACGCATTCCATGCTCTCACAACTCTGTGTGTAAAGAACCCACCTCTGACATCCCCTCTGTACTTTCCTCCAACCAGCTTAAAACTATGACCCCTCTGTTAGTCATTTCTGCCCTGGGAAATAGTCTCTAGCTATTGACTCTATCTATACCTCTCATTATCTTGTATACCTCAATTAGATCCCCTCTTCTCCTCCTCTTCTCCAATGAAAAAAGTCAGAGCTCAGTCAACCTCTCTTCATAAGATAAGCCCTTCAGTCCAGGTAGCATCCTGGTAAACCTCCTCTGAACCCTCTCCAAAGCATCCACATCTTTCTTATAATAGTGCGACCAGAACTGGACGCAGTATTCCAAGTGCGGTCTAACCAAGACCCTCATCAACTTTTCTAGTCAAAGAACTCTAAGGTTTGTGAGGCATGACCTGCCCTTCACAAAGCCATATTGACTGCATTTAATCCAGCCATGCTCTTCCAGATGGTCATAAATCCTATCCCTCAGAATCCTTTATCCCTCAGAATCCTTTCTAACACCTTGTAGACGACAGACGTGAGACTTACTGGTCTGTAATTGCTGGGGATTTCCCGATTTCCTTTCTTGAAGAGAGGAATTACATTTGCCTCTCTCCAGTCAAGTTTTATAGAGCTGCAACAATACCCTTGTTAATGAAAGCCAAAACACCATATGCTTTCTTAACAACCCTGTCCACTTGGGTGGCCATTTTAAGGGATCTATGTACCTGCACCCCAAGATCCCTCTGTTCCTCCACACTACCAAGAATCCTATCCTTAATCCTGTACTCAGCTTTCAAATTCGACCTTCCAAAATGCATCACCTCGCATTTATCCAGGTTGAACTCCATCTGCCACCTCTCAGCCCATCTCTGCATCCTGTCAATGTCGCGCTGCAGCCTACAACAGCCCTCTATACTGTCAACGACACCTCCAACCTTTGTGTCATCTGCAAACTTGCTGACCCATCCTTCAATCCCCTCATCCAAGTCATTAATAAAAATTACAAACAATAAAGGCCCAAGGACAACTTCCTTCTTTTTCTTAACCAAACCCTCAATTTCTTTAGTCATTCAGCCTTTCCTTTCACCCTAACATAAATAGGATTCAACATGCAGACTTTGAGTTAACCTGAGCATGATTAGATTAGATTCCCTGCAGAGTGAAAGCCCTTGCCCCATCCAGTCCACACCGGCCCTTTGAAGAGTGACCCATTTCCCTCTGACTAATGCGCCTAAACAACACTATGGGCAATTTAACATGGTTAATTCACCTGATCTGCACATCTTTGGACTGTGAGGGGAAACCTGAGCACCTGGAGGAAACAGACAGACAGTCGCCCGAGCCTAGAATCGAACCTCGGACCCTGGTGCTAAGAGGCAGTAGTGCTAACCACTGTGCTGACCTTGTTTGATATCTCATTTTTTCTTATTCCTAAATCTTCCCCAGATTAAAGCAATTGGCCAATCTGAGCTCAACTCAAGTAACCCTGAAGAGGTTTTACATCTAGCTGCACAGAAGAGGAAAAAGAAGTTCCTGCAAGCCATGGCAAAACTTTACTTTTAACATGCTAATAAAAAAGTGCATAAGAGATGCTATAATTAAGACATTTGGTTGTGTTTTGGGACTTGTTCATAACAGTATTTCTGTCTATAGTGTAGATGTGAAAAATGAAAATTACAGCACATTCAAATGTTTAAAATTTCACAGCACCTAGTATTTATTTCATAGTACTGCATCTTAATACATACAGTTAAAGACATCCAGCTGGCATTTAGCTTACATTTCAAATGTTCATATTTTCTTAAGAGCATTGAAAATGTATTTTTATAGTGGTGTTGGATAGCTATGTATCAGTAGCTATGTAATTTCCTGTACATTTTTACAAAGCTATTTACAATAATACATTAAAATCATGTAGGTTTCTCTTTGGCAGTGAAATTTCAGTTGTTTAGTCCAGCTGTGTGAGGCATGAATTGCTGTGAAATGCTAATAGTTTATGTACCAACTATACAAAATCTTATTGTACATGGTTCCATTTAGACATTGCTTTATATACAAATTAGAGCTCAAACTGAACTCTCCACTCTCATACCTGCACAACACATGTAATCTGCATATACATTTCCCTCAGCAAGAAACCACTACCCAATTTAGTCATCCACTTAGAGTCCAGTATTTAACCATCCTGAAAGAGGAAAACAGCACCAGTACAGGTCCAAATAGTGTAGCCCTGCATTTAAAAATTAAAGTACAAAAACTGTATGTACAGTTAGTGCCAGCATACATCAATTGTTATAAAAAGTTGGTGTACATATTGGAATGTAGTTGGAAGTAGATTGTTTTTTCCCTACACAGACTAATATTTCATCCAAGTGAGCATTTGTCATTCACAGTCGTAGCTCAAAAGATGGTATGTAAAAACATACATCAACGATGAATGAGGTCCTTCAACAATATGCTGAACTATGGCTGCAAAATATTGGGAGGAGAAAGACATGAAAGCTAGCTGCAAGTTGTAAGATGTCTTCTCCTCCATTGTAAACATGGAAGGCAAATCTCTGCTCCCTCACAGATTCAATCTCCCATCTAAAACACCAAGTTTCACAGTTCAGTTTCATAAAACTTTCTGCCAAGAATTAAAATCTCATAACTCTGCTTTCTGGAATTTGATGAACTGTCTACTGGTCTTTCAACTCTTCAGAATTAGCAGGCTTTCATATTTCTTCAGAGGAAAGTAATTGAAGTTAAATGGATTGGCACAAGTCACCTTTTGATGTGCAGGCTGAACAGAAATTATGGTTCACCATCAAATGACCTTCACTGGCTCTTATTAGTTATTCCCCCTTCCTCAAATAGTCCCAACAGATTAGTCTCTTGGGCAGAAGCAGAGTGTTGTTCTGGTGCTAGTACCTAGCTTACTTACTCTTTAAAACATTAGATGATGCATTGCTGTAGTTATTTTTAAAAACTTTGGTCTGCTCAAGTTTCCAGATACCTTTTGTGGCAGTAATATAGCCCGAGCTCACAGTATGCAATTCCACAGTTCTCCAATATTGAGTCCTAGCTTTTTGCTCTTCCAGTAAATTCATTCATTCAATATGTTGAACCAGCCAATGGCTTCTCAGTACTTTTAGGTGGAGTCAGGATTCCTCCTATGGACACAGGGGATAGCCTTGCAGTACACTCTGCTTTCCTGATGTGCGCTTCCTCCTAAAAGCAAAGAAAGTGGGTGTAGGTTTTTGAATGAGTGATTCTCGGTAGTATTTACAACAAAGTATATATTCATCCATACAAAGTATAAGCATGTCTAAAGCTCACAGAACATGAGAATTATGGATGGTAAAAACAATTAAATAGTTTTCACTAAAATGTTCTTCATCTGGATTAACTGAAACTCAGACTCAGCAACTGACCATTGTTAATGTATCTCAGTATTTTGTGATCTTAAACTAGAAGTAAAGGGACTAAAAACTGAAATCCCTGGACCTGATGGGATACATCCTGGGATATCAGTAGTAACTACCAGAGGTAGTGGATACACTGGTGGTAATCTTCCAAGAATCCTTAGTATTAGAAAACACCCAATGTAATACCTTTATAAATAAAGGAGAGACAAAAAAAAACAAACAACTTGGGTAACTATAGACTGGTTAGCTAAACATACTGTCAAATTTTCCCAATAATGTATGTAAAGGATGTCATAGCCAAGCATTTAGAAATAAGAGTATGATGAAACAGTCAGCATAGTTTCACAAAGGGGAAATTGTGCCTGACAAATTTAGGATTGAGTTAACAAGCAGGATGGATAACAGGGAAGCAGCTGATGTAATATATTTGAATTTCTAGGAGGTGTGTAATAAGTTATTATATAGCCTAACGTGTAGTAAAACAGTAAGAATCCATGGTGTTGGAGGCATTATGTTAGCATGGATTGGCCAATTAACAGAAAGTAGTAGTGATTGCATAAGGGACATTTTTGTGGATGAAAAAAAAGAGCTAAAATTGTTTAAATGGAAAAAGACTGCAGAAAGCTACAGCCCAGAGGTATTTGGGAATCATTGTGCATCACAAAAAAGCCAGTACAAAGTGTCAGTGGGCATTAGGGAAGGCAAATGGAATGTTGGCTTTATTTCAAAGGGAGTGTGATATAAAAAAATGGAAGTGTTGCTAAAATTTATACAAGGTACTAGTCAGACCATCTTTTACTAAATTTTCACCTCTTAAAATGCATCTATAACCTACTACTTTGACCATTCGGCACACAAGTACATCCAGTGGCTTGGTTCTAAACAAGAAACAAAAACAAATTGCAGCAGAAACTCAACAGATGATGGCATCAGAGAGAAGAAAGCACAGTTAACATTGAGTCTAGTGACTCTTCACAGCGAAAGAGCAGTTATGATGAAGAATCATTGGACTCTATGTTAATTTTGCTTTCTTCCCACAGAACCTGCTGGACAGATTTGTTTCTATTCCTGTTGAGCACCATTAGGAGGAATTTGTTCAAGGATTTACATGCAAAAATTTTCCTGACAAAGAATTAAGGCTGCTGTTTGGAATAGGCGGCTTTGTATACTTAATCAGACAAGGACAGAACAGGTTGCTAATGAAGACAAAATGGTAAAGTGTCCAGAGATTATTTTTTAAGAATCAATCCTCTGCATCTTAGTAATCAGTGAAAAATAACTCACCAGCAAATCTAAGTACTTAGTATGCGTTTGAATGTTGTGTCTGTCTTCATCTGCCACTTGCTTGAAATCTCTTAATTTTATTGGCTCACCTTCACTCAGGGTTTTAGCAAACGGGACCATCCAGTTAAAACATGCAGAGATGCTGTCCCATTCCAGGCCTAGGAACAAAATAATATGTAGATAAGTTACCTAATTAGGAGTAAAGTCTAAATAAAAAACACAACTTTATCATGCTGATGCTTTTATAAAAAATAGGACTTGTTCCACTAAGGATTGGAAGAGCTACACAAGAGGGATTGGTTTACTATCTAGAATGCCTTTACCACTATTTCTTATGCTCATTGAAATCCTGAAGATTGAAGCTGATTCAACTGCATCAAGCTTTGATTTGTAGAACTCCAAAATTGTCTTAAGAGTTTGGCCAAAGTATTATACTGGTAAGGACAATGTTTGGGTATACCAGGTCCAAGGTGTATTGAGTCAGTCTATTAGATATCCTGTTTTGCTCATTTTTAATCACATCTCTTTACACATCAAGCCAGGTGCTTAGTGTGAGAAAAACACAAGCATTTTTACAACTTTTAGGAATGGAATAATTCTCTGACTAGCATAGAGATATGCTACAGAACATTCTCTTATACACTAGGAGAAAGTGAGGACTGCAAATGCTGGAGATCAGAGTATAAAAGTGTGGCACTGGAAAAGCACAACTAGTCAGGCAGCATCTGAGGAGAGGGAGAGTTCATGTTTTGAGCATAAGCTCTTTATTAGGAATGTGGAAGGGCCCAAGGGATCTGAGAGATAAATGGGAGGTGTGGGAGGGGCGGGCAGGGAAGAGGTAACTGGGAATGCAACAGGAAGATGGAGGTGGGGGTGATGGTGATAGGTCAGAGTGGAAGATGGGGCAGCTAGGTGGGAAGGTAGGACAGATGAAGAGGGTGGTCCTGCGTTGGAGGGTTGGGTCTGGGATAAGGTGGGGGGAGGGGGGGGGAGGGGAAAGAGGAGGAAATGGGTGAAAATTGACATTGATCCCTTGAAGTTGGAGGGTCCCAAGGCAGATGAGCATTCTTCCTCCAGGCATCAGGTGGCTAAAATCTGACAGCAGAGGCAGCGTAGGACCTGCATGTCCTTGGCTGAGCGGGAGGAGGAGTTGAAAATGTTTTGCTGGAAAAGTGCAGCAGGCCAGGCAGCATCCAAGGAACAGGGGAAAATCAACGTTTCAGGCATAAGCCCTTCTTCGTTGAAGTGTTCAGCCACAGGGCAGTAGGGTTTAGTGTCCTAGAGATGTTCTCTGAAATGTTCTGCAAGTGGTCTCCCCACTGTAGAGGGGACCACAGGGGGAGCAATGGACACAGTAGATGACATGTGGAGGTGCAGGTAAATCTCTGTTGGATGTGTCAAATACATTGTTCCATGCATTGTACTCATTTGTATATATACCTGATCCTTACATTCCAAATATTAACCTTTTATATATTGCAATGATTAGAACTGGGTGGAAGTATAGTTTCCCCTTAGGAAGCTGGGTTCCAATGTAGCCTAAAACTGTAGATAAAGATCACCCAGTTCAGGATAAATTTGGACAGCTTCAATCTAATGCCTAATTGTTCTTTTAAAAAAATTGCTCATGGGTTGTGGGCATAATTAATTGCCTATTCCAAGTTGGACCTGACCAGGTAAGGATGTTCCCTGTAAAGATATTAGTGATGCAGATGGATTTCATGACAAATTGAAAACACAGTGGTGATATGGTCACCTTTAGGCTAGTTTGTTTATGCCACTTTTTTAAAATTGAATTTACATTTTGATTTTAACCCATGTTCAGAACATTAACCTGGGGTTCTGGATTACTAGACCAGTGGCATTAGTACTATACCACCACTCTCCCCATTGTAATATTTGTGACAGACAAGAAAATACAAATACTGCAGCATTTCAGCCTGTCTGACATTCTGGGGTCTTAGAATATCAACTTCCCATCCCAGAAAACCATGCAATCAGCAAGGAAAAATAATAAACAAGACTGAAAAATAGCAGCAAAATAGTGTATGATTAGAGCTGGGGCTGAATCTCTATTGGCTCACAGAGTTCAGGAACAATGAATTGGAATTAGTCTAAGAGACCACTATGGCACTGATTAATGTTATAGAATGATCTCCATTCCAACCAAAAACTGTCAAGCTATTCATTGAAGGGACACTCACATATAGAGCATACCAGTCTCCTGTATTTTGCTCTCAATCATTCAGGCAGTACCTAAGTGTGCTCTTCCTTTGCTAGTTTGGAGCTTTATAGAAAGAAATCAAAACTACATATAAGCAATCAACTATACATCTGAAACAGCAAGAATCTCCATACCTGATGCCTTGAAAGTGTCTTCTGTAGAGGTGTAGTAGCACACAGCAGCAGCAGCTAAAGCACCATATGGGAAACTCAAACTCTCAACATCAAGGATACACAGATCTAAAAGCTGTACAGAGAAAGTTTAAGAAAAGATGAGCAACACTATTTCACTGTTCTCATAAAATCTGCCCTTTGAGAACAGCAAAGGTGAAGTAGCACATTTTAGCATCTGGATTCTAAAGCAAGAGTTTAAAAAATGTGCATTACTCTAACAGCCTGATCACTAGCAAACATCTTCAATAGATCCCACATTCAGTCAAGGTTTAGGTGCAGATGTTACATGAAGGAGGAGGATTTTTCATAAATGCAGTTAAAATTGGTTATCCAATAGCAAGTCATAAATATACCCACAAATGCTAAAGGATGGGGTCGAATGAGCAGAGCAAGAAATGGAAGAAAATGGAGGGAGGTCAGTAGGAACACATTTGATGGCATACAATTTGACAAATCTTTTGAAAGTGGAAACAGGCGAAAGAGGGATAGATTCAAACTTAAATCAATATCAAATTGGCAGCAGGGTGACTCAGTGATTACCACAGCTGCCTCAGTGCCAGGGGCCTGGGTAAGATTCTACTTTTGGACGACTATGTGTGGTATTTGGACATTCTCCCTATGTAGTGTGTGCATTTCCTTCAGGTGCTCCAGTTTCCTCCCAAAGTCAAAGATGTGCAGGTTGGGTGGATTGGCCACGTTAAATTTCTCATAGTGTCCAAGGACGTACAGGCTAGGTGGATTAGCCATGGGAAATGCAGAGTTACAGGGATAGGGTAGGGAGCTGGGATGCTCTTTGCAGGGGTAGTGTAGACTCTGAGCTGAATGGCCTGCTTTCACACTGTGGCCGTTCAATGATTCTATCAAAGTGGCACCAAGAGCAGGAAGAGGCCGGAGACAATGCAGCAGCCACTGCATCTTGTAATCAAATACCGAACATCACTGACAGGGTTGCAATGAGGAAAACAAATGTTTCCTATTTGGAAGCATTAGTACTATTTCAGTTGAAGTCATTATAGATATTGCTATCCATAACGCTAAATTATGGTTTAGTGAAATACAAAGATCTTCAGCAAAAGCTTGCGTTTCAAAAGAAAGATACTTAGTTGAGAAAAATGTCAAGGCACCGATAATGGTTTCAAGTGTGAAAGAATAAATATTCAAATTGAAATACAGAATTCGTTCATTATTCATGATTTTGGTCAATCAATTAGCAACTTCACATGAAGTAATTTGCACTGCAAAAGAAAAAACATTCAGAGGACAGTTGCAGAATTTTAAACAGCAACGCTGGCACTTGCTTCACAATACTGAAGTTAAGTAATTACCTGAGCAATCTGTATAAAAGTTTCCTGAGAATACTGCGGTAGCGACATTTTGGGTATCTCTTTTAAACAGATAATTTGAAGATAAAGATTCAACCAGCAAATAATAGTCACTGGACACAGCTCCCAGTTTAAGGCCTTTAAAAAAAGAAATATACACACAGCATTGTGTGAAATGGTATTGGTAATTTTGTCAGCATTCTCCCTAACACTCTTGTTATGTAATTACAACAAAGATCCTCACAGGAGTTTGACAGCTTCCTCTATTTTTAAGAATCCTCAATGTCTTTTTGTTTTTAAAAGGAACTTCTCTATTAGTCTCAGTGTCTTCAAAGTCTTGTGTTTGTTCACCCCAGTCTCTGTTCCTTCACCCCATAAATACTATATCAGTTCAGCCCAATTATATCTCTTCATTCCACCAAAAACACTTTATACTGCTCTACGTTGAATCTCATTGCTATATCTTCCAGTTCACATTTATGTCCCAAAGTTTTTAAATTCTATCCTGTGCACCCAAGTCCAATTAATATGTATCATATATAAAAGGAATAGTACTTGGATTAAAACAATGCACATTTAAAACAGTGATTACAACCTGACCCCAAGCAAAATCAAGTGTATACAGTCATGGAGTCAGATGTACAGCACAGAAATAGATCCTTCAATCCAACACGTCCATGCCGACCAGATATCCCATCCCAATCTAGTCCTACCTGCCAGCACTCGGCCATATCTCTCCAAACCCTTCCTATTCATATACCCATCCAAATGCCCTTTAAATGTTGCAATTGTACCAGCCTCCACCACTTCCTCTGGCAGCTCATTCCATACACATACCACCCTCTGCGTGATAAAGTTGCCCCTTAGTTCTCTTTTATATCTTTCCCCTCTCACCCTGAGCCTATGCCTTCTAGTGCTGTACTCCCCCACCCCAGGGAAAAGACTTTGCTTATTTATCCTATCCATGCCCCTCAATTTTATGAACTTCTATAAGGCCACCCCTCAGCCTCCAACACTCCAGGGTAAACAGCCTCAGCCGGTTCAGCCTCTCCCTACAGTTCAAATCCTCCAATGCTGGCAACATTCTTGTTAAGTCTTTTCTGAACCCTTTCAAGTTTCACAACATCCTTCCGATAGGAAGGAGACCAGAATTACACGCAATATTCCAACAGTGGCCTAACCAATGGCCTATACAGCTGCAACATGACCTTCCAACTACTTCCATATAAAAATAGGTTCACCACTGTTCTGCTTTCGTCCCTTGACCAATTTCATACAAGTGTTTCTACTGACCAGGGCTTTTCCTCCCTCTGTCTGATTGGTGGCCTCCCATTCTTTACAATCCAGCACTCAAGGGGCAGGGACTTCACTCATGAAAATTTAATGGACAGGGACATAAAATAACCAAAAATGCTCATGAATCGTGCTCTTATCTTTAAAGGACTGAATACAAGGGGTTAGAAGTCATGCTTTCACTTGTCAAAGCTCTGGATAGACCACAGCTAGAGCATTGTAAGCAGTTCTTCACATGACACCGTAGGAAGCAAATACAGATGCTGATCAGAATTTAGTACGCATTTACAAAATTGTTACTTGGACTCCAAGAGTTAAATTATGGTGGATCAAACTAAAGTGGTTTCCTTGAAATTTAACTTTAAATAGTGATTTGATTGAAGCTCTCAGACAGTAAAGGGGAACAAAGAAATTATTTTACCCCATTTCCACTTGTTGAGGAGTTAAGTCCCCTGGTCAAACTTGCACAGAACATTCCAGGAATGAAATTAGGTGACACTTCTACATGGAAATTATCAAAAAAATAAAGTGTGGAATGTTTCTTCCAGGAGTAAAGGTTGATGCTATGTCAATTGATAAGGAATTATGGAGCAAAGGTGGGTGCCACGATTTTATTCAATGATGAAACCACTCCATTTCTTAAATTCCTCCATAAATTCCACTCCATGTATCCAACCTTGGATCAAGATCTGCTCTTTCATGATCACCTCTATCCTTATTAACCTCTACTGATACTCAGTCCTCTAAATCTCATGTTGAATGTCCTATCAGGATTGTGCTCTAATTGTGTCCATCTCTACAACCCCTTTGAGAATGGAGTCCTTTCAATCCTACTTGAAGTGAATTCTCCTCCCCTTTGCCCTTACACTAGCAACTATGGTTTTGTACCATACAAGTCATGTCCCCAAAAATCTCCACCTCACTGTTACTTGAATCAGTTCCTTTAAGTGCACATTAAATCCAAACCTTTCTTTAATGTAATTTCTTGAATTTCCATTGTTATTTTTAAACATCAATAAGAGCACAACCGCGCTTAAAGTCATGGACTCTATTTTCTATGATCCACCATTGTGCAAATGTCTACGTCAGGCTGCTTACCTTTAAAATGATCAATTCCATATCAAGTATTTCAGTTTCTGTACATGCACCATCTGTGATATATGCAAACTCATTCAATTTTGGAGGGTAGATTTCCTAAAACAAAATGAATGATTGAATGATGCAAACACAAACTGTCAAGTAAGTTCAAAGTTATTTCCATGTCAAATTTAGTGACAAGATTTATTTTAATTCATGGAATACATGCAGTCAAAAGGTATTTGGTTTTTTAAACATTTTGGTTAGAAGACCCATTTTCAAATGGATTGGTTATCATACCATCTCCAGTCCCTTGTCTAAGCACATACTATACAATAAGAATGTCCATATGGAATGTTAAGAGCAATTAACTAAGTTACGTATGCTTACTGCTCACCACATGGTCTGTCAATCTTTAGAGTAGTAATAGATAACACTCAAATGATGGATAAACTATTGACCAAAGTTTGCCACTGAACAGTTTTTCTCACCAATCAGAAAAAAGAAATGAGATTATTTCTTCCCTTATTGGAACCACGTGTTACGAGAGTTCATAGATCACAAAGAACTAAGAATTAATTGTAGAAACTAATAGCGCTTTATGGTGTTGTGAAACCCAAGCCTAGCTCTTCCAGTACCTATTCCACTTCACAAACTGGATGCGACTGTAACTGATGTGAAGATCCAATAAACGACAAATCATTTTGTGTGTAAAAACAAAAAAAAACCTTACCAAGCATAACAGAGAGGCCGTGCTCATCAAGAATGTTTCAGATAAAATTTGTAATGAAGGTATTCAAGTGTACAGACCCTTGGAAAGCTACTTCAACCACAATTTAAGAACGAGTGACTCAGGCACAAGCTCTTAAATGGATTAGTTTTGAGATATTATTTCTTTAAATTGCATAGGTGGAATTTAATGTCCTCCCATGTTGGAGACAGGTAGGTCCTTGAGGGAGCTAGGAGGAAATGGTAGATCTACAGTGGGTGCAAAGTAGGAAGCCCACCACCTCTTCCTGGATGAAGCAACTATGAGCAGCCACGTGGCCAGCCTTCCTCCTTGTGCCAACGGAGGCCTTGAAAGTGCTTAAGGGCCTCAACATCCCACTGCCAGTATTAATTCAAACAATGGGAGACCCTGCTATTTGGGAAGCCAGAAAAGCAAACCCTGTCATGATTGTTCATGGGAGCATTCAGAAAGCCATCCTGTTGCTGCCAATCTTCTTCCTCACCTCTCTCCCCTCTGCCTGGCTCCAAAAGCCATCCTTGGCGTTTGCTGGGCATAGCACTAGCAGCAGCCAGCCACTCCCTAGTGACACTACCAAGAGATGTTTGTACCTGCCACTCCTTGATCCTGGGGAAATGATACTGCCCACTTGGGTCCCTAAGTGCCTTTATTTGACAGGCCTTCCAAAAGATAGGTATATCAAGGCTGTCGTCAACTCTCAAGTAATACTGAATGAGTCCAATACAGTTTCAAGTGACAATCAACAACTTCAGTGCATTAAAAAAATTTGCAACAGTGAGAGCTTCACCACCTCCATTAACTCCTTTCCCATAAATATTCCATCTATCACAAGGTGTCAGGAGTTCTGCTTTCGCCATTATTCAGTCTCTCAGCACACATTGGTTAAGTAAGCTGGAAACTGGCATCTCCTAGCCTGTTATCGACTAGCAGAGGAATGATCCCAAATGACAGTGATTCAAGGGCTATAATGGCAGAGACTAACCCAGTCAGACTCAAAACTGGAACCTGTGTCTCTGTGCACCCTGTGGTAATATTTTCCTCTGCTTATTAACAGTACAATACATTTTATTTAAAGGTTCACATTAGACTGAATTGGGAAAAAAAAAATGATTGCCCATTTAAATATTTTTAGCCACTAAAATGTACTTCAGTTAAAAACCTGGGTGAGCTACTAGTATTTCCTGGTAAGGTGAAGGCTGCAAACATTAAGTTCATGAAGCTCTTGTTTAAATGACCTACTGTCAGATGACAGGTGAACTATTCAGTGGCACGTCGATGCTCCTCAGCAGCCAGTGGACGTGTGCGCTTACCTCCAGTTTTGCGGCAATGAACAGTGAGGAGATGCCAATGAGTTGCAGCTTGCTTTTATGAATATTCTCTTGAGTAAACATGAACCGATCAAAAAAATCCTGAGCAAGGTAAAAGGTTTCTCTATGGAGCGTGTAGACCTCGCAAACCTGTAAAATTGGTTTGAAAAAAGAAATTAAACAGTGGACTGAAATAAGTAAAATATAAAACTTGAGAGTCATGCTGGCGAGACCAAAAGTTATTGCCTTGGAAAGGTAGTGGTGAGCCATCTCCCTGAACTGCTATGTGGCACCTGGTAGGAAATTCTGGAGTTTTAACCTAGTTATAGTCAAGGAATACGCAAGTCAGGATGGCGTAGGATTTAGAGGTAGTGGCTTTCTCAACATCCGCTAACCTTGTCATCCTGGATGGCAGAAGTTGAGAACCTGAAAGTTACTCTTAAGACTTGGTGAGTTTTGCAGTGCATCTTAAGGCAATACATACAGCAGCAAGGATGCAGTAGTGGAGGGGAGTGAATGTTGATTACAGATGGGGTACCAAATGTCCTGGATGGCTCTGAGCTTTGAGTGGTTTTGGGAGTTGCACTCATTTCAAGAAGTGGGGATCGCATCACGCTCCTGACTTGTGCCTTTAAGGATTCAAGAGACAATGTAGAATTCTCAGCTTCCAATCTACTCTTCTTATGTTTATATGACTGGTGTTAGAAAGGCAGATTTAGCCAATGTTTTAATATCAAGATCATATATAGTTGTCAATTACTTACCAAGCTTGCTAGAAATTTGCTGCCGAGTGTGTAGGGAAGGGGTAAATATTCTCTTTTCCCATGGTCACTTGGTTTGTAATGCAAGTGTTAAAATACCAGAACATTTTTTAATAAGTCACTGCTTCAGTGACAAGATAAACACTGGCCCAGCCAGTGGCACCCACACTCATGAATGAATTTAAAAAATTCACACATCTAAAGCTAGAAGGTCTTAAATCGGAGTTTAGTTCAAAAGAGTGAAATGACCCAACTTACCAGCTTTTAGAAGTAATACTGAATGATTCCAATACAGTTTCAAGTGACAATCAACAACTTCAGTGCATTAAAAAATATTACAACAGCGACTAACCTCTATGAGCCAATCCAATAAAATTGCTCTCATTTTCGGCTGCAAGGATGGGTGTAGCGAGAGAACATTTTTGTTGTGAGTATACTTGATTTCTTTTTCCATCATATTCGACCACACATCTTCAGAGCTTCCCCAGCTACAGATAAAATTGTTTCAAATACAAGTTAAGAAAACACCAGATGTAGAATAGCATTTGATTTTGAAGCTGACATTTCACAAGTTTAAAACAGAGTTATTGACATTTTCTCCTATTCATACTACAATAAAGAAACTCTTACCACACCCCATCACCACCTTGCTTTATAATCTTTGAGAAAACCCAATCATCCCTTCATCAGCAAAAGTTCAGAGACCTCAGCAGCATTCAAAAGTTGAAGGCTTATAAATTCTGTACCCCTTCAGTCTGCCTATTCTATATTCACGATTCCATTCCCAGTCAAATTCTCATGTTGAACCAGGTTATAGAAATCTAAGACATTGAGACCATAAAACGAAGGAGCAGAATATAGGCCATTCCACCATCGAGTCTGCTCCATTCAATCATGGCCGAAAAATTTCTCAACCCTGTTCTCCCACCTTGTCCCCATAACCTTGATACCCAGGAACCTATCTCAGTCTTAAAGATACTCAATGGCCTGGCGCCCACAGCCTTCTGTGGCAGTGAATTCCATAGATTTACCACTCTGACTGAAGGAGTTTCTCATTATCTCCATTCTAAAACATCTTCCCTTTAATCTAAGGCTATGCCCTCGGGTCCTAGTGTCTCCTACCTAGGGAAGCATCTTCCCAACAACCACTCTATCCAGACCATTCAGTAAATTTCAATTACATCCCCCCTTCCTCTAAACTCAAGTGTTAAGCTTTTCATTCCAGGGACCATTCTCGTGGACCTCCTCTGAACACACTCCAGGGCCAGTACATCCTTCCTGAGACATGGGGCCAAAAGCTGTGCACAATACTTCAAGTGTGGTCTGACCAGAGCCTCAGAAGTACATCCCTATTTTTTATATTCAAGTCCTCAAAATAAATGCCGCCACTGCATTTGCTTTCCTAACTGACTCAACCTGCAAGTTTACCTTGAGAAGCCTGGACTATAATTCTCAAGTCTCTTTGTCCTTCAGACTTCTGAACTTTTTCCCCCATTAAGAAAATAGGCCATGCCTCTATTCTTCCTACCAAAGTGCACGACCTCATACTTTCCCACATTGTACTCCATCTGCCATTTCTTTGCCTGCTCTCCTAACCTCTCAAAAGTCTTTCTGCAGCCTCCCACCTCCTCAATGCTACCTGTCCCTCTATGTTTGTATCATCCGCAAATGTAGCCAGAATGCCCTTAGCTCCTTCATCTAGATTGTTAATGTATAACGTGAAAAGTTGTGGTCCCAACACGGAGCCTTGCAGAACACCACTTGTCACCAGCTGCCATCCTGAGAAGGACCCTTTTATCCCCACTCTCTGCTCTCTCTGCCACACAGCCAAGCTTCTATCCATGCTAGCACCTTGCCTCTGACACCTCTGTTTGAGATGGCCTGAAAATTTCCATAGCTTCACATTATTTAAATCTCTATTTCCAAGATTCTCTGACTGTCACCAAATCCATAGGCTTCATCTAACTTCTAGGAGTCTGTTGCTTCTGCTCACAAGCTGAGGATGGCCAACTCTTTTGGATTTTTCATAATTTAACTCTTTGTAGACCTTGCTGGAATAAATTTCATCTGTCAGTTTGAGCTCATGTAAGGTGATGTGTATTTCAGCACAGATCCAGTAGGAGAGTGATGAGCTGGAAGTGCCAGTCAGGTTGGCTGGTCAAGGACACTTTACAGACCTTGGGTTTTGTTTAAGAACTGTTTTTTTGTTAGGGCTGAATAAAAATGATTTTTTCTTTTAAGAACAAAGAAAACCTGGCAAAGTGCAACAGTTTTGAGTCTCAAAACTGAATCTAACAGAGCAATATATTGTTCACATGCACCCGCAAATGTGGCTGTTTCCTATTCTAATTGAAACAGCAGGAAAGAATTTCCTGGAGGAGGTGTGCTCAAGTTATGATGGGCAGCAGCACAGGTAAAGAGAGTAGATCATAAAGCATTAACATTCTCGTCTTCATTAATAAGGGCATATTGTACAAGAGCAGGAAGGATATATTGAACTTCTAAAGGTCACTGATTTCACCTCAGCTAGAACATTGTGTACAGTTCTGAACACCACACTTTGGGAAGGATGTGAACATACTGGAGAGAGTGCAGAGCAATTTACAAGAATGGATTTCCGGATGAGAAACATCAGATGTAAAAATAGACTGCAACAGTTTGGACTGTTATTCCTGAAGTGGAGTAGGCCAAGAGGAGATTAATAGAAGGGGTGTAGACAGAGTAAATAGGGAGAGCAGTTCCCATTCATACAAGGATCAAGAACCAGAAAAAGCAAAAACAAGGTGGATCACAGAATCAGGTCATTTGACTCATCAAATTCACACTCACTCTCCAAACAACATTGCACCCAGACCCACTGCTGTCACCTATCCTTGTAACCCTGCATTTCTAATGGCCAATCCACCTAACTTGCTTGTCTTTGCACTGTGCGAGGAAACTAAAACACCAGACAGATTGTGCAAACTCCACACAGCCAGTCACCCGAGGGTGGAATTGAATCCGGGTCTCTGGCACTGAGGCAGCAGTGCTAACCACTGAGTCACCATGCTGGCCCAATGAGAAAGAAAGAAACTTTCACAAAGTTAGTGGTTGGGGCCTGGACTACATTGGAGGCAATTCAATTAAGAAATCCCAGAGGGTGCTGGACCATTACTTAAATAGAAATAAAGCTCATGTTTACAGAGAAAAGGCAGGGACAGGATAGGCTGAATGGCCTCTTCTGTACTGTAGCAATTCAATGGTTGTGCAGGCCAGAAGATTGTGAAGTGGTTCCTGTCAATATTCAAAGATGAAAACTGGACAAAAAAAATCCTTTAAAAATGAGAACAGTATATTAAATTAGATATCCACGTCATAACTTGGAATCAGTTCAGAGACCTGAGCCCTTTGATTTTTATAAATGACTTGGATGAGGAAGGGTGGGTTAGTAGGTTTGCCAATGACACAAAGGTTGGAGGACTTGTGGATTTTGTGGAGAGCTGTCATAGGTTCCAACAGGACATTGACAGGATGCAGAACGGAGTCAAAAAGTGTGGTGCTGGAAAAGCACAGTCAGACAGCATCCGAGGAGCAGGAGAGTCAACGTTTCGAGCACAAGCTCTTCATCAGGAATGTAGGGGTTGCCCAAGGAGGCTGAGAGATAAATGGGGGGGTTTAGGGCTGGGGAAGGTAGTGGGAATGAGATAGGTAGATGAAAATGGGGGGAGGTGATGGTGATAGGACGAAAACAGAGGGTGGAGCGGATAGGTGGGAAGGAAGATGGACGGGACAGTTCAAGAAGGCGGTGCAGAGTTGGAGGTTGGATCTGAGATAAGATGGTAGAGGGGAGATTGGGAAACTAGTGAAAATCGACATTGATCCTGTGTGGTTGGAGCATCCCAAGGTAGAGAGGAGGCATTCTTCCTCCAGGCATCTGATGGCTAGAGTTTGGCAGTGAGGGTGGCTCAGGACTTGCATGTCCTTAGCAGAATGGGAGGGGGTGTTGAAGTGTTCAGCCACAGGGCAGTGGGGTTGTTTAGTGAGTGTGTCCCAGAGATGCTCTCTGAAATATTCCGCATGTTGGCCTCCTGTCTCCTCAATGTATAGGGGACCACATCAAGAGCAACTGACAGTAGATGAGTGTGGAGGTGCACAGACATTCTGTCACATGTGGAAGGATCCTTAGGGGCCTTGGAAGGAGGTCAGGAGGGAGGGTTTTTCACTTCTGACAGTGGCAGGGGAAGATGCCGGGAGTCGAAGGTGGGTTGGTGGGGGGTGTGGAACTAACAAGGAATCATGGAGGGAACGGTCTTAGAGTCAGATGTACAGCAAGGAAACAGACCCTTCAGCCCCACTCGTCCTGCTGACCAAATATCCCAACCCAATCCAGTCCCACCTGCCAGCACCCAGCCCATATCCCTCCAAACCCTTCCTATTCATATACCCAACCAGATGTCCTTTAAATGTTGCAATTGTACCAGCCTCCACCACTTCCTCTGGCAGCTCATTCCATACATGTGCCACCCTGTGTGAAAAAGTTGCCTCTTCGGTCTCTTTTATATCTTTCCCCTGTCACCCTAAATCTATGCCCTCTAGTTCTGGACTCCCCCACCCCAGGGAAAAGACCTTGTCTATTTATCCTATCCATGACCCTCATGATTTTGTAAACCTCTATAACGTCACCCCTCAGCCTCCAATGCTCCAGGGAAAACAGCCCCAGCCTATTCAACCTGTCCCACTAGCTCAAATCCTCCAACCCTGGCAACATCCTTGTAAATCTTTTCTGAACTCTTTCAGGTTTCACATCTTTCCAATAGGAAGGAGACCAGAATTGCATGCAATAGTACAAAAGTGCCCTAACCAATGTTCTGTACAGCTGCAGCATAACCTCCCAAAGCCTGTACTCAATACTCTGACCAATAAAGGAAAGCATACCAAACACCTTCTTCACTATCCTATCTACCTGCGACTCCACTTTCAAGGAGCTATGAACCTGCACTCCAAGGTATCTTTGTTCAGCAACACTCCCTAGGACGTGACCATTATGTGTATACGTCCTGCTTTCCCAAAATGCAGCACCTCACATTTATAAAGAAACTCCATCTGCCACTTCTCAGCCCATTGACCCATCTGATCAAAAACCCATTGTAATCTGAGGTAATCTTCTTTGCTGTCCACTACTCCTCCAATTTTGGTGTCATCTGCAAACTTACTAACCATACCTCTTAATCACACATCCAAAATCATTTATATAAATGATAAGTAGTGGACGCAGCACCAATCCTTGTGGCACTCCACTGGTGACAGGCCTGCATCTGAAAAACAACCCTCCACCACCAACCTCTGTCTTCTACCTTTGAGCCAGTTCTGTATCCAAATGGCGAGTTCTCCCTGTATTCCATGAGATCTAACCTTGCTAATCAGTCTCCCATGGGATGACTTGTCAAATGCCTTACTGAAGTCCATATTGATCACACCTATGCCCTCATCAATCCTCTTTGTTACTTCCCCAAAAAGTTCAAACAAGTTTGTGAGACATGATTTCCCACACACAAAGCCATGTTGACTATCCCTAATCAGTCCTTGCCTTTCCAAATACATGTACATCCTGTCCCTCAGGATTCCCTCCAACAATTTGCCCACCACCGATGTCAAGCTCACTGGTCTATAGTTCCCTGACTTGTCCTTATCACCCTTCTTAAACAGTGGCACCATGTTTGCCAACCTCCAGTCTTCCGGCACCTCACCTGTGACTTTCAATGATACAAATATCTCAGCAAGGGGCCCAGCAATCACTTCCCTAGCTTCCCAGAGTTCTAGGGTACACCTGATCAGGCCCTGGGGATTTATCCACTTCTTTGCATTCCAAGACATCCAGCATCTCCTCCTCTGTAATATGGACATTTTTCAAGATGTCACCATTTATTTCCCCACATTCTATACCTTCCAGGTCCTTTTCCACAGTAAGTACTGATGCAAATACTCATTTAGTATCTCCCCCCATCTCCTGCAGTTCCACACAAAGGCCACCTTGCTGATCTTTGCTATTCTCTCCCTAGTTACCCTTTTGTCCTTAATGTATTTGTAAAAACACTTTGGATTCTTCTTAATTCTATTTGCCAAAGCTAACTCATGTCCCCTTTTTGCCCTCCTGATTTCCCTCTTAAGTATACTCCTACTGCCTTTATACTCTAAGGATTCAATTGATCCAACTTGTCTATATCAGACATAGGCTTCCTTCTTTTTCTTAACCAAACCCTCAATTTCTTTAGTCATCCAGCATTCCCTATACCTACCAGCCTTTCCTTTCACCCTAACAGAAATATACTTTCTCTGGATTCTCGTTATCTCACTTCTAAAGGTTTCCCATTTTCCAGTCATCCCTTCACCTGCAAACATCTGCCCCAATCAGCTTTTGAAAGTTCTTGCCTAATACTGTCAAAATCGGCCTTCCTCCAAATTAGAACTTCAACTTTTAGATCTGGTCTATCCTTTTCCATCACTATTTTAAATCTAATAGAATTATGGTTGCTGGCCCCAAAGTGCTCCCCCACTGACACCTCAGTCACCTGCCCTGCCTTATTTCCCAAAAGTAGGTCACGTTTTACACCTTCTCTAGTAGGTACATCCACATACTGAATCAAAATTGTTTTGTACACACCTAACAAATTCTTCTCCATATAAACCCTGAACATTATGGCACTCCCAGTCTATGTTTGGAAATCCCCTACCATAACCACCCTATTATTCTTACAGATAGCTGAGATCTCCTTACAAGTTGGTTTCTCAATTTCCCTCTATCAGGGAGTCTATAATACAGTCCCAATAAGGTGATCATCCCTTTCTTATTTCTCAGTTCAACCCAAATAACATTTGGATGCATTTCTGGGAATATCCTCCCTGAGTTTTTTTGATGTTATCCTTCATCAAAAAAACGCCACTCCCCCTTCCTCTCTTGCCTCCCTTTCTATCGTTCCTGTAGCATTTGTATCCTGGAACATTAAGCTGCCAGTCCTGTCTATCCCTGAGCCACGTTTCTGTAAATGCTATGACATCACAGGCCCATGTTCCTAACCATGTCCTGAGTTCATCTGCTTTCCCTGTTAGGCTTCTTGCATTGAAATAAATGCAGTTTATTTTATCAGTTTTACCTTGGCCCTGACTGTTTGGCTCACTTCTTTTCTTAACTGTACCAGTTTCAGATTGATTTCTTTCCTCAGTAGCTCCCTAGGTCCCAACCTCCACCTTAATAGTTTAAATGCTCCTGAGCAGCTCTAGCAAATCGCTCTGCTAGCATATTAGTGCCCTTCCAATTCAAGTGCAATCCGTCCTTCTTGTTCAGGTCACTTCTACCCCAGAAGAGATTCCAATGATAAAAAGATGTGAATCTTTCTCCCATACACCAGCTCCTCAGCCATGCATTCATCTGCTCTATCCTCCTATTCCTACCCTCACTAGCTTGCAGCACTGGGAGTAATCCAGATATTACTACTCTTGAGGAGCTCCTTTTTTAAATTCCTGCCTAACTCTCTCTTCTCCCTTCAAAAGATCATCCTTTTGCCTTCCCATCAGTTCCCATGTGTACAATCACCTCCTGCTGGTTCCTCTTCCCCTTGAGAACACTCTGCACCCTCTGAGACATCCTTGATCTTGGCACCAGGGAGGCAACACACCATCTGATCTTTTGCTGTTGGCCACTGAAACGTCTATCTGTGCCTCGGACTAAAGAGTCCCCTAACACAACTGGTCTCTGTGGAGTGAAGATAGAGGTGGGAAGGGAAATAAATCCCTGGTGGTGGGGTCTGTTTGTAGGTAGTGGAAATTGGCAGAGGATGATGCGTTGCATCAGGAGGTTGGTGGGGTGGAAGGTGAGGACCAGGGGAGTTCTGTCCTTGTTTCGATTGGAGGGGTGGGGTCCGAGGACAGAGGTCTGGTGGGATTGAAGTCAACGCCTGTGTTGAGTTGGTCACCATAAATGGAGATGGAGAGGTCCTGGATGGGGAGGAAGGTGTCTAAGATGATCCAGGTGAATTTGAGGTCAGGTTGGAAGGTGTTCGTCTAGTTGATGAACTGTTCAACCTTCTCGTGGGAGAACGAGGTGGCACCGATACAGTCAGTCATCGATGTAGTGGAGGAAAAGGTGGGGAATGGTGCCGGTGTAGCTGCAGAAGATAGACTGTTCCACATGCCCACAGAGGCAGGCGTACCTAGGGCCCATGAATTACCTATCCACTTCACCCTGACCTATCACCATCACCACCCACCTTCATCTACCCAGGAACATTCCCAGTGACCTTCCCAACCCCCTCATTAGCACGAAGATTGAGTTTAAGAGCCGCAAGGTTACGCTGCAACTCTATAGAGTCCGGGAGACCACACTCGGAATATTGTGTTCAGTCCTTGTCACCTCGTTATAGGAAAGACGTGGAAGCTTTGAAGAGGATGCAGAGGAGATTTAACAAGATGCTGCCTGGACTGAAAGGCATGTATTATGAAGGAGGGTTGAGGGAGTTAAGGTTTTTCTCATTGGAGAGAAGAATGACATGACTTGATACAGACATACAAGATGTTGACAGGCATAGATCGAGTGGATAGACAGACTTTTTCCCAGGGCGGAAATGTCCATCATGAGGGGGCATAATTTTAAAGGTCAATGGAGGAAGGTTTAGGGGAGAAGTCAGAGGTTCTTTACATAGATAATGGTTGGTAGTAGAGTCAGATACATTAGAGACACTTAAGCGACTCTTAGAGGGAAATGGAAGTTAGTACAATGAAGCATATGTAGGCTCGTCTGATCTTAGAGGAGAAAAAAGGGCCAGTACAACATCGAGGGTCAAAGGGCCTGTACTGTGCTGTTCTATGTTCTAACTCATTAGATTTAGAAATTGAGCCCATGTTTAAGGCATTTTCAGAAAAACTTAATAGTTAATTAATTGTTGGACACTAATCTGCAGTCAGTCTTCATCTTGGTACTCACCTAAGAGGTGGTAGAGGCGATTTGGTTAGAAATAGATTTTTAAACCTATATTGTGAGAACCTGGAAAAGTCTTCAGTAACATCAGCATCTTTGTGTGGCGTGGGGATAAGGACGCAAGGACTAACACCTCCAGGTACTATGGGTGTCCAGCAACTCTAAAAAACAAAAAGTTAAATGAAACAAATGATCAGTGGAGATCTGAACAGCACCCGTTTAGAAGGGAACTTTAATTTGATGCATATTTGACAAAGTGCTCCCTCTGCAGGCTCCAGAAGAAGGTACAATCCTGTTAATTTCCCTTTATAAATTATAGGTCAGTATTAACATTCCCTTTAATGATAAAACTAAGTGAACTCCAGATTAGAAATGCATTAAAACAGCAAGCACCAACCCGCATCGTTTAGTTTACAAGTTAAATGTAAAAATCAAGCCAGAAATCAAAACCTTTGGATTTTTTAAAAAATAAAAAAGTTAGAGGGGGACGTCAACAAAGCTACGTGCAATTTAGCGGTCTCTTAACAGCGTTGAAAGGAAATAACACTGACAATAAAGTAATATTCAAAAGGCGGACAGCGCAGTGTTACTGAATCCACAGTGTGACGGGAGCAGTAGCAATCAGGACTAAAGAAAGCCCTGCGCAAAGAGTGCCCCCTCTCCTAGCCATGGCCAGAATTTCTGTAACAGTTCAGGCAGATTCCACTGCCCTTTTTTTATAAAGACGTTTGCGAGGGAAAACTTCCCGCGTTTATTCATTTCCGACTTAATTTAACACATAAATTTAGACATTTCAACTCCCGATTTCACCGTTTCATACAAATTTCCACACGGAATCCCTTTGGAAGCAAATTATGGGTCATTTTGCGGAGTTTTACTGGTCAGGAAATTTCACCCCAAAAAACCCTGGGGCAACGTCCGAACGGAACGCCACGTCTTAAAATTAAAACCTTGGGACTCAACAAGCAATTTTAATAATGAACCTATTTCTAGGTTTCTCAGGCAATGCAATATATATATAGCTCTTAACAACACAGCACCCAAACCTCAGTCTAAATTCAACACGCTTGGTCAAAATCAAAATATCAGTAAAAGTTATGGACAATATTTATTTTTTAAAAACACATTTCTATAGAATGTAAGGTTTCTACATTTTAATTTTAAACTATAGTCTGTATAAGTGAAACAAAAACGCAGAGTTCATAGAAGGCGGGCGCGCCACCAACAAGCACCTCCCACAAGAAGCAGGAACCGGCTGTTTGGTAGCGCGCAAACTCCCTGTGCTAAAAGTTAAGGACACTTCATTCATCCTTACAGTCTGCAAAGGGCAGCTAGCTACTGATATCATGAATGGAAGATTACTTCACACTGTCATTATGTCGAGGCAAAAATGTTACTATTCAAGTACAGCATCACCAGTCTCAGTGAGGTGTCTCCCCTTGTCAAGCACCACCACATTTTTGGAGTCGTTATCTGCAGGAGCAGAGAACTGGGTGGCCACCAAATCCCGCCTGCTCAGCTTAAGTTTTGGAGACTCCTTTTGCATGACCTACCGTGCAATTTTTTTAAAGGCTTAATATTATCGCAAGGAATATACACAAGGTGACAAATTATATAATGCCAAATTATACACACGTGTCTGTTCTACACTGGACACTGCCTAACCAAGAGAAATTGTCCAAATATATATTCACAGTAACATTTTTCATGTATGGTAGATTTGAATCTGATTCTCTGCAGCATAATATTGCTATGGATCACCCACCTGTATCTGGAACTGTTGCCGTCTCTTGCTCACTTCTGTTTCATGGTTATGATCACTACATTCCTGAAAAATATAAATTGTCATTGCATTAACCAGTTACTATAATACATTTGGTTTAAAGCATTGGTAATAGTTTCTCACTACTCACTTCGGGTTTCCTTTTCTTTGACTGAATAGCGTCATCCTTTTGTTCCTCTGATTTTGCCTGCTTGGCTTGCAAACGATCACTGTTTCAATACACACAAAATTGCATTTAAGTATGAATTCTCTTAACTTTCTCCAAGTATATAATTAAAATAAAGGAGCATTTCTTACCTGCGCCTCGACATCCTCTTCAATAAATGTAAAACCCTGAAAGCATAATATTGAGAAATATGACATACTGTATTAATAGTGTAATAACGAAGCATTATATTAGCCACATGACACTGGCTTCCTGCTATCAACAGCTAGTGCAATTTTTAGTGAAATCCACAAAACATCGATTAAATTTAAATTTAAATTTTAAAAAGTATTTTTACAAAGCGTATTTTTGCTTGGAAACTGCAATGGGCGCATGAGCAATCAATTTCAACTTTTTGATTTTATATTCATAAAAACGCCATTCCCACAGCAAAGTTCTATTTCTATCTCTGTCCTTTACAATTTTCACCAATTAGTTGAATGTTAACATATGAAAAGTACATTCATTGCAATTTCCAAGTTATTTTATCTCGCACCCGGTTCCGCGCCAATTTACACAGAGCGGGTAAAGCCTGGATTGGACACTTGCTCACTTCTTCGCTGCCCAGCCGCCAAACCAATAAAACCCTGATCTTTCACAAAGAGTCAGCACAGCTTTACTCTCAGGCTCACTAGAATCTGCTCCATGGAATGTACGTAGAGCCATCACGAACCTAAAACTAATGTTATATACATACACACACATATACACCCAGAGAACCGGTGTGTAAAAGGAGCACAGTTCTGTACAGTAACCGGCGCTAGTTTCCGCTCATAGAATTTTTTAAAAGGTCTGTCATCTGCATTCGCTCCACTTCATGCTTCCTTTTCTCCTCCAGATCATTAATATTATCGATCTGAACTAAATAAGCCTTTTTATGGCCACAGATGCTATGTCCCACTGCTGTCCTTACCCTAGTTGCTGATCTGCTCAGAAATATCTCAGCTGGCGCCGGCGCCAACACTTTTAACAAGAGAGCAAATCAAATGCGCATGTGTACACTGTCACCCAGGTGAACACAAATCTATCTTTTTTTTTCCCGACAATGCTATTTATTAATGCAACTGAACTAAAATATCTTTGTCACCCCCAAACGCGGTTCGCTTTAGCAAATTGCATTTTTGAAATGTTTTAATGTGCTCAGATTGCCTGCTTGTTTTAAATAAATACCACCCACTCCTTAAAGTCCTTCCTTAGGGGAGGAGATTTAAAATCCACCAATAGCTACAACAAACTGGTCGTGCAACGTGATTTGGCTCCAAATGTAAACAGAAATTCCAGCAGATTGTCAGAAATCGAGTTTCACCCGCGCATTTCAAGTGTATTTTACATGCAACGTGTAAATATTATTTTAAAATACTCCTGAAATCACCGGACTCAACTTCATCTGTCGCAATCAGGAAAAGTTTTTTAACCAGAACATCCGACATTAAAGGAGAAGTTTCAGTTCAAGGAGTTGCCCCATAATTTTAAAAGTTCTACTGAGAAACGCCTTTTTTTTTAAAAGTTTCATTCGGATACCCGCCTTCCGGTGCTTAGAAGCAGCCTGGGAATAAAGTTCTTTCTGAATGGAACCTCATCGGCATCAGGAAGAGACACAATGGATTACAAGCAGCCGTCAACGGGAACTTTCACGTGGAGCTTCACAAAGCAAGGTGTATTCCATAGACAAACCCATAGAATCATGTATTCTGCATAGAAACAGGTCAACAAGAAAAAAAAACCTCACAGATACCCAAAAATGAATGACCACTGATGCTGCAAATGTGAAAAAAAAGCTGGAAATACTAAGCAGAGCAGACAGTGTCAACGAGGAACAAACTATTGATTTAAAATATATATTTGCTTGTAGGATATGGGCATCGCTGGCTATAGGTCAACATAAATTGTCTTCCCTAATTGTCCTGGAGAAGGTGGCGGTGAGTTACCTTCTTTAACCACTGTAGTCCAGAGATATATCCACAGAAGGGAGTTCCAGGAATTTGGCCCAGCAACTGGAAAAGAGAGGAGAAAGTGAGGTCTGCAGATGCTGGAGATCAGAGCTGAAAATGTGTTGCTGGAAAAGCAGGTCAGGCGGCATCCAAGGAACAGGAGAATCGACGTTTCAAGCATAAGCCCTTCTTCAGGAATGAGGAAAGTGTGTCCAGCAGGCTAAGATAAAAGGTAGGGAGGAGGGACTTGGGGGAGGGGCGGTTGGATCTATCCTATCGCATTTCCAACGCCCCTCCCCCAAGTCCTCCCTACCTTTTATCTTAGCCTGCTGGACACACTTTCCTCATTCCTGAAGAAGGGCTTATGCTTGAAACGTCGATTCTCCTGTGATTTGGATGCTGTCTGACCTGCTGTGCTTTTCCTGCAACACATTTTCAGCTCTGATCTCCAGCATCTGCAGTCCTCACTTTCTCCTCTAGCATTGGATCGGAGCAGTGAGCTCTGCTAGGTCAGGCATACATTAGTACCTACCTCCAGGATGGATACAGGTTCGGGAGCTAGGCCCTATAGACTCTCAGCTGCTGGCATTTATAGGCAGTGGGCAGGCAAAGGAGGCAGTCTGTGGCAGATCTGAAGAAGAAACTGGGCCTGCTTTGCAAATCCACCTGACTTGGGGTAAGATAGGAGGAGGAGAGCCAGGTTTTCGTGGCTACATCAGCTCCAACAGGTAGGTGGACAGAGCTAATGTTATCGCATGTATCAGGGGTGTGGTGACAGACACTGAATGCTGGATAGTGTTTTATTACAATCTTCAGGATTCAAGCACAAACCGGTTTGATAATAAGCAGGCTGCACTGTGTGTTTATTTTGCTTTTATCTGAGAACTTGCTTACCTGAATGCGGACCCATTACTATTCCACACCATAGCAGCCCGCCTGACGTGACCTTAATCGGTCAGGCTATTTTAAGTGCAGAAGAAGATAGATCAGTCAATATACAACGATTACCGTTTTCACCATCCCATCTCTTGTGATGGTAATGTGGAATTGAATAGGGGGAATGTTCACAGGCCTTACACCAGGAGATTGGGGGGGGAAAGGTAGAGGGGAAGAGTTCACAGACCTCATGTTGGGGGAGGGGAACACAGGGGTACTGGGGGAGCGTTCCCACGCCTTGAAAAGGTAATCTGAAAGGCCATGCTCCTGGCAACACAGCACTCCCTCAGTCCTGCTTTGAGCCAGCAACTTTCTTGACGCGATGAGGTGATTTGAAAAGCAAACTCTGCATAACTGTCGTCACAAAGTCTTTTGTTTAATTCTTTCACAGAATGGCCCATTGGTGTCTGCACCCTACATTCATTACTCATCCCAGTTGCCTGGAGGGCAGTTCAAAGTCAATCCCATTCTGTGGATTTGGAGTCACACATAGACCAGGCCAGGTAAGATTTTCTTCCGCAAAAGACAGTAATGAATCAGATAGGGTTTTACAACAATTGAAAATGTCACTTTTAGACTAGCTTCTTATTCCAGAATTTTATTGAATTCAGATCCCACCATCTGCCATGGTGGGATTCGAACCCAGGTCCAGCCTGCTGGACACACTTTCCTCATTCCTGAAGAAGGGCTTATGCCCAAAACGTCGATTCTCCTGTTCCTTGGATGCTGCCTGACCTGCTGCGCTTTTCCAGCAACACATTTTCAACTGTAAAAGAGATAATAGTTCACTTAACAGAGAACGACTGCTGAATTCTGAAGTGATTTAGGTGTTCTAGATTAGGAATCACAGTAAGTTAACATGCAACTATAGGATGGAATATTATCCTTTATCACTACAGAAATTGAACATAAATGTAAGGATCTTATGCTTTAGTTATATAGGACATTGATGAGACCACATCTAAAATATTGTGCAGTGTTGGCCTCCCTGTTTGAGGAAGGATGTAAATGTGTTGAAACAAAAACAGGAATTGCTGGAGAAACTGAATGGGTCTGATAGCATCTGTGGGAAGAAAACAAAATTAACATTTCAAGTCTAGTGACTTCATCAGAACATAAATGTTTTGGAGATGGATCAGAGGATGTTTACTAGATTGATACCTGGATGACTGGGCTGTCTTACAAGGAAATACTGGTTAGACTGGGCATGTTTCCATTGGAATTTAGATCGAATAGATGATTTGATTAGAGTTCATGAGATTCTGAAAGGTGTTGACAAGGTTAATGTTGAAAGAATACCTATCCTGTGATAATCTAGAACTAATGGATACTGTTTTAAAATTAGAGGACACCCTTTTAAGACGAGATGAGGGAAACTGTTTTCTTTCATACAGTTGAGAGACTTTGGAACTCTGCCTCAGACAGTAGTGAAGGTGGACTGTTTGAAAATTTTTAAGGTGGAGGTTGTTAGATTCTGGTAAGGCAAGGAAATCAAAGATGATCAGGGATAGATGGGAATGTGCAATTTGGAACACAAACAGATCAGCTATGATCTTATTGAATAGCAGAATAGGCTTGAAGGGCTGAAAGCTATATTCTCTGCTCCCAATTCATATATTTGTATAGTCCCAAGTTAGAGTGATGAGTAAAATGCAGGAGCATTTGTAGGTGGTGGTGTAGGTAAAAACAAGAGATGCTGGAAACCAGAGTCTAGATTAGAGTGGTGCTGGAAAAGCACAGCAGGTCAGACAGGATCCGAGAAGCAGGAAAATAGACGTTTCAGGCAAAAGCCCTTCATTAGGAATCATTGTCCCCATTGATCTACTGCTCTTGTCTTTCTGGCTGGTAGAGGCCATGGGTTTGGAAGGTGTTGCCAAAGGGCTTCGGAGAGTTACTGTAGTGCATCTTTTAGATGGCACTGACTTCTGTCATTGTGGTGGAGGAAATGTTAAAGATATTAATGGAGTGCTAATCAAGTGGGCTACTTTGTCGCAGAATAGTGTTGAGCTTCATACGTGTAGTTGAAGCTGCACTCATCCTAACAAGTAAAATATACTCCACCACACTCCTGACATGTGCCTTGTAGATTTTGGACAAACTTTGAAGGGTCAGGAGGTGAGACACTCAAGTCATAAGTTCCAGACACTGACTCAGTCTTGCAACCTCTGTACTTAAATGGCTGAAGCATATTCAGTTCACTGGTGATTGGTATTGGGAGATTCAGTAATAGATTTGCCTTTGAATGTGAAATGGAGATGGTTAGATTTCCTCGTGATGGGGATTGTCATTGCCTAGCAATTTTATGGTGTGAATGTCACTTAATGCTCATCAGTCTAAGCCTAGTTGTTTTCCAGGCCTTACTGCATTTGAATGCAACTATTTTCACACCTGAGAATTTATGAATGGTGCTGAATATTGTATAATAATCACCAAGATATCCTTAGTTGGAGGGAAGATCATTCATGAAACAGCTGACAATTGTTGGGCCTAGAAATATTAGCCTCAGGAGCTGCTGCTGCCGTGTCCTGGGATTGAAATGACGGATTTCCAACAAACACAACCATCTTCCTTTGTGCTAGGAATGACTCCAACCAGCAGGAAGTTTATCCCCAATTCCCATTACTTTAAATTTTGATGTAGACTCTTGATGCGACACTCAGTTAAATGCGTTGACCTCTGGAGTTTAATTCTTATGCTCATATTGGACTAAAGCTGTAATGAGGTCAGGAGCTGAGCAGCCTAGTTGAAGCCATATCTGAACAAGTGTACAAGTCATTGCTGAGTAAATGTCACTTGATTACACTATGAACAACTCCTCCATCACTTTCCTGGTTATCAATATTAGACTGATGGGGAATAATTGGCCAGATTCGATCTCTTCCTTTTTGTTGTCAGGACATACCTGGGCAATTTTCCACTTTGCTGTTTAGATAACACTGTTATAGCTGGATTGGGACAACTTGACTTGACTGGAGCACAGGTATTCTGTACTATTATCAGAATTTCAAACTGGGCGTAGATAAATTATTGATAAGCAAGGGGGTATTTATGGGAGATAATCTGGAGTGTGCAGTATATAGTTCAGCCACGATCATATTGAATGGAAGAGCAGGTACAAAAGGCCAAGTAGCCTTTTCCTGCTCCTCATTCGTATTTTCAATGGACTAAATCGGCTGCAAATCAAATGTTGGAAAATTGGTGAGGTGAATGGCTTGTTTTTCAGCTGGTGAAGATACAATGCCAAGTGGCCTCATTTTGTGCTGCAAATGCTTTATGATTCTATTCTGTGAAATGTTGGCAGGGCCAATATTCTTTGCTGTATCCAACCTATTCAGCCATTTCCTTGATAACACATGGAATGAATCAAATTGGCTGAAGGATGGCATCATTGATGTTGGGTTCTTAGCAGTTCAAAATGGGCCATTCAACCGTTAACAATGTGGGCCATGGCAAGAGAAGTGGAAAAATGGGTGACATTGCCAGCAGGGACCTTCCTGATGTGAGATCAAAAAATCCCATTTTCTATCCAAGTGTTGGATGGCAAAACAACATTCTCACTCATGAGCAGAGACCAGTATCACCCTCATTGCTACCCAATCTCACCTCATTACAATGCATTTTCAGGCTGGATGGAAACCAGATTCTGTGAGGTCCCAACATAAAAGTTTGAGAGGATATATGGGCAACAAGCTTGTGGCTTGTACCTCCAGACCTCCATCTAGGACACCTGATACCAACCTGTCAGGGTGCATTCCATGGACGGTTACTGCACTTCACCACATCATCATCGTTTTTCTCCGATTCACTCAAAGCTGCACTGTGGAGCACACCAGCTCCCTCATTTCAATGATGCTGGAGGACAGTTCATGGACAGACAGGAGCACCCAGTTCATGGTGTTGCCTAGCATTCCTCTCAGGGCTTTTCACTTGTTTTCTGAATACTCACTTATTTTGTACCTAGTTGATGCTCACAGCATTCCTGCATTGCCTTGATGTTGGGTGTTTTGCCTCCTCAGCTATATGTCAAAGGCTCACTCTACTTCTGTTTTGTCTTGCTGTTTAGCGTAGACATAAAATCCAAGAGCTTATCATAGTTGTCATTCATTAAGGAGGTGGAACATGTTGCTATGCAGTACATATTCTATCCATTTCATACCTACAGGATGCGCCAGCACAGCAACCATATTAACGTGTGCATCAACCAAATGGTCATATCCTAAAGTCAAATTGACAAATCCTCAATCATGTCAAAGGGAGCCGCAACTAATCAGGGTTCCCAATGCACTTAGGATCAGGAGATCCATCTCACTACAGTCCAGGGAATGAGCCACTGTTAGTCCTGCAGGTCCAATGTAAGCAGTCAGATGATTTGCAGTAAGTTAATCAGAGTGGTCAGAGTTCTAGTTAGTTATTAGTAAGAACTGTCCATCCACACTGCTGGGGAGAGTGTACAGTGTGGTTTAGCCATGGTGAATGCTGGGGGTTAACAGGATTAAAACTGAGGGATAATACTAGGAGACACTGCTGTTATCGAGAAGTGGGGAGGCTCAGTTTCGGAATTGAAGAGGGAAAAGTTGTCTATAAGAGGAAGGGGTGGTGTGGGATTCCATATTCATCATCACCATTTCCTCAAAGGGGGAGTTTACATCATGGCTGGGACTAAATTGTTGGCACAGGGTTCTGAGAGTAAGGATGAGTGCGCAATGGTAATTCTAGGTGGTGGGAGGGAAAATGCAGAGGATGAATAAGTATTCAGGAAGTGCTGAGGTAAAAAGGGACATGGAGGTTCAGGTAAGTTCCCAATTACCAGGCTGAGCCAGCCACTCTGTGCCAAGTGCAACCTCCATTGCCTTGGAGTTCTCTCAACTTTTCAGCGTGAACCACAAATCAGAAATGGCTGTGCACACAAATGCATTGGACAAGGTCAGTGTTTGCTTTCTGCCACAACATGCAGGTTTCATTTTTGATGAATAGAAGGCCCTTCAAGCTGCAATTGCATCAGCCATTCACTTGTAGAGTACAACCAAAGTCATTCTATCCTGGTGAGCACAAAGCTGATAACTGTATTAAACTTTTCTGCAATTAACTCATTTCAAGGAGCCACTGGGGGCTTGCATAGCATTTTCGACCCTTCACCTACAATGTTCCAAGGCTGCTAGTGAAGTAATTTGTAGCAGATCATCTTTCCTTTCCCCATGACAAGTTTAGATTTGGGCAATAGATCTTGACAATATAAATGTGACCATGGCTGATGACTCTGTTACATAAATTTCCCGACTGAAACCAAGTGCAGATACAATGTAGCCCATTCTTCAACTGGTATTGTGGATAACAGGCTTCTTGAGGATGAGGTGCCAGTACTTGTTGGTCTCTCAGTACACTCCAAGCAGAGTATGCGACATAGTCCTACCATGATGTGCTCTGCATAACTGGAGAAGACAAAGAGGAGATGTGATGAGAGGCACACGAGCTGCAGAGCAGGACTAGTCTTCTGAAGAGGAAGTTGAGGATATTGACAGGAGGAACATCACCTTTTGCATGATGTAGCAACAAATACTGTATCATTCTAAATCAAACGTGTGGTACAATGGCTGGGTGGTTAGCACTGCTGTCTCACATTGCTAGGCATCTGGATTCAATCCCAGCCTTGGATGGCTGTCTGTGTGGAATTTGCGCATCTTCCCACAGTCCAAAGATATGTAGATTCAGTGGATTGGCCATGCTAAATTGCCCTGTAGTGTCTAGGAATATTCAGATTAGCTGGGTTAGCAATGGTAAATGCGGGGTTTCAGAGATGGGATGGAACGCTGCATCTAGGTGGCATATTCTTTGGACAGTAAACTCAGGAATAGTGGGCCAAATGGTCTCTTTCCGCTCTGTAGGAATTTTGCTATTCCAACAGAATTTAATTGATAACCACTTGCTGTAGATGAAAGCAATAATCTTTCAATGATCCTAAAGTTGTTGGTATTTGAAAGGCAAGAAGTCAATTTCTGCTCCAATATGCAAATGCAGTTTCTGTTTGAAAGCTTTCAGCATGTAATGATCTCACATTGAACAAAGGAGCTGGACAACAGTGGACACGGAGGGAAGACTGTGCAGTTATTTAGAGAGTGATGTAAGATGGAATGTGGGTCAGGACAGGTAAGCGGTGTGGCTTAGTGCTTAAACAGCAAGTGGTATTACCAATGTGCAGTTGCAGGTGACACAACCGACAAATTCCAGTCACTCATTAATTCTATTTTCCCTACACTGATGGTTCTCTAACTCATCATCTTCGGAATTCTCAGCAACATTAGTGATATGCCCCATCGAGTTATCCTTCACCATCTCAGTGTTCGACAAACTGCCTTAGAAACTTCATCCCTTTGGCCCGAGACACAGTGTGTTCCCTCGGCTTTGCCTCATCATTGGGACTGTGTCTTCAGTTACATTGGTATTTCTCCATAACCTACACTTTAAACCATTTTATCAGCCACATGCCCCTTCCAAAGAGCTTCTGCTCTCCGGGATCACTTTTTCTTTGGGCTCACATGCATTTCTCACCTTGACCCTCAAATGATTCTATTTGTCAAACTCTCAAATCCAGCCAACTCTGGATGTTTCGCATTCACACAGACTGCCGACCTTCTGCTCAGCAATAAATTCTATCTTCGTCTCACCTACTACCTGCTTCACATGAATTCCGTCTGTGGCCAGCTTATCTTCTGCCAGCCAGGCAGCATGAGGAGATGGAGAAGTCCGATGTTTTGGGTATAACCCTTCTTCAGGAATGGAGGTGGGGTTAGGGGAAGTTGCAGATAAAGTGGTGGTGGGGGCGGAGTGGTGAGGTGGTGATAGGTGAGTACAGGTGGTAGGTACAACCTGGTAGGTCGATAGGAGGAATGAATCTGGTTGGTAACTGGAAGGAGGCGTCAGTCTGAGAGATGGGAGGGAGGTGGAAAGGGAGTCAGGGGATGGGTGGGAAGGTTATTTGAAATTGGAGAACTCAATATTCAGTCCTCCAGACTGTAGGCTGCCCAAGCAGAAGATGAGGTGTTGTTCCTCATCTGTAGTCTGATTCACTGTGCAATGGAGGAGGCCGAGGATGGACATGTTGGAGAGGAGGTGGGAAGAGGAATTGAAATGGGCGGTGACCAGGAGGTCAGGCTTACCTTTACGGGCCCGGCTGAGATGATCGACGAAACATGGCCTTGCTTTACATTTGGTATCATCGATGTAGAGAAGATCACATCGGGAGCACAGGATACAGTGAACTAGGTTTGATGAGAGGCATGCGAACCTCTGTCTCACCTGGAAGGACTGTATGGGGTCCCGGATGAAGGTGAGGGAACTGGTGTGCTGGCAGATAAATCCTCCCCTTAAGCTGCCACCCACTCCATATTATTCCTCTATTTCAAAACCAGATTGTGAAAATCATCCTTGTGTATTCTCCACACTCCTTAACCATGGAGTCACAGAGATGTACAGCATGGAAGCAGACCCTTCAGTCCAATCCATCCAAACCGACCAGATATCTCAACCCAATCTAGTCCCACCTGCCAGCACCTGTCCCATATCCCTCCAAACCCTTCCTATTCACTTATCCATCCAAATGCCTCTTCAATATTGCAATTGTACTAGCCTCCATCACATCCTCTGGCAGCTCATTCCATACATGTACCACCCTCTGTGTGAAAATGTTGCCCTTACGTCTCTTTTATATCTTTTCCCTCTCACCCTAAACCTATGCCCTCCAGTTCTGGACTCCCCGACCCNGGCAGCTCATTCCATACATGTACCACCCTCTGTGTGAAAATGTTGCCCTTATGTCTCTTTTATATCTTTTCCCTCTCACCCTAAACCTATGCCCTCCAGTTCTGGACTCCCCGACCCC